>NC_134484.1:263584011-264184011 GCF_040206685.1 Ascaphus truei
ACATTGTATTGTGGAAAATAGCTGAAGCGCTCAAATGCAGGTATATACTCAAAAATAACAATAAGTCATACCACTATACCAGGGTACAAACAATTGATATAGTACCTATATGTAATATGATGGGTACTATCCTCCTGAAGACAGGTGGTATGTGGTGCAACCCACTCACCATCAGTCTCATGTTGTTTTAAAAGCTTGTTTTGCTGTGTTTAAAATTATTTTGGCTATGCTGCTATGCATAAATGTGTGTGTCATGTATTTTAAAATTAGATAGATGTAATTTTTGCTATTGTATGATGTACTTTAGGTCAGGGTGAGGCTTGCTCTCCCATGCACACACACACACACACACACACACACACACACACACACACACACACACACACACACACACACACACACACACACACACACACACACACGCACGCACGCACACACACACACATTCCCATGCACACACACACACACACACACACACACACACACACACACACACACACACGCACGCACGCACACACACACACACATTCCCATGCACACACACACACACACACACACACACACACACACACACACACACACACACACACACACACACACACACACACACACACACACACACACACACACACACACACACTCCCATGCACACACACACACTCTCAAACTTAACCTAAGCGTTTTTCGAAGCTACTTTTTGGCTAACTTCTTATAGGAAGGTCTAGGAGCTCTGAAAATGAACGTGCGCGTCTTTCACTCTTCCCGAGGGACTTAGAAGAATTTTGTGATATTTTTTATTAAAATGGTGTATAAGGGTATATATTTAAATATATTTTATGCACTGTATATGAGCTGGCGATTTCTAAGTCTGTGGTTCCGAGAGGGGGTAACCAGGCTCACTAATAAAGGTCAAGCCACTTGGCTGCCAGAATGCCCTGCTTCAGCACAGACCAGAAAGGCATTGTGATAAGCGTATCCCCGGTATAGTCAGGTGTTAATGGGAGTTGTCCCCATCCCCCCAGTATACGCCCAGAACCATGGACCCGGTACTTGTGGTTCGGACTGTCTCCAACCAGCCATAATGTTGTGAGAGTAAAATTATGTCTAAGTCCAGCTTTGGTACATTAGAAGCAACTCTGAAACTTAACCTAAGCATTGTCAGGGGTTAATGTATGTATTATTACATAGCACTGACAGTGACGCGGCGCTGTACATACAGGGATAAGGATAGTATTACATAGCACTGACAGTGACGGTGGCGCTGTACATACAGGGATAAGGATAGTATTACATAGCACTGACAGTGACGGCGGCGCTGTACATACAGGGATAAGGATATCATTATTACATAGCACTGACAGTGATGGTGGCGCTGTACATACAGGGTTAAGGATAGTATTATTACATAGAGATAGAAAAGGCGGAGAGTGAACCCCAAGTGTCCTGCGCTCTAACTGGTGTAAATGTCTGTTTGTGTTGGTGACATGGATATAGAGAGAGAAAGGGGGAGCACAGGTTGAAGAATTTGGGGTGTCTGGAGTATCTAATTAGATATTTATGGGTGTGTTTGAAAGATATAATAAATCACTTACACGGCCTTGTGTAAATGCTCTCACAGCAAGGTTTACTTGTCTTGGTGTTCCCTCGGTCGGTTGCCTTCTTCTTTTCAGGACTTGGTTTTCTTTCTTGATGTCTTCAGCGGTCCTCGGCTTACAATGAGGATGTCTCCCTCGGAATCAATAGATTAAAACAATGTTTTAGAGGGTGATACAGGCAGTATTGATAAAATCCAATGATATATATATTTATATTTTATAAGGCAGTAAATACTGCCAGTACTCACACGGGCTAGTGTGAGTACAATCCTAGGGGAAGGTATCTTTTTATCCAAAGTTGATCTTAGCACGTAGTGATCTATAGATGTATTAGGGGTCTGATATGTAATGATAAATATAAAAAATGATACTCACACGGCCTTGTGTGAGTGAATGCACATCAAGGTATCTTTATCTTGACAGTCCCCTTTTTTTCTTCTTTTCCGGTTCTTGCTCTTCTTCCTGATTTTCCTCGGTGGTCTTCAACTTCCAGTGTGGTAATCCCCCTCGGTGTGAACAAATAGGAAAACAATTGTTAGTGGGGAAACGTCAACATAAATCAGTGGCTACCCACTAGAAGAGCACGAGCAGATACGTCAAAACAGCAAAATGCTGCAGGCACTCACACGGGCAAGTGTGAGTGTAGTCCTAGGGGAAGGTATCTTTTTCTCTTTTGGTGTCTTTAAATCTGGTGCCCTGTAAGGGTAATGGTGGTCTAATATATAGGTATATAAGAATCAAATTCAAAATGATACTCACACGGCCTTGTGTGAGTAAATGCACATCAGGGTATCTTTGACTTCTTTGTGATACTGATAGTATTGATCTCCAAGTGCCAGTGTAGGTAGAAAACCCCTCCCTGGTGTAGATGTAAAATTGAACACTATCGCGATTTTCGTGGGCTACAACAAAATTTATTAAAGAACACTCTAAAAACGGAACATATTTAAAAACAATAGAAAAAATGCATAGTGTTGGTGACATGCAACCTTTATATGTAGAAAAAATGTGGGCAATGATGTTGCAGAATGATAAAATGAATGGATAAGGTCCAGAAGGGGGGGGGGAGGTAATGATGCAATGAAACCACGGTGAGGGGGCCGATTAGCAGAATATAGATAGAGGCAAGAGAGGAAGCCCTGATAAGAGCCTCCCTCATGAACTCACGGCAGTCTATATCTGCTGCCCTTACCCGACCTGGTCACCTCGCCGCCCGTCTCATATCGCTGTCCCCGCTTCACGAATATCCCACAGGGTGGATGTCATCTGGCAGCCTCTCAGGGACAGGAACCCACCGTCTGTGGTCGTCTTCCTCGCCTGTCACCGCTCCACGGGTGCTTCGTGCGTGGTATGGCGTTCTCCCCCTGCAGCTCCAGGCAGGTCCCAGCAGGCCGTGCGCTCCGGCACTGCTGACGCTCGGGAGCTGACGTCAGACGCTGGGAGGGATCGTAGACTCCCCTGCAACAGGATTGCCAGCGTGCTCCGGCCGAATGAGTGGAAATGGTAGTGTAGAATGGATGGCGGTCACTGCAGAAATGGAGCTCAGCCAGGATACAATAAAATCAGCTTTATTTCACGGTGCTGCACATTACAGAGAGAACATCTCTGACGCGTTTCGTCCCGTAGCAGGGACTTTATCAAAGAGTACAATCTCTCAACATTGCAGGATATCTAAATAGGCAGCCCTTATTCGTCATTGGTTGGAACGGTAATAAGCCACAGTGGTGGATAGTAAACTTGATTACACTGTGAAGACAATGAACGAATTGGGCAGTACAACATAGAAAGCCTGCATTGGATGGAATTGACACACATGCAGATAATTAAAACAAAAGGAAGATAATGACACATTTAAAAAGAAGAAACAAAAGTAACATGAAGCATCCGTATTATTAATTATATAAACATATCGCATTATGTAGTAGAGGCAATAACCTTGAGGAGGAGTATAAATGCTAAGAACATTGAGGTAATACATTATAACATGCCCCTAAACTGAAGGACAGACAATATAGAAAAATTATATAAAAGATCTCAAAGGATGAAAAATATAAATCACAAATAAATGAAACTATTAATGAATAACATTAACTCCGTAGAGGTACATATGTAAAAGGGGGGTATAAACTGATGAATGTAATATTGATATACTGTATCGAATATACACTCCCAACACTTCCCAGACAATCAACCCTGGAGGAAGTGTTTTAACTCCCAATCCAGGTTAATGCCATGTGGGTGGAGAGTGTTGAGAGTGTATATCCAATACATCTCCTGTTTGTTTAAAACATTCTCTCTGTTGCCACCTCTGGCATGGTTTGGTTTGTGTTCAATTGCTGAGAATGAGAAATTGTTGATACCACCCTTGGGACATAGGGAAAAATGCCTTGCCACTGGATGGTCTAGATTCTTCTTTTTTATCAGGCGTACATGTTCAGCTATCCTGACTTTGAGGGGCCTGGTGGTGCGACCCACATACTTATGTCCGCAACCACAGTAGAGAACGTAAATCACGTAACAGATATTACAATTAAGAAAGTTCTTAAGAAAATACTTTCTAACCCTGGTGTTATATGTGATGTACTTGGTTGGACGTGCATACTGACACATGGAACAGTTCCCACATTTGAAAAAACCGGTTGGTATACTTTTAACATTAGGAAATTTGGATCTAGTATCAAACATACTGGGAGATAAATGGAACGCTAAAGTATTTGCTTTGCGGTAAGTGAATCTTGGTCCCTTCTGAATGGTCGGGTGTATATCTCTGTCTAACAACAATGTATGCCAATGCTTTGATATGATGTTGCAAATTTGTTGCGATTGAGCATTAAATGTTGATATAAACAATGGACTCTGTGATTTTTTGTAACTTGAAGGTTGATCCCTATCTCTTTCCACTTTGTCCTGTTTCTTGGTGTTGCGTATAAGGGTATCTCTGTCTAAGGCATCTGCTTTGGCAAAAGCTGCTGATATGTCCTTTAAAGCATAACCTCTGGCCAGAAATCTGTCGGACATCTCTTTAGCTCTAAGTAGGAAAACCTCATTATTACATAGCACTGACAGTGACGGCGGCGCTGTACATACAGGGTTAAGGATAGGATATAAAAGACAGTACTAACAGTGACGGCGGTGCTTATCCCTGTATGTACAGCGCCGCCATCACTATCAGTGCTATGTAATAATACTATCCTTATCCCTGTATGTACAGCGCCGCCATCACTGTCAGTGGGTAGAAAGTACTTTTCTCCACCCCTGTTATTGCCACAGACTTGCCCTTTACAGGGCGCCGCCGTCACTGTCAGTGCTATGTAATACTATCCTTATCCCTGTATCTACAGCACAGTACTAACAGTGACGGCGGTGCTTATCATTGTATGTACAGCGCCGCCGTCACTGTCAGTGCTATGTAATAATACTATCCTTATCCCTGTATGTACAGCGCCGCCATCACTGTCAGTGGGTAGAAAGTACTTTTCTCCACCCCTGTTATTGCCACAGACTTGCCCTTTACAGGGCGCCGCCGTCACTGTCAGTGCTATGTAATACTATCCTTATCCCTGTATCTACAGCACCGCCGTCACTGTCACTGCTATGTAATAATACTATCCTTATCCCTGTATGTACAGTGCCGCTGTCACTGTCACTGCTATGCAATAATACTATCCTTATCTCTGTATGTACAGTGCCGCCGTCACTGTCAGTGGTATGTAATAATACTATACTTATCCCTGTATGTACAGCGCCACAGTCACTGTCAGTGCTATGTAATAATACTATCTTTATCCCTGTATGTACAGCGCCGCGGTCACTGTCAGTGCTATGTAATAATACTATTCTTATCCCTGTATGTACAACGCCGCCGTTACTGTCAGTGCTATGTAATTGTACATACAGGGATAAGGATAGTATTACGTAGCACTGACCGTGACGGCGGAGCTGTACATACAGGGATAAGGATATTATTATTACATAGCACTGACAGTGACGGCGGCGCTGTACATACGGGGATAAGGATAGTATTATTACATAGCAGTGACAGTGACGGCGGCGCTGTACATACAGGGATAAGGATAGTATTACATAGAACTGACAGTGACTGCGGCGCTGTACATACAGGGATAAGGATAGTATTACATAGCACTGATAGTGACGGCGGTGCTGTACATACAGGGATAAGGATAGTATTACACAGCACTGACAGTGACGGCGGCGCTGTACATACAGGGATAAGGATAGTATTACATAGCACTGACAGTGACGGCGGCGCTGTACATACAGGGATAAGGATATTATTATTGCATAGCACTGACAGTGACGGCGGCGCTGTACATACAGGGATAAGGATAGTATTATTACATAGCAGTGACAGTGACGGCGGTGCTGTACATACAGGGATAAGGATAGTATTACATAGCACTGACAGTGACGGTGGCGCTGTACATACAGGGATAAGGATAGTATTATTACATAGCACTGACAGTGACGGCGGCGCTGTACATACAGGGTTAAGGATAGTATTATTACATAGCACTGACAGTGACGGCGGCGCTGTACATACAGGGATAAGGATAGTATTATTACATAGCACTGACAGTGACGGCGGCGCTGTACATACAGGGATAAGGATAGTATTATTACATAGCAATGACAGTGACGGCGGCGCTGTACACACAGGGATAAGGATAGTATTACATAGCACTGACAGTGACGCGGCGCTGTACATACAGGGATAAGGATAGTATTACATAGCACTGACAGTGACGGCGGTGCTGTACATACAGGGATAAGGATAGTATTACATAGCACTGACAGTGACGGCGGCGCTGTACATACAGGGATAAGGATATTATTATTACATAGCACTGACAGTGACGGCGGTGCTGTACATACAGGGATAAGGATAGTATTATTACTGCACCGACACACTTTATTCGAGCAAATACCCAGTATGTACCTGGCAGATACCTGGAATGCGCCGCTCCTCACCTCTGACAAGCCCTGTTGTGTTTGCCTTCCCAGCCTGGGTTCATGCCTGGCTGACGGGCGGCTGATCTGTTAAATGATAATGATTAGGATTTAATAGGCTGCAATGCTTCACGTGTCTACCAGATGGCATAAATTCATGTATTGTAATGCAGTATATATATATATATACTGTGCAGTATTGCAGCCAGCGGGAATAAAATGCTTCAATCCCTGCCTGGAAAATACCTCAATGCACTCGGGCAGAAAACAGTCACAAACCTCAATACACCCGGGTATACCCGAATTCGTGGGACTAGCCGAGCTCGAATAAAGTGTGTCGCCAGTGTACATAGCAGTGACAGTGACGGCGGCGCTGTACATACAGGGATAAGGATAGTATTACATAGAACTGACAGTGACGGCGGCGCTGTACATACAGGGATAAGAATAGTATTACATAGCACTGACAGTGACGGCAGCGCTGTACATACAGGGATAAGGATAGTATTATAACATAGCACTGACAGTGACGGCGGCGCTGTACATACAGGGATTAGGATAGTATTATTACATAGCACTGACAGTGACGGCGGCGCTGTACACACAGGGATAAGGATAGTATTACATAGCACTGACAGTGACGGCGGCATTGTACATACAGGGATAAGGATTGTATTATTAGACAGCACTGACAGTGACAGCGGCGTGTACATACAGGGATAAGGATTGTATTATTACACAGCACTGACAGTGACAGCGGCGTGTACATACAGGGATAGGATAGTATTATTACATAGCAGTGACAGTGACGGCGGCGCTGTACATACAGGGATAAGGATAGTATTATTACACAGCTCTGACAGTGACGGCGGCGCTGTACATACAGGGATAAGGATAGTATTATTACATAGCACTGACAGTGACGGCGGCGTTGTACATACAGGGATCAGGATAGTATTATTACACAGCACTGACAGTGACAGCAGTGCTGTACATACGGGGATAGGATAGTATTATTACATAGCAGTGACAGTGACGGCGGCGCTGTACATACAGAGATAAGGACAGTATTATTGCATAGCAGTGACAGTGACGGCGGCACTGTACATACAGGGATAAGGATAGTATTATTACATAGCAGTGACAGTGACGGCGGCGCTGTAGATACAGGGATAAGGATAGTATTACATAGCACTGACAGTGACGGCGGCGCCCTGTAAAGGGCAAGTCTGTGGCAATAACAGGGGTGGAGAAAAGAACTTTCTACCCACTGACAGTGATGGCGGCGCTGTACATACAGGGATAAATACTATCCTATCCCTGTATGTACAGCGCCGCCGCCACTGTCAGTGGTATGTAATAATACTATACTTATCCCTGTATGTACAGCGCCACCGTCACTGTCAGTGCTATGTAATTATACTATACTTATCCCTGTATGTACAGCGCCACCGTCACTGTCAGTGCTATGTAATAATATTATCCTTATCCCTGTATGTACAGCGCCGCCGTCACTGTCAGTGCTATGTAATAATACTATCCTTATCCCTGTATGTACAGCGCCGCCGTCACTGTCAGTGCGATGTAATACTATCCTTATCCCTGTATGTACAGCGCCGCCATCACTGTCAGTTCTATGTAATACTATCCTTATCCCTGTATGTACAGCGCCGCCGTCACTGTCACTGATATGTAATAATACTATCCTTATCCCTGTATGTACAGCGCCGCCGTCACTGTCAGTGCTATGTAATAATAATATCCTTATCCCTGTATGTACAGCACCGCCGTAACGGTCAGTGCTATGTAATACTATCCTTATCCCTGTATGTACAATTACATAGCACTGACAGTAATGGCGGCGTTGTACATACAGGGATAAGAATAGTATTATTACATAGCACTGACAGTGACGGCGGCGCTGTACATACAGAGATAAGGATAGTATTATTGCATAGCAGTGACAGCGGCGCTGTAGATACAGGGATAAGGATAGTATTACATAGCACTGACAGTGACGGCGGCGGGATGTAAAGGGCAAGTCTGTGGCAATAACAGGGGTGGAGAAAAGTACTTTCTACCCACTGACAGTGATGGCGGCGCTGTACATACAGGGATAAGGATAATATTATTACATAGCACTGACAGTGACGGCGGCGCTGTACATACAGGGATAAGCGCCGCCGTCAATGTCAGTACTGTCTTATATATCCTATCCTTAACCCTGTATGTACAGCGCCGCCGTCACTGTCAGTGCTATGTAATACAATCCTTATCCCTGTATGTACAGCGCCGCTGTCACTGTCAGTGCTATGTAATAATACTATTCTTATCCCTGTATGTACAGCGCCGCCGTCACTGTCAGTGCTATGTAATAATACTATCCTTATCCCTGTATGTACAGCGCAGCCGTCACTGTCAGTGCTATGTAATAATACTATCCTTAGCCCTGTATGTACAGCGCCGCCGTCACTGTCAGTGCTATGCAATAATACTATCCTTATCCCTGTATGTACAGCGCCGCCATCACTGTCAGTGCTATGTAATAATACTATTCTTATCCCTGTATGTACAGCGCCGCCGTCACTGTCAGTGCTATGCAATAATACTATTCTTATCCCTGTATGTACAGCGCCGCCATCACTGTCAGTGCTATGCAATAATACTATTCTTATCCCTTTATGTACAGCGCCGCCGTCACTGTCAGTGCTGTGTAAAAATACTATCCTTATCCCTGTATGTACAGCGCCGCCGTCACTGTCAGTGCTATGTAATAATACTATACTTATCCCTGTATGTACAGCGCCGCCGTCACTGTCAGTGCTATGTAATAATACTATACTTATCCCTGTATGTACAGCGCCGCCGTCACTGTCAGTGCTATGTAATAATACTATACTTATCCCTGTATGTACAGCGCCGCCGTCACTGTCAGTGCTATGTAATAATACGATCCTTATCCCTGTATGTACAGCGCCGCCATCACTGTCAGTGCTATGTAATAATACTATCCTTATCCCTGTATGTACAGCGCCGCCGTCACTGTCAGTGCTATGTAATACTATCCTTATCCCTGTATGTACAGCACCGCCGTCACTGTCAGTTCTATGTACAGTACCGACACACTTTATTCGAGTGTGGTCGGTACCGCAAGCCGGGAAATCTCCCGGCTTGCTAGTGGCCGCCCCTCGGCGTGCCGCGCGTCATAGACGCGCAGTCACGCGTCTTCGGGAGCGTGCGCCCCCTGCACGCGCGTCCAGGGGCTCCCCGAGGGAGCCCTGGTGTCCCGCGATCGCAGGACAGCGGCAGGGGGTTCCGGGGGACCCGGCGGACCCGGCAGCGGTAGGGAGAGCGCCCCGATCGGAGGGCGCTCTTCCGCTGCTTCGGCGCGCGCCCGTCACTCTCGGGCGCGCGCCAGGCTACTGCTGCGGCAGAGAACGGGAAAAATGCTCGAATAAACTCTGCCGCAGCAGTAATACTATCCTTATCCCTGTATGTACAGCGCCGCTGTCACTGTCACTGCTATGTAATAATACTATCCTTATCCCTGTATGTACAGCGCCGCCGTCACTGTCAGTGCTATGCAATTATAATATCCTTATCCCTGTATGTACAGCGCCGCCGTCACTGTCAGTGCTATGTAATACTATCCTTATCCCTGTATGTACAGCGCCGCCATCACTTTCAGTGCTGTGTAATACTATCCTTATCCCTGTATGTACAGCACCGCCGTCACTGTCAGTGCTATGTAATACTATCCTTATCCCTGTATGTACAGCGCCGCCGTCACTGTCTGTTCTTTGTAATACTATCCTTATCCCTGTATGTACAGCGCCGCCGTCACTGTCACTGCTATGTAATAATACTATCCTTATCCCTGTATGTACAGCGCCGCCGTCACAGTCAGTGCTATGTAATATTAATATCCTTATCCCTGTATGTACAGCGCCGCCGTCACTGTCAGTGCTATGTAATACTATCCTTATCCCTGTATGTACAGCGCCGCCGTCACTGTCAGTGCTGTGTAATACTATCCTTATCCCTGTATGTACAGCGCCGCCGTCACTGTCTGTTCTTTGTAATACTATCCTTATCCCTGTATGTACAGCGCCGCCGTCACTGTCACTGCTATGTAATAATACTATCCTTATCCCTGTATGTACAGCGCCGCCGTCACAGTCAGTGCTATGTAATATTAATATCCTTATCCCTGTATGTACAGCGCCGCCGTCACTGTCAGTGCTATGTAATACTATCCTTATCCCTGTATGTACAGCGCCGCCGTCACTGTCAGTGCTGTGTAATACTATCCTTATCCCTGTGTGTACAGCGCCGCCGTCACTGTCAGTGCTATGTAATAAAACTATCCTTATCCCTGTATGTACAGCGCCGCCGTCACTGTCAGAGCTATGTAATAAGAATATCCTTATCGTTTTATGTACAGCGCCGCCGTCTCTGTAAGTGCTATGTAATAATACTATCCATATCCCTGTGTGTACAGCGCCGCTGTCACTGTCAGTGCTATGTAATAATACTATCCTTATCCCTGTATGTACAGCGCCGCCGTCACTGTCAGTGCTATGTAATAATACTATCCTTATCCCTGTATGTACAGCGCCAACGTAACTGTCAGTGCTATGTAATACTATCCTTATCCCTGTATGTACAGCGCCGCCGTCACTGTCAGTTCTATGTAATACTATCCTTATCCCTGTATGTACAGCGCCGCCGTCACTGTCACTGCTATGTAATAATACTATCCTTATCCCTGTATGTACAGCGCCGCCGTCACTGTCAGTGCTATGCAATAATAATATCCTTATCCCTGTATGTACAGCGCCGCCGTCACTGTCAGTGCTATGTAATACTATCCTTATCCCTGTATGTACAGCGCCGCCGTCATTGTCAGTGCTGTGTAATACTATCCTTATCCCTGTATGTACAGCACCGCCGTCACTGTCAGTGCTATGTAATACTATCCTTATCCCTGTATGTACAGCGCCGCGTCACTGTCAGTGCTATGTAATACTATCCTTATCCCTGTGTGTACAGCGCTGCCGTCACTGTCAGTGCTATGTAATAATACTATCCTTATCCCTGTATGTACAGTGCAACCGTCACTGTCAGTGCTATGTAATAATACTATCCTTATCCCTGTATGTACAGCGCCACCGTCACTGTCAGTGCTATGTAATAATAATATCCTTATCCCTGTATGTACAGCGCCCCCTGTATGTACAGCGCCTCCGTCAATGTCAGTGCTATGTAATAATATTATCCTTATCCCTGTATGTACAGCACCGCCGTCACTGTCAGTGCTATGTAATACTATCCTTATCCCTGTATGTACAGCGCCGCGTCACTGTCAGTGCTATGTAATACTATCCTTATCCCTGTGTGTACAGCGCCGCAGTCACTGTCAGTGCTATGTAATAATACTATCCTTATCCCTGTATGTACAGTGCCACCGTCACTGTCAGTGCTATGTAATAATACTATCCTTATCCCTGTATGTACAGCGCCACCGTCACTGTCAGTGCTATGTAATAATACTATCCTTATCCCTGTATGTACAGCGCCACCGTCACTGTCAGTGCTATGTAATAATATTATCCTTATCCCTGTATGTACTGCGCCGCCGTCACTGTCAGTGCTATGTAATAATACTATTCTTATCTCTGTATGTACAGCGCCGCCGTCACTGTCAGTGCTATGTAATAATACTATCCTTATCCCTGTATGTACAGTGCCACCGTCACTGTCAGTGCTATGTAATAATACTATCCTTATCCCTGTATGTACAGTGCAACCGTCACTGTCAGTGCTATGTAATAATACTATCCTTATCCCTGTATGTACAGCGCCACCGTCACTGTCAGTGCTATGTAATAATAATATCCTTATCCCTGTATGTACAGCGCCCCCTGTATGTACAGCGCCTCCGTCAATGTCAGTGCTATGTAATAATATTATCCTTATCCCTGTATGTACAGCACCGCCGTCACTGTCAGTGCTATGTAATACTATCCTTATCCCTGTATGTACAGCGCCGCGTCACTGTCAGTGCTATGTAATACTATCCTTATCCCTGTGTGTACAGCGCCGCCGTCACTGTCAGTGCTATGTAATAATACTATCCTTATCCCTGTATGTACAGTGCCACTGTCACTGTCAGTGCTATGTAATAATACTATCCTTATCCCTGTATGTACAGCGCCACCGTCACTGTCAGTGCTATGTAATAATACTATCCTTATCCCTGTATGTACAGCGCCACCGTCACTGTCAGTGCTATGTAATAATATTATCCTTATCCCTGTATGTACTGCGCCGCCGTCACTGTCAGTGCTATGTAATAATACTATTCTTATCTCTGTATGTACAGCGCCGCCGTCACTGTCAGTTCTATGTAATACTATCCTTATCCCTGTATGTACAGCGCCGCCGTCACTGTAACTGCTATGTAATAATACTATCCTTATCCCTGTATGTACAGCACCGCCGTCACTGTTAGTGCTATGTAATAATAAAATCCTTATCCCTGTATGTACAGCGCCGCCGTCACTGTCAGTGCTATGTAATACTATCCTTATCCCTGTATGTACAGCGCCGCCGTCACTGTCAGTGCTGTGTAATACTATCCTTATCCCTGTTTGTACAACACCGCCGTCACTGTCAGTGCTATGTAATAATACTATCCTTATCCCTGTATGTACAGCGCCGCCGTCACTGTCAGTGGTATGTAATAATACTATCCTTATCCCTGTATGTACAGTGCTGCCGTCACTGTCAGTGCTATGTAATAATACTATACTTATCCCTGTATGTACAGCGCCGCCGTCACTGTCAGTGCTATGTAATAATACTATCCTTATCCCTGTATGTACAGCGCCGCCGTCACTGTCAGTGCTATGTAATAATACTATCCTTATCCCTGTATGTACAGCGCCACCGTCACTGTCAGTGCTGTGTAATACTATCCTTATCCCTGTATGTACAGCGCCGCCGTCACTGTCAGTGCTGTGTAATACTATCCTTATCCCTGTATCTACAGCACCGCCGTCACTGTCAGTGCTATGTAATACTATCCTTATCCCTGTATGTACTGCGCCGCCATCAATGTCAGTGCTGTGTAATAATACTATCCTTATCCCTGTATGTACAATGCCGCCGTCACTGTCACTGCTATGTAATAATACTATCCTATCCCTGTATGTACAGCGCCGCTGTCACTGTCAGTGCTGTGTAATAATACTATTCTTATCCCTGTATGTACAACGCCGCCATCACTGTCAGTGCTATGTAATAATACTATCCTTATCCCTGTATGTACAGCGCCGCCGTCACTGTCAGTGCTGTGTAATAATACTATCCTTATCCCTGTATGTACTGCGCTGCCGTCACTGTCACTGCTATGTAATAATACTATCCTATCCCTGTATGTACACGCCGCTGTCACTGTCAGTGCTTTGTAATAATACAATCCTTATCCCTGTATGTACACGCCGCTGTAAGTGTCAGTGCTGTGTAATAATACAATCATTATCCCTGTATGTAAAACGCCACCATCACTGTCAGTGCTATGTAATACTATCCTTATCCCTGTGTGTACAGCGCCGCCGTCACTGTCAGTGCTATGTAATAATACTATCCTTATCCCTGTAAGTACAGCGCCGCCGTCACTGTCAGTGCTATGTAATAATACTATCCTTATCCCTGTATGTACAGCGCCGCCGTCACTGTCAGTGCTATGTAATACTATCCTTATCCCTGTATGTACAGCGCCGCCGTCACTGTCAGTTCTATGTAATACTTTCCTTATCCCTGTATGAACAGCGCCGCCGTCACTGTCACTGCTATGTAATAATACTATCCTTATCCCTGTATGTACAGCACCGCCGTCACTGTCAGTGCTATGTAATAATAATATCCTTATCCCTGTATGTACAGCGCCGCCGTCACTGTCTGTGCTATGCAATACTATCCTTATCCCTGTATGTACAGCGCCGCCGTCACTGTCAGTGCTGTGTAATACTATCCTTATCCCTGTATGTACAGCACCGCCGTCGCTGTCAGTGCTATGTAATACTATCCTTATCCCTGTATGTACAGCGCCGCGTCACTGTCAGTGCTATGTAATACTATCCTTATCCCTGTGTGTACAGCGTCGCCGTCACTGTCATTGCTATGTAATAATACTATCCTTATCCCTGTATGTACAGCGCCGCCGTCACTGTCAGTGCTATGTAATAATACTATACTTATCCCTGTATTTACAGCGCCGCCGTCACTGTCAGTGCTATGTAATAATACTATCCTTATCCCTGTATGTACAGCGCCGCCGTCACTGTCAGTGCTATGTAATAATACTATCCTTATCCCTGTATGTACAGCGCCGCCGTCACTGTCAGTGCTATGTAATACTATCCTTATCCCTGTATGTACAGCACCGCCGTCACTGTCAGTGCTGTGCAATAATACTATTCTTATCCCTGTATGTACAGCCCTGCCGTCACTGTCAGTGCTATGTAATACTATCCTATCCCTGTCTGTACAGCGCCGCTGTCACTGTCAGTGCTGTGTAATAATACTATCCTTATCCCTGTATGTACAGCGACGCCGTCACTGTCAGTGCTATGTAATAATACTATACTTATCCCTGTATGTACAGCGCCGCCGTCACTGTCAGTGCTATGTAATAATACTATCCTTATCCCTGTATGTACAGCGCCGCCATCACTGTCAGTGCTATGTAATAATACTATTCTTATCCCTGTATGTACAGCGCCGCCGTCACTGTCAGTGCTATGCAATAATACTATTCTTATCCCTGTATGTACATCGCCGCCATCACTGTCAGTGCTATGTAATAATACTATTCTTATCCCTTTATGTACAGAGCCGCCGTCACTGTCAGTGCTATGTAATAATACTATTCTTATCCCTGTATGTACAACGCCGCCGTCACTGTCAGTGCTGTGTAATAATACTATCCTTATCCCTGTATGTACAGCGCCGCCGTCACTGTCACTGCTATGTAATAATACTATCCTATCCCTGTATGTACAGCGCCGCTGTCACTGTCAGTGCTGTGTAATAATACTATCCTTATCCCTGTATGTACAGCGCCGCCGTCACTGTCAGTGCTATGTAATAATACTATCCTGATCCCTGTATGTACAGCGCCGCCGTCACTGTCAGTGCTATGTAATAATACTATCCTTATCCCTGTATGTACAGCGCCGCCGTCACTGTCAGTGCTATGTAATAATATTATCCTTATCCCTGTATGTACAGCGCCGCCGTCACTGTCAGTGCTATGTAATAATACTATCCTTATCCCTGTATGTACAGCGCCGCCGTCACTGTCAGTGCTATGTAATACTATCCTTATCCCTGTATGTACAGCACCGCCGTCACTGTCAGTTCTATGTAATACTATTCTTATCCCTGTATGTACAGCGCCGCCGTCACTGTCACTGCTATGTAGTAATACTATCCTTATCCCTGCATGTACAGCGCCGCCGTCACTGTCAGTGCTATGCAATAATAATATCCTTATCCCTGTATGTACAGCGCCGCCGTCACTGTCAGTGCTATGTAATACTATCCTTATCCCTGTATGTACAGCGCCGCAGTCACTGTCAGTGCTGTGTAATACTATCCTTATCCCTGTATGTAAAGCACCGCCGTCACTGTCAGTGCTATGTAATACTATCCTTATCCCTGTATGTAGAGCGCCGCCGTCACTGTCAGTTCTATGTAATACTATCCTTATCCCTGTATGTACAGCGCCGCCGTCACTGTCACTGCTATGTAATAATACTATCCTTATCCCTGTATGTACAGCGCCGCCATCACTGTCAGTGCTATGTAATAATAATATCCTTATCCCTGTTTGTACAGCGCCACCGTCACTGTCAGTCCTATGTAATACTATCCTTATCCCTGTATGTACAGCGCCGCGTCACTGTCAGTGCTATGTAATAATACATACATTAACCCCTGACTATGCTTAGGTTAAGTTTGAGAGTTGCTTCTAATGTACCAAAGCTGGACTTAGACATAATTTCACTCTCACAACATTATGGCTGGTTGGAGACAGTCCGAACCACAAGTACCGGGTCCATGGTTCTGGGCGTATACTGGGGGGATGGGGACGACTCCCATTAACCCCTGACTATACCGGGTATACGCTTATCACAATACCTTTCTTGTCTGTGCTGAAGCAGGGCATTCTGGCAGCCAAGTGGCTTGACCTTTATTAGTGAGCCTGGTTACCCCCTCTCGGAACCACATACTTAGAAATCGCCAGCTCATATACAGTGCATAAAATATATTTATATATATACCCTTATACCCCATTTTAATAAAAAATATCACAAAATTCTTCTAAGTCCCTCGGGAAGAGTGAAAGATGCACACGTTCATTTTCAGAGCTCCTAGACCTTCCTATAAGAAGTTAGCCAAAAAGTAGCTTCGAAAAACGCTTAGGTTAAGTTTGAGAGTTGCTTCTAATGTACCAAAGCTGGACTTAGACATAATTTCACTCTCACAACATTATGGCTGGTTGGAGACAGTCCGAACCACAAGTACCGGGTCCATGGTTCTGGGCATATACTGGGGGGACGGGAAGACTCCCATTAACCCCTGACTATACCGGGGATACGCTTATCACAATGCCTTTCTGGTCTGTGCTGAAGCAGGGCATTCTGGCAGCCAAGTGGCTTGACCTTTATTAGTGAGCCTGGTTACCCCATCTCGGAACCACAGACTTAGAAATCGCCAGCTCATATACAGTGCATAAAATATATTTAAATATATACCCTTATACACCATTTTAATAAAAAAATATCACAAAATTCTTCTAAGTCCCTTGGGAAGAGTGAAAGATGCGCACGTTCATTTTCAGAGCTCCTAGACCTTCCTATAAGAAGTTAGCCAAAAAGTAGCTTCGAAAAACGCTTAGGTTAAGTTTGAGAGTTGCTTCTAAAGTACCAAAGCTGGACTTAGACATAATTTCACTCTCACAACATTATGGCTGGTTGGAGACAGTCCGAACCACAAGTACCGGGTCCATGGTTCTGGGCGTATACTGGGGGGACGGGGACGACTCCCATTAACCCCTGACTATACCGGGGATACGCTTATCACAATGCCTTTCTGGTCTGTGCTGAAGCAGGGCATTCTGGCAGCCAAGTGGCTTGACCTTTATTAGTGAGAATGGTTACCCCCTCTCGGAACCACAGACTTAGAAATCGCCAGCTCATATACAGTGCATAAAATATATTTAAATATATACCCTTATACACCATTTTAATAAAAAATATCACAAAATTCTTCTAAGTCCCTCGGGAAGAGTGAAAGATGCGCACGTTCATTTTCAGAGCTCCTAGACCTTCCTATAAGAAGTTAGCCAAAACGTAGCTTCGAAAAACGCTTAGGTTAAGTTTGAGAGTTGCTTCTAATGTACCAAAGCTGGACTTAGACATAATTTCACTCTCACAACATTATGGCTGGTTGGAGACAGTCCGAACCACAAGTACCGGGTCCATGGTTCTGGGCGTATACTGGGGGGACGGGGACGACTCCCATTAACCCCTGACTATACCGGGGATACGCTTATCACAATACCTTTCTGGTCTGTGCTGAAGCAGGGCATTCTGGCAGCCAAGTGGCTTGACCTTTATTAGTGAGCCTGGTTACCCCCTCTCGGAACCACAGACTTAGAAATCGCCAGCTCATATACAGTGCATAAAATATATTTAAATATATACCCTTATACACCATTTTAATAAAAAATATCACAAAATACTTCTACGTCCCTCGGGAAGAGTGAAAGATGCACACATTCATTTTCAGAGCTCCTAGACCTTCCTATAAGAAGTTAGCCAAAAAGTAGCTTCAAAAAACGCTTAGGTTAAGTTTGAAAGTTGTTTTTAATGTACCAAAGCTGGACTTAGACATAATTTCACTCTCACAACATTATGGCTGGTTGGAGACAGTCCGAACCACAAGTACCGGGTCCATGGTTCTGGGCGTATACTGGGGGGACGGGGACGACTCCCATTAACCCCTGACTATACCGGGGATACGCTTATCACAATGCCTTTCTGGTCTGTGCTGAAGCAGGGCATTCTGGCAGCCAAGTGGCTTGACCTTTATTAGTGAGCCTGGTTACCCCCTCTCGGAACCACAGACTTAGAAATCGCCAGCTCATATACAGTGCATAAAATATATTTAAATATATACCCTTATACACCATTTTAATAAAAAATATCACAAAATTCTTCTAAGTCCCTCGGGAAGAGTGAAAAATGCACACGTTCATTTTCAGAGCTCCTAGACCTTCCTATAAGAAGTTAGCCAAAAAGTAGCTTCGAAAAACGCTTAGGTTAAGTTTGAGAGTTGCTTTTAATGTACCAAAGCTGGACTTAGACATAATTTCACTCTCACAACATTATGGCTGGTTGGAGACAGTCCGAACCACAAGTACCGGGTCCATGGTTCTGGGCGTATACTGGGGGGACGGGGACGACTCCCATTAACCCCTTACTATACCGGGGATACGCTTATCACAATGCCTTTCTGGTCTGTGCTGAAGCAGGGCATTCTGGCAGCCAAGTGGCTTGACCTTTATTAGTGAGCCTGGTTAACCCCTCTCGGAACCACAGACTTAGAGATCTCCAGCTCATATACAGTGCATAAAATATATTTAAATATATACCCTTATACACCATTTTAATAAAAAATATCACTAAATTCTTCTACAGTAAGTCCCTCGGGAAGAGTGAAAGATGCACACGTTCATTTTCAGAGCTCCTAGACCTTCCTATAAGAAGTTAGCCAAAAAGTAGCTTCGAAAAACGCTTAGGTTAAGTTTGAGAGTTGCTTCTAATGTACCAAAGCTGGACTTAGACATAATTTCACTCTCACAACATTATGGCTGGTTGGAGACAGTCCGAACCACAAGTACCGGGTCCATGGTTCTGGGCGTATACTGGGGGGACGGGAAGACTCCCATTAACCCCTGACTATACCGGGGATACGCTTATCACAATGCCTTTCTGGTCTGTGCTGAAGCAGGGCATTCTGGCAGCCAAGTGGCTTGACCTTTATTAGTGAGCCTGGTTACCCCCTCTCGGAACCACAGACTTAGAAATCGCCAGCTCATATACAGTGCATAAAATATATTTAAATATATACCCTTATACACCATTTTAATAAAAAATATCACAAAATTCTTCTACATCCCTCGGGAAGAGTGAAAGATGCACACATTCATTTTCAGAGCTCCTAGACCTTCCTATAAGAAGTTAGCCAAAAAGTAGCTTCGAAAAACGCTTAGGTTAAGTTTGAGAGTTGCTTCTAATGTACCAAAGCTGGACTTAGACATAATTTCACTCTCACAACATTATGGCTGGTTGGAGACAGTCCGAACCACAAGTACCGGGTCCATGGTTCTTGGCATATACTGGGGGGACGGGGACGACTCCCATTAACCCCTGACTATACCGGGGATACGCTTATCACAATGCCTTTCTGGTCTGTGCTGAAGCAGGGCATTCTGGCAGCCAAGTGGCTTGACCTTTATTAGTGAGCCTGGTTACCCCCTCTCGGAACCACAGACTTAGAAATCGCCAGCTCATATACAGTGCATAAAATATATTTAAATATATACCCTTATACACCATTTTAATAAAAAATATCACAAAATTCTTCTAAGTCCCTCGGGAAGAGTGAAAAATGCACACGTTCATTTTCAGAGCTCCTAGACCTTCCTATAAGAAGTTAGCCAAAAAGTAGCTTCGAAAAACGCTTAGGTTAAGTTTGAGAGTTGCTTCTAATGTACCAAAGCTGGACTTAGACATAATTTCACTCTCACAACATTATGGCTGGTTGGAGACAGTCCGAATCACAAGTACCGGGTCCATGGTTCTTGGCGTATACTGGGGGGACGGGGACGACTCCCATTAACCCCTGACTATACCGGGGATACGCTTATCACAATGCCTTTCTGGTCTGTGCTGAAGCAGGGCATTCTGGCAGCCAAGTGGCTTGACCTTTATTAGTGAGCCTGGTTACCCCCTCTCGGAACCACAGACTTAGAAATCGCCAGCTCATATACAGTGCATAAAATATATTTAAATATATACCCTTATACACCATTTTAATAAAAAATATCACAAAATTCTTCTAAGTCCCTCGGGAAGAGTGAAAAATGCACACGTTCATTTTCAGAGCTCCTAGACCTTCCTATAAGAAGTTAGCCAAAAAGTAGCTTCGAAAAACGCTTAGGTTAAGTTTGAGAGTTGCTTCTAATGTACCAAAGCTGGACTTAGACATAATTTCACTCTCACAACATTATGGCTGGTTGGAGACAGTCCGAACCACAAGTACCGGGTCCATGGTTCTGGGCGTATACTGGGGGGACGGGGACGACTCCCATTAACCCCTTACTATACCGGGGATACGCTTATCACAATGCCTTTCTGGTCTGTGCTGAAGCAGGGCATTCTGGCAGCCAAGTGGCTTGACCTTTATTAGTGAGCCTGGTTAACCCCTCTCGGAACCACAGACTTAGAGATCTCCAGCTCATATACAGTGCATAAAATATATTTAAATATATACCCTTATACACCATTTTAATAAAAAATATCACTAAATTCTTCTACAGTAAGTCCCTCGGGAAGAGTGAAAGATGCACACGTTCATTTTCAGAGCTCCTAGACCTTCCTATAAGAAGTTAGCCAAAAAGTAGCTTCGAAAAACGCTTAGGTTAAGTTTGAGAGTTGCTTCTAATGTACCAAAGCTGGACTTAGACATAATTTCACTCTCACAACATTATGGCTGGTTGGAGACAGTCCGAACCACAAGTACCGGGTCCATGGTTCTGGGCGTATACTGGGGGGACGGGAAGACTCCCATTAACCCCTGACTATACCGGGGATACGCTTATCACAATGCCTTTCTGGTCTGTGCTGAAGCAGGGCATTCTGGCAGCCAAGTGGCTTGACCTTTATTAGTGAGCCTGGTTACCCCCTCTCGGAACCACAGACTTAGAAATCGCCAGCTCATATACAGTGCATAAAATATATTTAAATATATACCCTTATACACCATTTTAATAAAAAATATCACAAAATTCTTCTACATCCCTCGGGAAGAGTGAAAGATGCACACATTCATTTTCAGAGCTCCTAGACCTTCCTATAAGAAGTTAGCCAAAAAGTAGCTTCGAAAAACGCTTAGGTTAAGTTTGAGAGTTGCTTCTAATGTACCAAAGCTGGACTTAGACATAATTTCACTCTCACAACATTATGGCTGGTTGGAGACAGTCCGAACCACAAGTACCGGGTCCATGGTTCTTGGCATATACTGGGGGGACGGGGACGACTCCCATTAACCCCTGACTATACCGGGGATACGCTTATCACAATGCCTTTCTGGTCTGTGCTGAAGCAGGGCATTCTGGCAGCCAAGTGGCTTGACCTTTATTAGTGAGCCTGGTTACCCCCTCTCGGAACCACAGACTTAGAAATCGCCAGCTCATATACAGTGCATAAAATATATTTAAATATATACCCTTATACACCATTTTAATAAAAAATATCACAAAATTCTTCTAAGTCCCTCGGGAAGAGTGAAAAATGCACACGTTCATTTTCAGAGCTCCTAGACCTTCCTATAAGAAGTTAGCCAAAAAGTAGCTTCGAAAAACGCTTAGGTTAAGTTTGAGAGTTGCTTCTAATGTACCAAAGCTGGACTTAGACATAATTTCACTCTCACAACATTATGGCTGGTTGGAGACAGTCCGAATCACAAGTACCGGGTCCATGGTTCTTGGCGTATACTGGGGGGACGGGGACGACTCCCATTAACCCCTGACTATACCGGGGATACGCTTATCACAATGCCTTTCTGGTCTGTGCTGAAGCAGGGCATTCTGGCAGCCAAGTGGCTTGACCTTTATTAGTGAGCCTGGTTACCCCCTCTCGGAACCACAGACTTAGAAATCGCCAGCTCATATACAGTGCATAAAATATATTTAAATATATACCCTTATACACCATTTTAATAAAAAATATCACAAAATTCTTCTAAGTCCCTCGGGAAGAGTGAAAAATGCACACGTTCATTTTCAGAGCTCCTAGACCTTCCTATAAGAAGTTAGCCAAAAAGTAGCTTCGAAAAACGCTTAGGTTAAGTTTGAGAGTTGCTTCTAATGTACCAAAGCTGGACTTAGACATAATTTCACTCTCACAACATTATGGCTGGTTGGAGACAGTCCGAACCACAAATACCGGGTCCATGGTTCTGGGTGTATACTGGGGGGACGGGGACGACTCCCATTAACCCCTTACTATACCGGGGATACGCTTATCACAATGCCTTTCTGGTCTGTGCTGAAGCAGGGCATTCTGGCAGCCAAGTGGCTTGACCTTTATTAGTGAGCCTGGTTAACCCCTCTCGGAACCACAGACTTAGAGATCTCCAGCTCATATACAGTGCATAAAATATATTTAAATATATACCCTTATACACCATTTTAATAAAAAATATCACAAAATTCTTCTAAGTCCCTCGGGAAGAGTGAAAGATGCACACGTTCATTTTCAGAGCTCCTAGACCTTCCTATAAGAAGTTAGCCAAAAAGTAGCTTCGAAAAACGCTTAGGTTAAGTTTGAGAGTTGCTTCTAATGTACCAAAGCTGGACTTAGACATAATTTCACTCTCACAACATTATGGCTGGTTGGAGACAGTCCGAACCACAAGTACCGGGTCCATGGTTCTTGGCGTATACTGGGGGGACGGGGACGACTCCCATTAACCCCTGACTATACCGGGGATACGCTTATCACAATGCCTTTCTGGTCTGTGCTGAAGCAGGGCATTCTGGCAGCCAAGTGGCTTGACCTTTATTAGTGAGCCTGGTTACCCCCTCTCGGAACCACAGACTTAGAAATCGCCAGCTCATATACAGTGCATAAAATATATTTAAATATATACCCTTATACACCATTTTAATAAAAAATATCACAAAATTCTTCTAAGTCCCTCGGGAAGAGTGAAAAATGCACACGTTCATTTTCAGAGCTCCTAGACCTTCCTATAAGAAGTTAGCCAAAAAGTAGCTTCGAAAAACGCTTAGGTTAAGTTTGAGAGTTGCTTCTAATGTACCAAAGCTGGACTTAGACATAATTTCACTCTCACAACATTATGGCTGGTTGGAGACAGTCCGAACCACAAGTACCGGGTCCATGGTTCTTGGCGTATACTGGGGGGACGGGGACGACTCCCATTAACCCCTGACTATACCGGGGATACGCTTATCACAATGCCTTTCTGGTCTGTGC
The DNA here is from genome assembly GCF_040206685.1 of Ascaphus truei. Classification (NCBI taxonomy): domain Eukaryota; kingdom Metazoa; phylum Chordata; class Amphibia; order Anura; family Ascaphidae; genus Ascaphus; species Ascaphus truei. Next base: position 263,607,932 of record NC_134484.1, read on the forward strand.
TGAAGCAGGGCATTCTGGCAGCCAAGTGGCTTGACCATTATTAGTGAGCCTGGTTACCCCCTCTCGGAACCACAGACTTAGAAATCGCCAGCTCATATACAGTGCATAAAATATATTTAAATATATACCCTTATACACCATTTTAATAAAAAATATCACAAAATTCTTCTAAGTCCCTCGGGAAGAGTGAAAAATGCACACGTTCATTTTCAGAGCTCCTAGACCTTCCTATAAGAAGTTAGCCAAAAAGTAGCTTCGAAAAACGCTTAGGTTAAGTTTGAGAGTTGCTTCTAATGTACCAAAGCTGTACTTAGACATAATTTCACTCTCACAACATTATGGCTGGTTGGAGACAGTCCGAACCACAAGTACCGGGTCCATGGTTCTGGGCGTATACTGGGGGGACGGGGACGACTCCCATTGACCCCTGACTATACCGGGGATACGCTTATCACAATGCCTTTCTGGTCTGTGCTGAAGCAGGGCATTCTGGCAGCCAAGTGGCTTGACCTTTATTAGTGAGCCTGGTTACCCCATCTCGGAACCACAGACTTAGAAATCGCCAGCTCATATACAGTGCATAAAATATATTTAAATATATACCCTTATACACCATATTAATAAAAAATATCACAAAATTCTTCAAAGTCCCTCGGGAAGAGTTAAAGATGCGCACGTTTATTTTCAGAGCTCCTAGACCTTCCTATAAGAAGTTAGCCAAAAAGTAGCATCGAAAAACGCTTAGGTTAAGTTTGAGAGTTGCTTCTAATGTACCAAAGCTGGACTTAGACATAATTTCACTCTCACAACATTATGGCTGGTTGGAGACAGTCCGAACCACAAATACCGGGTCCATGGTTCTGGGTGTATACTGGGGGGACGGGGACGACTCCCATTAACCCCTTACTATACCGGGGATACGCTTATCACAATGCCTTTCTGGTCTGTGCTGAAGCAGGGCATTCTGGCAGCCAAGTGGCTTGACCTTTATTAGTGAGCCTGGTTAACCCCTCTCGGAACCACAGACTTAGAGATCTCCAGCTCATATACAGTGCATAAAATATATTTAAATATATACCCTTATACACCATTTTAATAAAAAATATCACAAAATTCTTCTAAGTCCCTCGGGAAGAGTGAAAGATGCACACGTTCATTTTCAGAGCTCCTAGACCTTCCTATAAGAAGTTAGCCAAAAAGTAGCTTCGAAAAACGCTTAGGTTAAGTTTGAGAGTTGCTTCTAATGTACCAAAGCTGGACTTAGACATAATTTCACTCTCACAACATTATGGCTGGTTGGAGACAGTCCGAACCACAAGTACCGGGTCCATGGTTCTGGGCGTATACTGGGGGGACGGGGACGACTCCCATTAACCCCTGACTATACCGGGGATACGCTTATCACAATGCCTTTCTGGTCTGTGCTGAAGCAGGGCATTCTGGCAGCCAAGTGGCTTGACCTTTATTAGTGAGCCTGGTTACCCCCTCTCGGAACCACAGACTTAGAAATCGCCAGCTCATATACAGTGCATAAAATATATTTAAATATATACCCTTATACACCATTTTAATAAAAATTATCACAAAATTCTTCTACGTCCCTCGGGAAGAGTGAAAGATGCACACATTCATTTTCAGAGCTCCTAGACCTTCCTATAAGAAGTTAGCCAAAAAGTAGCTTCGAAAAACGCTTAGGTTAAGTTTGAAAGTTGTTTTTAATGTACCAAAGCTGGACTTAGACATAATTTCACTCTCACAACCTTATGGCTGGTTGGAGACAGTCCGAACCACAAGTACCGGGTCCATGGTTCTGGGCGTATACTGGGGGGACGGGGACGACTCCCATTAACCCCTGACTATACCGGGGATACGCTTATCACAATGCCTTTCTGGTCTGTGCTGAAGCAGGGCATTCTGGCAGCCAAGTGGCTTGACCTTTATTAGTGAGCCTGGTTACCCCCTCTCGGAACCACAGACTTAGAAATCGCCAGCTCATATACAGTGCATAAAATATATTTAAATATATACCCTTATACACCATTTTAATAAAAAATATCACAAAATTCTTCTACATCCCTCGGGAAGAGTGAAAGATGCACACATTCATTTTCAGAGCTCCTAGACCTTCCTATAAGAAGTTAGCCAAAAAGTAGCTTCGAAAAACGCTTAGGTTAAGTTTGAGAGTTGCTTCTAATGTACCAAAGCTGGACTTAGACATAATTTCACTCTCACAACATTATGGCTGGTTGGAGACAGTCCGAACCACAAGTACCGGGTCCATGGTTCTTGGCATATACTGGGGGGACGGGGACGACTCCCATTAACCCCTGACTATACCGGGGATACGCTTATCACAATGCCTTTCTGGTCTGTGCTGAAGCAGGGCATTCTGGCAGCCAAGTGGCTTGACCTTTATTAGTGAGCCTGGTTACCCCCTCTCGGAACCACAGACTTAGAAATCGCCAGCTCATATACAGTGCATAAAATATATTTAAATATATACCCTTATACACCATTTTAATAAAAAATATCACAAAATTCTTCTAAGTCCCTCGGGAAGAGTGAAAAATGCACACGTTCATTTTCAGAGCTCCTAGACCTTCCTATAAGAAGTTAGCCAAAATGTAGCTTCGAAAAACGCTTAGGTTAAGTTTGAGAGTTGCTTCTAATGTACCAAAGCTGGACTTAGACATAATTTCACTCTCACAACATTATGGCTGGTTGGAGACAGTCCGAATCACAAGTACCGGGTCCATGGTTCTTGGCGTATACTGGGGGGACGGGGACGACTCCCATTAACCCCTGACTATACCGGGGATACGCTTATCACAATGCCTTTCTGGTCTGTGCTGAAGCAGGGCATTCTGGCAGCCAAGTGGCTTGACCTTTATTAGTGAGCCTGGTTACCCCCTCTCGGAACCACAGACTTAGAAATCGCCAGCTCATATACAGTGCATAAAATATATTTAAATATATACCCTTATACACCATTTTAATAAAAAATATCACAAAATTCTTCTAAGTCCCTCGGGAAGAGTGAAAAATGCACACGTTCATTTTCAGAGCTCCTAGACCTTCCTATAAGAAGTTAGCCAAAAAGTAGCTTCGAAAAACGCTTAGGTTAAGTTTGAGAGTTGCTTCTAATGTACCAAAGCTGGACTTAGACATAATTTCACTCTCACAACATTATGGCTGGTTGGAGACAGTCCGAACCACAAATACCGGGTCCATGGTTCTGGGTGTATACTGGGGGGACGGGGACGACTCCCATTAACCCCTTACTATACCGGGGATACGCTTATCACAATGCCTTTCTGGTCTGTGCTGAAGCAGGGCATTCTGGCAGCCAAGTGGCTTGACCTTTATTAGTGAGCCTGGTTAACCCCTCTCGGAACCACAGACTTAGAGATCTCCAGCTCATATACAGTGCATAAAATATATTTAAATATATACCCTTATACACCATTTTAATAAAAAATATCACAAAATTCTTCTAAGTCCCTCGGGAAGAGTGAAAGATGCACACGTTCATTTTCAGAGCTCCTAGACCTTCCTATAAGAAGTTAGCCAAAAAGTAGCTTCGAAAAACGCTTAGGTTAAGTTTGAGAGTTGCTTCTAATGTACCAAAGCTGGACTTAGACATAATTTCACTCTCACAACATTATGGCTGGTTGGAGACAGTCCGAACCACAAGTACCGGGTCCATGGTTCTTGGCATATACTGGGGGGACGGGGACGACTCCCATTAACCCCTGACTATACCGGGGATACGCTTATCACAATGCCTTTCTGGTCTGTGCTGAAGCAGGGCATTCTGGCAGCCAAGTGGCTTGACCTTTATTAGTGAGCCTGGTTACCCCCTCTCGGAACCACAGACTTAGAAATCGCCAGCTCATATACAGTGCATAAAATATATTTAAATATATACCCTTATACACCATTTTAAAAAAAAATATCACAAAATTCTTCTAAGTCCCTCGGGAAGAGTGAAAAATGCACACGTTCATTTTCAGAGCTCCTAGACCTTCCTATAAGAAGTTAGCCAAAATGTAGCTTCGAAAAACGCTTAGGTTAAGTTTGAGAGTTGCTTCTAATGTACCAAAGCTGGACTTAGACATAATTTCACTCTCACAACATTATGGCTGGTTGGAGACAGTCCGAATCACAAGTACCGGGTCCATGGTTCTTGGCGTATACTGGGGGGACGGGGACGACTCCCATTAACCCCTGACTATACCGGGGATACGCTTATCACAATGCCTTTCTGGTCTGTGCTGAAGCAGGGCATTCTGGCAGCCAAGTGGCTTGACCTTTATTAGTGAGCCTGGTTACCCCCTCTCGGAACCACAGACTTAGAAATCGCCAGCTCATATACAGTGCATAAAATATATTTAAATATATACCCTTATACACCATTTTAATAAAAAATATCACAAAATTCTTCTAAGTCCCTCGGGAAGAGTGAAAAATGCACACGTTCATTTTCAGAGCTCCTAGACCTTCCTATAAGAAGTTAGCCAAAAAGTAGCTTCGAAAAACGCTTAGGTTAAGTTTGAGAGTTGCTTCTAATGTACCAAAGCTGGACTTAGACATAATTTCACTCTCACAACATTATGGCTGGTTGGAGACAGTCCGAACCACAAATACCGGGTCCATGGTTCTGGGTGTATACTGGGGGGACGGGGACGACTCCCATTAACCCCTTACTATACCGGGGATACGCTTATCACAATGCCTTTCTGGTCTGTGCTGAAGCAGGGCATTCTGGCAGCCAAGTGGCTTGACCTTTATTAGTGAGCCTGGTTAACCCCTCTCGGAACCACAGACTTAGAGATCTCCAGCTCATATACAGTGCATAAAATATATTTAAATATATACCCTTATACACCATTTTAATAAAAAATATCACAAAATTCTTCTAAGTCCCTCGGGAAGAGTGAAAGATGCACACGTTCATTTTCAGAGCTCCTAGACCTTCCTATAAGAAGTTAGCCAAAAAGTAGCTTCGAAAAACGCTTAGGTTAAGTTTGAGAGTTGCTTCTAATGTACCAAAGCTGGACTTAGACATAATTTCACTCTCACAACATTATGGCTGGTTGGAGACAGTCCGAACCACAAGTACCGGGTCCATGGTTCTTGGCGTATACTGGGGGGACGGGGACGACTCCCATTAACCCCTGACTATACCGGGGATACGCTTATCACAATGCCTTTCTGGTCTGTGCTGAAGCAGGGCATTCTGGAAGCCAAGTGGCTTGACCTTTATTAGTGAGCCTGGTTACCCCCTCTCGGAACCACAGACTTAGAAATCGCCAGCTCATATACAGTGCATAAAATATATTTAAATATATACCCTTATACACCATTTTAATAAAAAATATCACAAAATTCTTCTAAGTCCCTCGGGAAGAGTGAAAAATGCACACGTTCATTTTCAGAGCTCCTAGACCTTCCTATAAGAAGTTAGCCAAAAAGTAGCTTCGAAAAACGCTTAGGTTAAGTTTGAGAGTTGCTTCTAATGTACCAAAGCTGGACTTAGACATAATTTCACTCTCACAACATTATGGCTGGTTGGAGACAGTCCGAACCACAAGTACCGGGTCCATGGTTCTTGGCGTATACTGGGGGGACGGGGACGACTCCCATTAACCCCTGACTATACCGGGGATACGCTTATCACAATGCCTTTCTGGTCTGTGCTGAAGCAGGGCATTCTGGCAGCCAAGTGGCTTGACCATTATTAGTGAGCCTGGTTACCCCCTCTCGGAACCACAGACTTAGAAATCGCCAGCTCATATACAGTGCATAAAATATATTTAAATATATACCCTTATACACCATTTTAATAAAAAATATCACAAAATTCTTCTAAGTCCCTCGGGAAGAGTGAAAAATGCACACGTTCATTTTCAGAGCTCCTAGACCTTCCTATAAGAAGTTAGCCAAAAAGTAGCTTCGAAAAACGCTTAGGTTAAGTTTGAGAGTTGCTTCTAATGTACCAAAGCTGTACTTAGACATAATTTCACTCTCACAACATTATGGCTGGTTGGAGACAGTCCGAACCACAAGTACCGGGTCCATGGTTCTGGGCGTATACTGGGGGGACGGGGACGACTCCCATTGACCCCTGACTATACCGGGGATACGCTTATCACAATGCCTTTCTGGTCTGTGCTGAAGCAGGGCATTCTGGCAGCCAAGTGGCTTGACCTTTATTAGTGAGCCTGGTTACCCCATCTCGGAACCACAGACTTAGAAATCGCCAGCTCATATACAGTGCATAAAATATATTTAAATATATACCCTTATACACCATATTAATAAAAAATATCACAAAATTCTTCAAAGTCCCTCGGGAAGAGTTAAAGATGCGCACGTTTATTTTCAGAGCTCCTAGACCTTCCTATAAGAAGTTAGCCAAAAAGTAGCATCGAAAAACGCTTAGGTTAAGTTTGAGAGTTGCTTCTAATGTACCAAAGCTGGACTTAGACATAATTTCACTCTCACAACATTATGGCTGGTTGGAGACAGTCCGAACCACAAATACCGGGTCCATGGTTCTGGGTGTATACTGGGGGGACGGGGACGACTCCCATTAACCCCTTACTATACCGGGGATACGCTTATCACAATGCCTTTCTGGTCTGTGCTGAAGCAGGGCATTCTGGCAGCCAAGTGGCTTGACCTTTATTAGTGAGCCTGGTTAACCCCTCTCGGAACCACAGACTTAGAGATCTCCAGCTCATATACAGTGCATAAAATATATTTAAATATATACCCTTATACACCATTTTAATAAAAAATATCACAAAATTCTTCTAAGTCCCTCGGGAAGAGTGAAAGATGCACACGTTCATTTTCAGAGCTCCTAGACCTTCCTATAAGAAGTTAGCCAAAAAGTAGCTTCGAAAAACGCTTAGGTTAAGTTTGAGAGTTGCTTCTAATGTACCAAAGCTGGACTTAGACATAATTTCACTCTCACAACATTATGGCTGGTTGGAGACAGTCCGAACCACAAGTACCGGGTCCATGGTTCTGGGCGTATACTGGGGGGACGGGGACGACTCCCATTAACCCCTGACTATACCGGGGATACGCTTATCACAATGCCTTTCTGGTCTGTGCTGAAGCAGGGCATTCTGGCAGCCAAGTGGCTTGACCTTTATTAGTGAGCCTGGTTACCCCCTCTCGGAACCACAGACTTAGAAATCGCCAGCTCATATACAGTGCATAAAATATATTTAAATATATACCCTTATACACCATTTTAATAAAAATTATCACAAAATTCTTCTACGTCCCTCGGGAAGAGTGAAAGATGCACACATTCATTTTCAGAGCTCCTAGACCTTCCTATAAGAAGTTAGCCAAAAAGTAGCTTCGAAAAACGCTTAGGTTAAGTTTGAAAGTTGTTTTTAATGTACCAAAGCTGGACTTAGACATAATTTCACTCTCACAACCTTATGGCTGGTTGGAGACAGTCCGAACCACAAGTACCGGGTCCATGGTTCTGGGCGTATACTGGGGGGACGGGGACGACTCCCATTAACCCCTGACTATACCGGGGATACGCTTATCACAATGCCTTTCTGGTCTGTGCTGAAGCAGGGCATTCTGGCAGCCAAGTGGCTTGACCTTTATTAGTGAGCCTGGTTACCCCCTCTCGGAACCACAGACTTAGAAATCGCCAGCTCATATACAGTGCATAAAATATATTTAAATATATACCCTTATACACCATTTTAATAAAAAATATCACAAAATTCTTCTAAGTCCCTCGGGAAGAGTGAAAAATGCACACGTTCATTTTCAGAGCTCCTAGACCTTCCTATAAGAAGTTAGCCAAAAAGTAGCTTCGAAAAACGCTTAGGTTAAGTTTGAGAGTTGCTTTTAATGTACCAAAGCTGGACTTAGACATAATTTCACTCTCACAACATTATGGCTGGTTGGAGACAGTCCGAACCACAAGTACCGGGTCCATGGTTCTGGGCGTATACTGGGGGGACGGGGACGACTCCCATTAACCCCTTACTATACCGGGGATACGCTTATCACAATGCCTTTCTGGTCTGTGCTGAAGCAGGGCATTCTGGCAGCCAAGTGGCTTGACCTTTATTAGTGAGCCTGGTTAACCCCTCTCGGAACCACAGACTTAGAAATCGCCAGCTCATATACAGTGCATAAAATATATTTAAATATATACCCTTATACACCATTTTAATAAAAAATATCACAAAATTCTTCTACGTCCCTCGGGAAGAGTGAAAGATGCACACATTCATTTTCAGAGCTCCTAGACCTTCCTATAAGAAGTTAGCCAAAAAGTAGCTTCGAAAAACGCTTAGGTTAAGTTTGAAAGTTGCTTTTAATGTACCAAAGCTGGACTTAGACATAATTTCACTCTCACAACATTATGGCTGGTTGGAGACAGTCCGAACCACAAGTACCGGGTTCATGGTTCTGGGCGTATACTGGGGGGACGGGGACGACTCCCATTAACCCCTGACTATACCGGGGATACGCTTATCACAATGCCTTTCTGGTCTGTGCTGAAGCAGGGCATTCTGGCAGCCAAGTGGCTTGACCTTTATTAGTGAGCCTGGTTACCCCCTCTCGGAACCACAGACTTAGAAATCGCCAGCTCATATACAGTGCATAAAATATATTTAAATATATACCCTTATACACCATTTTAATAAAAAATATCACAAAATTCTTCTAAGTCCCTCGGAAAAAGTGAAAAATGCACACGTTCATTTTCAGAGCTCTTAGACCTTCCTATAAGAAGTTAGCCAAAAAGTAGCTTCGAAAAACGCTTAGGTTAAGTTTGAGAGTTGCTTCTAATGTACCAAAGCTGGACTTAGACATAATTTCACTCTCACAACATTATGGCTGGTTGGAGACAGTCCGAACCACAAGTACCGGGTCCATGGTTCTGGGCGTATACTGGGGGGACGGGGACGACTCCCATTAACCCCTTACTATACCGGGGATACGCTTATCACAATGCCTTTCTGGTCTGTGCTGAAGCAGGGCATTCTGGCAGCCAAGTGGCTTGACCTTTATTAGTGAGCCTGGTTAACCCCTCTCGGAACCACAGACTTAGAGATCTCCAGCTCATATACAGTGCATAAAATATATTTAAATATATACCCTTATACACCATTTTAATAAAAAATATCACAAAATTCTTCTAAGTCCCTCGGGAAGAGTGAAAGATGTGCACGTTCATTTTCAGAGCTCCTAGACCTTCCTATAAGAAGTTAGCCAAAAAGTAGCTTCGAAAAACGCATAGGTTAAGTATGAGAGTTGCTTCTAATGTACCAAAGCTGGACTTAGACATAATTTCACTCTCACAACATTATGGCTGGTTGGAGACAGTCCGAACCACAAGTACCGGGTCCATGGTTCTGGGCGTATACTGGGGGGACGGGGACGACTCCCATTAACCCCTGACTATACCGGGGATACGCTTATCACAATGCCTTTCTGGTCTGTGCTGAAGCAGGGCATTCTGGCAGCCAAGTAGCTTGACCTTTATTAGTGAGCCTGGTTACCCCCTCTCGGAACCACAGACTTAGAAATCGCCAGATCATATACAGTGCATAAAATATATTTAAATATATACCCTTATACACCATTTTAATAAAAAATATCACAAAATTCTTCTACGTCACTCGGGAAGAGTGAAAGATGCACACATTCATTTTCAGAGCTCCTAGACCTTCCTATAAGAAGTTAGCCAAAAAGTAGCTTCGAAAAATGCTTAGGTTAAGTTTGAGAGTTGCTTTTAATGTACCAAAGCTGGACTTAGACATAATTTCACTCTCACAACATTATGGCTGGTTGGAGACAGTCCGAACCACAAGTACCGGGTCCATGGTTCTGGGCGTATACTGGGGGGACGGGGACGACTCCCATTAACCCCTGACTATACCGGGGATACGCTTATCACAATGCCTTTCTGGTCTGTGCTGAAGCAGGGCATTCTGGCAGCCAAGTGGCTTGACCTTTATTAGTGAGCCTGGTTACCCCCTCTCGGAACCACAGACTTAGAGATCGCCAGCTCATATACAGTGCATAAAATATATTTAAATATATACCCTTATACACCATTTTAATAAAAAATATCACAAAATTCTTCTAAGTAACTCGGGAAGAGTGAAAGACGCGCACGTTCATTTTCAGAGCTCCTAGACCTTCCTATAAGAAGTTAGCCAAAAAGTAGCTTCGAAAAACGCTTAGGTTAAGTTTGAGAGTTGCTTCTAATGTACCAAAGCTGGACTTAGACATAATTTCACTCTCACAACATTATGGCTGGTTGGAGACAGTCCGAACCACAAGTACCGGGTCCATGGTTCTGGGCGTATACTGGGGGGGACGGGGACGACTCCCATTAACCCCTGACTATACCGGGGATACGCTTATCACAATGCCTTTCTGGTCTGTGCTGAAGCAGGGCATTCTGGCAGCCAAGTGGCTTGACCTTTATTAGTGAGCCTGGTTACCCCCTCTCGGAACCACAGACTTAGAAATCGCCAGCTCATATACAGTGCATAAAATATATTTAAATATATACCCTTATACACCATTTTAATAAAAAATATCACAAAATTCTTCTAAGTCCCTCGGGAAGAGTGAAAAATGCACACATTCATTTTCAGAGCTTCTAGACCTTCCTATAAGAAGTTAGCCAAAAAGTAGCTTCGAAAAACGCTTAGGTTAAGTTTGAGAGTTGCTTCTAATGTACCAAAGCTGGACTTAGACATAATTTCACTCTCACAACATTATGGCTGGTTGGAGACAGTCCGAACCACAAGTACCGGGTCCATGGTTCTGGGCGTATACTGGGGGGACGGGGACGACTCCCATTAACCCCTGACTATACCGGGGATTCGCTTATCACAATGCCTTTCTGGTCTGTGCTGAAGCAGGGCATTCTGGCAGCCAAGTGGCTTGACCTTTATTAGTGAGCCTGGTTACCCCCTCTCGGAACCACAGACTTAGAAATCGCCAGCTCATATACAGTGCATAAAATATATTTAAATATATACCCTTATACACCATTTTAATAAAAAATATCACAAAATTCTTCTAAGTCCCTCGGGAAGAGTGAAAGATGCACACATTCATTTTCAGAGCTCCTAGACCTTCCTATAAGAAGTTAGCCAAAAAGTAGCTTCGAAAAACGCTTAGGTTAAGTTTGAGAGTTGCTTTTAATGTACCAAAGCTGGACTTAGACATAATTTCACTCTCACAACATTATGGCTGGTTGGAGACAGTCCGAACCACAAGTACCGGGTCCATGGTTCTGGGCGTATACTGGGGGGACGACTCCCATTAACCCCTTACTATACCGGGGATACGCTTATCACAATGCCTTTCTGGTCTGTGCTGAAGCAGGGCATTCTGGCAGCCAAGTGGCTTGACCTTTATTAGTGAGCCTGGTTAACCCCTCTCGGAACCACAGACTTAGAAATCGCCAGCTCATATACAGTGCATAAAATATATTTAAATATATACCCTTATACACCATTTTAATAAAAATTATCACAAAATTCTTCTACGTCCCTCGGGAAGAGTGAAAGATGCACACATTCATTTTCAGAGCTCCTAGACCTTCCTATAAGAAGTTAGCCAAAAAGTAGCTTCGAAAAACGCTTAGGTTAAGTTTGAAAGTTGCTTTTAATGTACCAAAGCTGGACTTAGACATAATTTCACTCTCACAACATTATGGCTGGTTGGAGACAGTCCGAACCACAAGTACCGGGTCCATGGTTCTGGGCGTATACTGGGGGGACGGGGACGACTCCCATTAACCCCTGACTATACCGGGGATACGCTTATCACAATGCCTTTCTGGTCTGTGCTGAAGCAGGGCATTCTGGCAGCCAAGTGGCTTGACCTTTATTAGTGAGCCTGGTTACCCCCTCTCGGAACCACAGACTTAGAAATCGCCAGCTCATATACAGTGCATAAAATATATTTAAATATATACCCTTATACACCATTTTAATAAAAAATATCACAAAATTCTTCTAAGTCCCTCGGAAAAAGTGAAAAATGCACACGTTCATTTTCAGAGCTCTTAGACCTTCCTATAAGAAGTTAGCCAAAAAGTAGCTTCGAAAAACGCTTAGGTTAAGTTTGAGAGTTGCTTCTAATGTACCAAAGCTGGACTTAGACATAATTTCACTCTCACAACATTATGGCTGGTTGGAGACAGTCCGAACCACAAGTACCGGGTCCATGGTTCTGGGCGTATACTGGGGGGACGGGGACGACTCCCATTAACCCCTTACTATACCGGGGATACGCTTATCACAATGCCTTTCTGGTCTGTGCTGAAGCAGGGCATTCTGGCAGCCAAGTGGCTTGACCTTTATTAGTGAGCCTGGTTAACCCCTCTCGGAACCACAGACTTAGAGATCTCCAGCTCATATACAGTGCATAAAATATATTTAAATATATACCCTTATACACCATTTTAATAAAAAATATCACAAAATTCTTCTAAGTCCCTCGGGAAGAGTGAAAGATGTGCACGTTCATTTTCAGAGCTCCTAGACCTTCCTATAAGAAGTTAGCCAAAAAGTAGCTTCGAAAAACGCTTAGGTTAAGTTTGAGAGTTGCTTCTAATGTACCAAAGCTGGACTTAGACATAATTTCACTCTCACAACATTATGGCTGGTTGGAGACAGTCCGAACCACAAGTACCGGGTCCATGGTTCTGGGCGTATACTGGGGGGACGGGGACGACTCCCATTAACCCCTGACTATACCGGGGATACGCTTATCACAATGCCTTTCTGGTCTGTGCTGAAGCAGGGCATTCTGGCAGCCAAGTGGCTTGACCTTTATTAGTGAGCCTGGTTACCCCCTCTCGGAACCACAGACTTAGAAATCGCCAGATCATATACAGTGCATAAAATATATTTAAATATATACCCTTATACACCATTTTAATAAAAAATATCACAAAATTCTTCTACGTCACTCGGGAAGAGTGAAAGATGCACACATTCATTTTCAGAGCTCCTAGACCTTCCTATAAGAAGTTAGCCAAAAAGTAGCTTCGAAAAATGCTTAGGTTAAGTTTGAGAGTTGCTTTTAATGTACCAAAGCTGGACTTAGACATAATTTCACTCTCACAACATTATGGCTGGTTGGAGACAGTCCGAACCACAAGTACCGGGTCCATGGTTCTGGGCGTATACTGGGGGGACGGGGACGACTCCCATTAACCCCTGACTATACCGGGGATACGCTTATCACAATGCCTTTCTGGTCTGTGCTGAAGCAGGGCATTCTGGCAGCCAAGTGGCTTGACCTTTATTAGTGAGCCTGGTTACCCCCTCTCGGAACCACAGACTTAGAGATCGCCAGCTCATATACAGTGCATAAAATATATTTAAATATATACCCTTATACACCATTTTAATAAAAAATATCACAAAATTCTTCTAAGTCCCTCGGGAAGAGTGAAAGATGCACACGTTCATTTTAAGAGCTCCTAGACCTTCCTATAAGAAGTTAGCCAAAAAGTAGCTTCGAAAAACGCTTAGGTTAAGTTTGAGAGTTGCTTCTAATGTACCAAAGCTGGACTTAGACATAATTTCACTCTCACAACATTATGGCTGGTTGGAGACAGTCCGAACCACAAGTACCGGGTCCATGGTTCTGGGCGTATACTGGGGGGGACGGGGACGACTCTCATTAACCCCTGACTATACCGGGGATACGCTTATCACAATGCCTTTCTGGTCTGTGCTGAAGCAGGGCATTCTGGCAGCCAAGTGGCTTGACCTTTATTAGTGAGCCTGGTTACCCCCTCTCGGAACCACAGACTTAGAAATCGCCAGCTCATATACAGTGCATAAAATATATTTAAATATATACCCTTATACACCATTTTAATAAAAAATATCACAAAATTCTTCTAAGTCCCTCGGGAAGAGTGAAAAATGCACACATTCATTTTCAGAGCTTCTAGACCTTCCTATAAGAAGTTAGCCAAAAAGTAGCTTCGAAAAACGCTTAGGTTAAGTTTGAGAGTTGCTTCTAATGTACCAAAGCTGGACTTAGACATTTTTTCACTCTCACAACATTATGGCTGGTTGGAGACAGTCCGAACCACAAGTACCGGGTCCATGGTTCTGGGCGTATACTGGGGGGACGGGGACGACTCCCATTAACCCCTGACTATACCGGGGATACGCTTATCACAATGCCTTTCTGGTCTGTGCTGAAGCAGGGCATTCTGGCAGCCAAGTAGCTTGACCTTTATTAGTGTGCCTGGTTACCCCCTCTCGGAACCACAGACTTAGAAATCGCCAGCTCATATACAGTGCATAAAATATATTTAAATATATACCCTTATACACCATTTTAATAAAAAATATCACAAAATTCTTCAACTGTAAGCCCCACGGGAAGAGTGAAAAATGCACACGTTCATTTTCAGAGCTCCTAGACCTTCCTATAAGAAGTTAGCCAAAAAGTAGCTTCGAAAAACGCTTAGGTTAAGTTTGAGAGTTGCTTCTAATGTACCAAAGCTGGACTTAGACATAATTTCACTCTCACAACATTATGGCTGGTTGGAGACAGTCCGAACCACAAGTACCGGGTCCATGGTTCTGGGCGTATACTGGGGGGACGGGGACGACTCCCATTAACCCCTGACTATACCGGGGATACGCTTATCACAATGCCTTTCTTGTCTGTGCTGAAGCAGGGCATTCTGGCAGCCAAGTAGCTTGACCTTTATTAGTGGGCCTGGTTACCCCCTCTCGGAACCACAGACTTAGAAATCGCCAGCTCATATACAGTGCATAAAATATATTTAAATATATACCCTTATACACCATTTTAATAAAAAATATCACAAAATTCTTCTAAGTCCCTCGGGAAGAGTGAAAGATGCGCACGTTCATTTTCAGAGCTCCTAGACCTTCCTATAAGAAGTTAGCCAAAAAGTAGCTTCGAAAAACGCTTAGGTTAAGTTTGAGAGTTGCTTCTAATGTACCAAAGCTGGACTTAGACATAATTTCACTCTCACAACATTATGGCTGGTTGGAGACTGTCCGAACCACAAGTACCGGGTCCATGGTTCTGGGCGTATACTGGGGGGACGGGGACGACTCCCATTAACCCCTGACTATACCGGGGATACGCTTATCACAATGCCTTTCTTGTCTGTGCTGAAGCAGGGCATTCTGGCAGCCAAGTTGCTTGACCTTTATTAGTGAGCCTGGTTACCCCCTCTCGGAACCACAGACTTAGAAATCGCCAGCTCATATACAGTGCATAAAATATATTTATATATATACCCTTATACACCATTTTAATAAAAAATATCACAAAATTCTTCGAAGTACCTCGGGAAGAGTGAAAGATGCGCACGTTCATTTTCAGAGCTCCTAGACCTTCCTATAAGAAGTTAGCCAAAAAGTAGCTTCGAAAAATGCTTAGGTGAAGTTTGAGAGTTGTTTCTAATGTACCAAAGCTGGACTTAGACATAATTTCACTCTCACAACATTATGGCTGGTTGGAGACAGTCCGAACCACAAGTACCGGGTCCATGGTTCTGGGCGTATACTGGGGGGACGGGGACGACTCCCATTAACCCCTGACTATACCGGGGATACACTTATCACAATGCCTTTCTGGTCTGTGCTGAAGCAGGGCATTCTGGCAGCCAAGTAGCTTGACCTTTATTAGTGAGCCTGGTTACCCCCTCTCGGAACCACAGACTTAGAAATCGCCAGCTCATATACAGTGCATAAAATATATTTAAATATATACCCTTATACACCATTTTAATAAAAAATATCACAAAATTCTTCAACTGTAAGCCCCACGGGAAGAGTGAAAAATGCACACGTTCATTTTCAGAGCTCCTAGACCTTCCTATAAGAAGTTAGCCAAAAAGTAGCTTCGAAAAACGCTTAGGTTAAGTTTGAGCGTTGCTTCTAATGTACCAAAGCTGGACTTAGACATAATTTCACTCTCACAACATTATGGCTGGTTGGAGACAGTCCGAACCACAAGTACCGGGTCCATGGTTCTGGGCGTATACTGGGGGGACGGGGACGACTCCCATTAACCCCTGACTATACCGGGGATACGCTTATCACAATGCCTTTCATGTCTGTGCTGAAGCAGGGCATTCTGGCAGCCAAGTAGCTTGACCTTTATTAGTGGGCCTGGTTACCCCCTCTCGGAACCACAGACTTAGAAATCGCCAGCTCATATACAGTGCATAAAATATATTTAAATATATACCCTTATACACCATTTTAATAAAAAATATCACAAAATTCTTCTAAGTCCCTCGGGAAGAGTGAAAGATGCGCACGTTCATTTTCAGAGCTCCTAGACCTTCCTATAAGAAGTTAGCCAAAAAGTAGCTTCGAAAAACGCTTAGGTTAAGTTTGAGAGTTGCTTCTAATGTACCAAAGCTGGACTTAGACATAATTTCACTCTCACAACATTATGGCTGGTTGGAGACTGTCCGAACCACAAGTACCGGGTCCATGGTTCTGGGCGTATACTGGGGGGACGGGGACGACTCCCATTAACCCCTGACTATACCGGGGATACGCTTATCACAATGCCTTTCTTGTCTGTGCTGAAGCAGGGCATTCTGGCAGCCAAGTTGCTTGACCTTTATTAGTGAGCCTGGTTACCCCCTCTCGGAACCACAGACTTAGAAATCGCCAGCTCATATACAGTGCATAAAATATATTTATATATATACCCTTATACACCATTTTAATAAAAAATATCACAAAATTCTTCGAAGTACCTCGGGAAGAGTGAAAGATGCGCACGTTCATTTTCAGAGCTCCTAGACCTTCCTATAAGAAGTTAGCCAAAAAGTAGCTTCGAAAAATGCTTAGGTGAAGTTTGAGAGTTGTTTCTAATGTACCAAAGCTGGACTTAGACATAATTTCACTCTCACAACATTATGGCTGGTTGGAGACAGTCCGAACCACAAGTACCGGGTCCATGGTTCTGGGCGTATACTGGGGGGACGGGGACGACTCCCATTAACCCCTGACTATACCGGGGATACGCTTATCACAATGCCTTTCATGTCTGTGCTGAAGCAGGGCATTCTGGCAGCCAAGTAGCTTGACCTTTATTAGTGGGCCTGGTTACCCCCTCTCGGAACCACAGACTTAGAAATCGCCAGCTCATATACAGTGCATAAAATATATTTAAATATATACCCTTATACACCATTTTAATAAAAAATATCACAAAATTCTTCTAAGTCCCTCGGGAAGAGTGAAAGATGCGCACGTTCATTTTCAGAGCTCCTAGACCTTCCTATAAGAAGTTAGCCAAAAAGTAGCTTCGAAAAACGCTTAGGTTAAGTTTGAGAGTTGCTTCTAATGTACCAAAGCTGGACTTAGACATACAGTAGTTTCACTCTCACAACATTATGGCTGGTTGGAGACAGTCCGAACCACAAATACCGGGTCCATGGTTCTGGGCGTATACTGGGGGGACGGGGACGACTCCCATTAACCACTGACTATACCGGGGATACGCTTATCACAATGCCTTTCTGGTCTGTGCTGAAGCAGGGCATTCTGGCAGCCAAGTGGCTTGACCTTTATTAGTGAGCCTGGTTACCCCCTCTCGGAACCACAGACTTAGAAATCGCCAGCTCATATACAGTTCATAAAATATATTTAAATATATACCCTTATACACCATTTTAATAAAAAATATCACAAAATTCTTCAAAGTCCCTCGGGAAGAGTGAAAGATGCACACGTTCATTTTCAGAGCTCCTAGACCTTCCTATAAGAAGTTAGCCAAAAAGTAGCTTCGAAAAACGCTTAGGTTAAGTTTGAGAGTTGCTTCTAATGTACCAAAGCTGGACTTAGACATAATTTCACTCTCACAACATTATGGCTGGTTGGAGACAGTCCGAACCACAAGTACCGGGTCCATGGTTCTGGGCGTATACTGGGGGGACGTGGACGACTCCCATTAACCCCTGACTATACCGGGGATACGCTTATCACAATGCCTTTCTGGTCTGTGCTGAAGCAGGGCATTCTGGCAGCCAAGTAGCTTGACCTTTATTAGTGAGCCTGGTTACCCCCTCTCGGAACCACAGACTTAGAAATCGCCAGCTCATATACAGTGCATAAAATATATTTAAATATATACCCTTATACACCATTTTAATAAACAATATCACAAAATTCTTCAACTGTAAGCCCCTCGGGAAGAGTGAAAAATGCACACGTTCATTTTCAGAGCTCCTAGACCTTCCTATAAGAAGTTAGCCAAAAAGTAGCTTCGATAAACGCTTAGGTTATGTTTGAGAGTTGCTTCTAATGTTCCAAAGCTGGACTTAGACATAATTTCACTCTCACAACATTATGGCTGGTTGGAGACAGTCCGAACCACAAGTACCGGGTCCATGGTTCTGGGCGTATACTGGGGGGACGGGGACGACTCCCATTAACCCCTGACTATACCGGGGATACGCTTATCACAATGCCTTTCATGTCTGTGCTGAAGCAGGGCATTCTGGCAGCCAAGTAGCTTGACCTTTATTAGTGGGCCTGGTTACCCCCTCTCGGAACCACAGACTTAGAAATCGCCAGCTCATATACAGTGCATAAAATATATTTAAATATATACCCTTATACACCATTTTAATAAAAAATATCACAAAATTCTTCTAAGTCCCTCGGGAAGAGTGAAAGATGCGCACGTTCATTTTCAGAGCTCCTAGACCTTCCTATAAGAAGTTAGCCAAAAAGTAGCTTCGAAAAACGCTTAGGTTAAGTTTGAGAGTTGCTTCTAATGTACCAAAGCTGGACTTAGACATACAGTAATTTCACTCTCACAACATTATGGCTGGTTGGAGACAGTCCGAACCACAAATACCGGGTCCATGGTTCTGGACGTATACTGGGGGGACGGGGACGACTCCCATTAACCACTGACTATACCGGGGATACGCTTATCACAATGCCTTTCTGGTCTGTGCTGAAGCAGGGCATTCTGGCAGCCAAGTGGCTTGACCTTTATTAGTGAGCCTGGTTACCCCCTCTCGGAACCACAGACTTAGAAATCGCCAGCTCATATACAGTTCATAAAATATATTTAAATATATACCCTTATACACCATTTTAAAAAAAATATCACAAAATTCTTCAAAGTCCCTCGGGAAGAGTGAAAGATGCACACGTTCATTTTCAGAGCTCCTAGACCTTCCTATAAGAAGTTAGCCAAAAAGTAGCTTCGAAAAACGCTTAGGTTAAGTTTGAGAGTTGCTTCTAATGTACCAAAGCTGGACTTAGACATAATTTCACTCTCACAACATTATGGCTGGTTGGAGACAGTCCGAACCACAAGTACCGGGTCCATGGTTCTGGGCGTATACTGGGGGGACGTGGACGACTCCCATTAACCCCTGACTATACCGGGGATACGCTTATCACAATGCCTTTCTGGTCTGTGCTGAAGCAGGGCATTCTGGCAGCCAAGTAGCTTGACCTTTATTAGTGAGCCTGGTTACCCCCTCTCGGAACCACAGACTTAGAAATCGCCAGCTCATATACAGTGCATAAAATATATTTAAATATATACCCTTATACACCATTTTAATAAACAATATCACAAAATTCTTCAACTGTAAGCCCCTCGGGAAGAGTGAAAAATGCACACGTTCATTTTCAGAGCTCCTAGACCTTCCTATAAGAAGTTAGCCAAAAAGTAGCTTCGATAAACGCTTAGGTTATGTTTGAGAGTTGCTTCTAATGTTCCAAAGCTGGACTTAGACATAATTTCACTCTCACAACATTATGGCTGGTTGGAGACAGTCCGAACCACAAGTACCGGGTCCATGGTTCTGGGCGTATACTGGGGGGACGGGGACGACTCCCATTAACCACTGACTATACCGGGGATACGCTTATCACAATGCCTTTCTGGTCTTTGCTGAAGCAGGGCATTCTGGCAGCCAAGTGGCTTGACCTTTATTAGTGAGCCTGGTTACCCCCTCTCGGAACCACAGACTTAGAAATCGCCAGCTCATATACAGTGCATAAAATATATTTATATATATACCCTTATACACCATTTTAATAAAAAATATCACAAAATTCTTCTAAGTCCCTCGGGAAGAGTGAAAGATGCACACGTTCATTTTCAGAGCTCCTAGACCTTCCTATAAGAAGTTAGCCAAAAAGTAGCTTCGAAAAACGCTTAGGTTTAGTTTGAGAGTTGCTTCTAATGTACCAAAGCTGGACTTAGACATACAGTAATTTCACTCTCACAACATTATGGCTGGTTGGAGACAGTCCGAACCACAAGTACCGGGTCCATGGTTCTGGGCGTATACAGGGGGGACGGGGACGACTCCCATTAACCACTGACTATACCGGGGATACGCTTATCACAATGCCTTTCTGGTCTTTGCTGAAGCAGGGCATTCTGGCAGCCAAGTGGCTTGACCTTTATTAGTGAGCCTGGTTACCCCCTCTCGGAACCACAGACTTAGAAATCGCCAGCTCATATACAGTGCATAAAATATATTTATATATATACCCTTATACACCATTTTAATAAAAAATATCACAAAATTCTTCTAAGTCCCTCGGGAAGAGTGAAAGATTCGCACATTCATTTTCAGAGCTCCTAGACCTTCCTATAAGAAGTTAGCCAAAAAGTAGCTTCGAAAAATGCTTAGGTGAAGTTTGAGAGTTGCTTCTAATGTACCAAAGCTGGACTTAGACATAATTTCACTCTCACAACATTATGGCTGGTTGGAGACAGTCCGAACCACAAGTACCGGGTCCATGGTTCTGGGCGTATACTGGGGGGACGGGGACTACTCCCATTAACCCCTGACTATACCGGGGATACGCTTATCACAATGCCTTTCTGGTCTGTGCTGAAGCAGGGCATTCTGGCAGCCAAGTGGCTTGACCTTTATTAGTGAGCCTGGTTACCCCCTCTCGGAACCACAGACTTAGAAATCGCCAGCTCATATACAGTGCATAAAATATATTTAAATATATACCCTTATATACCATTTTAATAAAAAATATCACAAAATTCTTCAAAGTCCCTCGGGAAGAGTGAAAGATGCACATGTTCATTTTCAGAGCTCCTAGACCTTCCTATAAGAAGTTAGCCAAAAAGTAGCTTCGAAAAACGCTTAGGTTAAGTTTGAGAGTTGCTTCTAATGTACCAAAGCTGGACTTAGACATAATTTCACTCTCACAACATTATGGCTGGTTGGAGACAGTCCGAACCACAAGTACCGGGTCCATGGTTCTGGGCGTATACTGGGGGGACGGGGACGACTCCCATTAACCCCTGACTATACCGGGGATACGCTTATCACAATGCCTTTCTGGTCTGTGCTGAAGCAGGGCATTCTGGCAGCCAAGTGGCTTGACCTTTATTAGTGAGCCTGGTTACCCCCTCTCGGAACCACAGACTTAGAAATCGCCAGCTCATATACAGTGCATAAAATATATTTAAATATATACCCTTATACACCATTTTAATAAAAATTATCACAAAATTCTTCTACGTCCCTCGGGAAGAGTGAAAGATGCACACATTCATTTTCAGAGCTCCTAGACCTTCCTATAAGAAGTTAGCCAAAAAGTAGCTTCGAAAAACGCTTAGGTTAAGTTTGAAAGTTGTTTTTAATGTACCAAAGCTGGACTTAGACATAATTTCACTCTCACAACCTTATGGCTGGTTGGAGACAGTCCGAACCACAAGTACCGGGTCCATGGTTCTGGGCGTATACTGGGGGGACGGGGACGACTCCCATTAACCCCTGACTATACCGGGGATACGCTTATCACAATGCCTTTCTGGTCTGTGCTGAAGCAGGGCATTCTGGCAGCCAAGTGGCTTGACCTTTATTAGTGAGCCTGGTTACCCCCTCTCGGAACCACAGACTTAGAAATCGCCAGCTCATATACAGTGCATAAAATATATTTAAATATATACCCTTATACACCATTTTAATAAAAAACATCACAAAATTCTTCAACTATAAGCCCCTCGGGAAGAGTGAAAAATGCACACGTTCATTTTCAGAGCTCCTAGACCTTCCTATAAGAAGTTAGCCAAAAAGTAGCTTCGAAAAATGCTTAGGTTAAGTTTGAGAGTTGCTTCTAATGTACCAAAGCTGGACTTAGACATAATTTCACTCTCACAACATTACGGCTGGTTGGAGACAGTCCGAACCACAAGTACCGGGTCCATGGTTCTGGGCGTATACTGGGGGGACGGGGACGACTCCCATTAACCCCTGACTATACCGGGGATACGCTTATCACAATGCCTTTCTGGTCTGTGCTGAAGCAGGGCATTCTGGCAGCCAAGTAGCTTGACCTTCATTAGTGAGCCTGGTTACCCCCTCTCGGAACCACAGACTTAGAAATCGCCAGCTCATATACAGTGCATAAAATATATTTAAATATATACCCTTATACACCATTTTAATAAAAAATATCACAAAATTCTTCAACTGTAAGCCCCTCGGGAAGAGTGAAAAATGCACACGTTCATTTTCAGAGCTCCTAGACCTTCCTATAAGAAGTTAGCCAAAAAGTAGCTTCGAAAAACGCTTAGGTTAAGTTTGAGAGTTGCTTCTAATGTACCAAAGCTGGACTTAGACATAATTTCACTCTCACAACATTATGGCTGGTTGGAGACAGTCCGAACCACAAGTACCGGGTCCATGGTTCAGGGCGTATACTGGGGGGCCGGGGACGACTCCCATTAACCCCTGACTATACCGGGGATACGCTTATCACAATGCCTTTCTGGTCTGTGCTGAAGCAGGGCATTCTGGCAGCCAAGTGGCTTGACCTTTATTAGTGAGCCTGGTTACCCCATCTCGGAACCACAAACTTAGAAATCGCCAGCTCATATACAGTGCATAAAATATATTTAAATATATACCCTTATACACCATTTTAATAAAAAAATATCACAAAATTCTTCTAAGTCCCTCGGGAAGAGTGAAAGATGCGCACGTTCATTTTCAGAGCTCCTAGACCTTCCTATAAGAAGTTAGCCAAAAAGTAGCTTCGAAAAACGCTTAGGTTAAGTTTGAGAGTTGCTTCTAATGTACCAAAGCTGGACTTAGACATAATTTCACTCTCACAACATTATGGCTGGTTGGAGACAGTCCGAACCACAAGTACCGGGTCCATGGTTCTGGGCGTATACTGGGGGGACGGGGACGACTCCCATTAACCCCTGACTATACCGGGGATACGCTTATCACAATTACTTTCTTGTCTGTGCTGAAGCAGGGCATTCTGGCAGCCAAGTGGCTTGACCTTTATTAGTGAGCCTGGTTACCCCCTCTCGGAACCACAGACTTAGAAATCGCCAGCTCATATACAGTGCATAAAATATATTTAAATATATACCCTTATACACCATTTTAATAAAAAATATCACAAAATTCTTCTAAGTCCCTCGGGAAGAGTGAAAGATGCGCACGTTCATTTTCAGAGCTCCTAGACCTTCCTATAAGAAGTTAGCCTAAAAGTAGCTTCGAAAAACGCTTAGGTTAAGTTTGAGAGTTGCTTCTAATGTACCAAAGCTGGACTTAGACATAATTTCACTCTCACAACATTATGGCTGGTTGGAGACAGTCCGAACCACAAGTACCGGGTCCATGGTTCAGGGCGTATACTGGGGGGCCGGGGATGACTCCCATTAACCCCTGACTATACCGGGGATACGCTTATCACAATGCCTTTCTGGTCTGTGCTGAAGCAGGGCATTCTGGCAGCCAAGTGGCTTGACCTTTATTAGTGAGCCTGGTTACCCCATCTCGGAACCACAAACTTAGAAATCGCCAGCTCATATACAGTGCATAAAATATATTTAAATATATACCCTTATACACCATTTTAATAAAAAAATATCACAAAATTCTTCTAAGTCCCTCGGGAAGAGTGAAAGATGCGCACGTTCATTTTCAGAGCTCCTAGACCTTCCTATAAGAAGTTAGCCAAAAAGTAGCTTCGAAAAACGCTTAGGTTAAGTTTGAGAGTTGCTTCTAATGTACCAAAGCTGGACTTAGACATAATTTCACTCTCACAACATTATGGCTGGTTGGAGACAGTCCGAACCACAAGTACCGGGTCCATGGTTCTGGGCGTATACTGGGGGGACGGGGACGACTCCCATTAACCCCTGACTATACCGGGGATACGCTTATCACAATTACTTTCTTGTCTGTGCTGAAGCAGGGCATTCTGGCAGCCAAGTGGCTTGACCTTTATTAGTGAGCCTGGTTACCCCCTCTCGGAACCACAGACTTAGAAATCGCCAGCTCATATACAGTGCATAAAATATATTTAAATATATACCCTTATACACCATTTTAATAAAAAATATCACAAAATTCTTCAACTGTAAGCCCCTCGGGAAGAGTGAAAAATGCACACGTTCATTTTCAGAGCTCCTAGACCTTCCTATAAGAAGTTAGCCAAAAAGTAGCTTCGAAAAACGCTTAGGTTAAGTTTGAGAGTTGCTTCTAATGTACCAAAGCTGGACTTAGACATAATTTCACTCTCACAACATTATGGCTGGTTGGAGACAGTCCGAACCACAAGTACCGGGTCCATGGTTCTGGGCGTATACTGGGGGGATGGGGACGACTCCCATTAACCCCTGACTATACGGGGAATACGCTTTTCACAATGCCTTTCTTGTCTGTGCTGAAGCAGGGCATTCTGGCAGCCAAGTAGCTTGACCTTTATTAGTGGGCCTGGTTACCCCCTCTCGGAACCACATTCTTTGAAATCGCCAGCTCATATACAGTGCATAAAATATATTTAAATATATACCCTTATACACCATTTTAATAAGAAATATCACAAAATTCTTCTAAGTCCCTCGGGAAGAGTGAAAGATGCGCACGTTCATTTTCAGAGCTCCTAGACCTTCCTATAAGAAGTTAGCCAAAAAGTAGCTTCGAAAAACGCTTAGGTTAAGTTTGAGAGTTGCTTCTAATGTACCAAAGCTGGACTTAGACATAATTTCACTCTCACAACATTATGGCTGGTTGGAGACAGTCCGAACCACAAGTACCGGGACCATGGTTCAGGGCGTATACTGGGGGGCCGGGGACGACTCCCATTAACCCCTGACTATACCGGGGATACGCTTATCACAATGCCTTTCTGGTCTGTGCTGAAGCAGGGCATTCTGGCAGCCAAGTGGCTTGACCTTTATTAGTGAGCCTGGTTACCCCATCTCGGAACCACAAACTTAGAAATCGCCAGCTCATATACAGTGCATAAAATATATATAAATATATACCCTTATACACCATTTTAATAAAAAAATATCACAAAATTCTTCTAAGTCCCTCGGGAAGAGTGAAAGATGCGCACGTTCATTTTCAGAGCTCCTAGACCTTCCTATAAGAAGTTATCCAAAAAGTAGCTTCGAAAAACGCTTAGGTTAAGTTTGAGAGTTGCTTCTAATGTACCAAAGCTGGACTTAGACATAATTTCACTCTCACAACATTATGGCTGGTTGGAGACAGTCCGAACCACAAGTACCGGGTCCATGGTTCTGGGCGTATACTGGGGGGACGGGGACGACTCCCATTAACCCCTGACTATACCGGGGATACGCTTATCACAATTACTTTCTTGTCTGTGCTGAAGCAGGGCATTCTGGCAGCCAAGTGGCTTGACCTTTATTAGTGAGCCTGGTTACCCCCTCTCGGAACCACAGACTTAGAAATCGCCAGCTCATATACAGTGCATAAAATATATTTAAATATATACCCTTATATACCATTTTAATAAAAAATATCACAAAATTCTTCAAAGTCCCTCGGGAAGAGTGAAAGATGCACATGTTCATTTTCAGAGCTCCTAGACCTTCCTATAAGAAGTTAGCCAAAAAGTAGCTTCGAAAAACGCTTAGGTTAAGTTTGAGAGTTGCTTCTAATGTACCAAAGCTGGACTTAGACATAATTTCACTCTCACAACATTATGGCTGGTTGGAGACAGTCCGAACCACAAGTACCGGGTCCATGGTTCTGGGCGTATACTGGGGGGACGGGGACGACTCCCATTAACCCCTGACTATACCGGGGATACGCTTATCACAATGCCTTTCTGGTCTGTGCTGAAGCAGGGCATTCTGGCAGCCAAGTGGCTTGACCTTTATTAGTGAGCCTGGTTACCCCCTCTCGGAACCACAGACTTAGAAATCGCCAGCTCATATACAGTGCATAAAATATATTTAAATATATACCCTTATACACCATTTTAATAAAAATTATCACAAAATTCTTCTACGTCCCTCGGGAAGAGTGAAAGATGCACACATTCATTTTCAGAGCTCCTAGACCTTCCTATAAGAAGTTAGCCAAAAAGTAGCTTCGAAAAACGCTTAGGTTAAGTTTGAAAGTTGTTTTTAATGTACCAAAGCTGGACTTAGACATAATTTCACTCTCACAACCTTATGGCTGGTTGGAGACAGTCCGAACCACAAGTACCGGGTCCATGGTTCTGGGCGTATACTGGGGGGACGGGGACGACTCCCATTAACCCCTGACTATACCGGGGATACGCTTATCACAATGCCTTTCTGGTCTGTGCTGAAGCAGGGCATTCTGGCAGCCAAGTGGCTTGACCTTTATTAGTGAGCCTGGTTACCCCCTCTCGGAACCACAGACTTAGAAATCGCCAGCTCATATACAGTGCATAAAATATATTTAAATATATACCCTTATACACCATTTTAATAAAAAACATCACAAAATTCTTCAACTATAAGCCCCTCGGGAAGAGTGAAAAATGCACACGTTCATTTTCAGAGCTCCTAGACCTTCCTATAAGAAGTTAGCCAAAAAGTAGCTTCGAAAAATGCTTAGGTTAAGTTTGAGAGTTGCTTCTAATGTACCAAAGCTGGACTTAGACATAATTTCACTCTCACAACATTACGGCTGGTTGGAGACAGTCCGAACCACAAGTACCGGGTCCATGGTTCTGGGCGTATACTGGGGGGACGGGGACGACTCCCATTAACCCCTGACTATACCGGGGATACGCTTATCACAATGCCTTTCTGGTCTGTGCTGAAGCAGGGCATTCTGGCAGCCAAGTAGCTTGACCTTCATTAGTGAGCCTGGTTACCCCCTCTCGGAACCACAGACTTAGAAATCGCCAGCTCATATACAGTGCATAAAATATATTTAAATATATACCCTTATACACCATTTTAATAAAAAATATCACAAAATTCTTCAACTGTAAGCCCCTCGGGAAGAGTGAAAAATGCACACGTTCATTTTCAGAGCTCCTAGACCTTCCTATAAGAAGTTAGCCAAAAAGTAGCTTCGAAAAACGCTTAGGTTAAGTTTGAGAGTTGCTTCTAATGTACCAAAGCTGGACTTAGACATAATTTCACTCTCACAACATTATGGCTGGTTGGAGACAGTCCGAACCACAAGTACCGGGTCCATGGTTCAGGGCGTATACTGGGGGGCCGGGGACGACTCCCATTAACCCCTGACTATACCGGGGATACGCTTATCACAATGCCTTTCTGGTCTGTGCTGAAGCAGGGCATTCTGGCAGCCAAGTGGCTTGACCTTTATTAGTGAGCCTGGTTACCCCATCTCGGAACCACAAACTTAGAAATCGCCAGCTCATATACAGTGCATAAAATATATTTAAATATATACCCTTATACACCATTTTAATAAAAAAATATCACAAAATTCTTCTAAGTCCCTCGGGAAGAGTGAAAGATGCGCACGTTCATTTTCAGAGCTCCTAGACCTTCCTATAAGAAGTTAGCCAAAAAGTAGCTTCGAAAAACGCTTAGGTTAAGTTTGAGAGTTGCTTCTAATGTACCAAAGCTGGACTTAGACATAATTTCACTCTCACAACATTATGGCTGGTTGGAGACAGTCCGAACCACAAGTACCGGGTCCATGGTTCTGGGCGTATACTGGGGGGACGGGGACGACTCCCATTAACCCCTGACTATACCGGGGATACGCTTATCACAATTACTTTCTTGTCTGTGCTGAAGCAGGGCATTCTGGCAGCCAAGTGGCTTGACCTTTATTAGTGAGCCTGGTTACCCCCTCTCGGAACCACAGACTTAGAAATCGCCAGCTCATATACAGTGCATAAAATATATTTAAATATATACCCTTATACACCATTTTAATAAAAAATATCACAAAATTCTTCTAAGTCCCTCGGGAAGAGTGAAAGATGCGCACGTTCATTTTCAGAGCTCCTAGACCTTCCTATAAGAAGTTAGCCTAAAAGTAGCTTCGAAAAACGCTTAGGTTAAGTTTGAGAGTTGCTTCTAATGTACCAAAGCTGGACTTAGACATAATTTCACTCTCACAACATTATGGCTGGTTGGAGACAGTCCGAACCACAAGTACCGGGTCCATGGTTCAGGGCGTATACTGGGGGGCCGGGGATGACTCCCATTAACCCCTGACTATACCGGGGATACGCTTATCACAATGCCTTTCTGGTCTGTGCTGAAGCAGGGCATTCTGGCAGCCAAGTGGCTTGACCTTTATTAGTGAGCCTGGTTACCCCATCTCGGAACCACAAACTTAGAAATCGCCAGCTCATATACAGTGCATAAAATATATTTAAATATATACCCTTATACACCATTTTAATAAAAAAATATCACAAAATTCTTCTAAGTCCCTCGGGAAGAGTGAAAGATGCGCACGTTCATTTTCAGAGCTCCTAGACCTTCCTATAAGAAGTTAGCCAAAAAGTAGCTTCGAAAAACGCTTAGGTTAAGTTTGAGAGTTGCTTCTAATGTACCAAAGCTGGACTTAGACATAATTTCACTCTCACAACATTATGGCTGGTTGGAGACAGTCCGAACCACAAGTACCGGGTCCATGGTTCTGGGCGTATACTGGGGGGACGGGGACGACTCCCATTAACCCCTGACTATACCGGGGATACGCTTATCACAATTACTTTCTTGTCTGTGCTGAAGCAGGGCATTCTGGCAGCCAAGTGGCTTGACCTTTATTAGTGAGCCTGGTTACCCCCTCTCGGAACCACAGACTTAGAAATCGCCAGCTCATATACAGTGCATAAAATATATTTAAATATATACCCTTATACACCATTTTAATAAAAAATATCACAAAATTCTTCAACTGTAAGCCCCTCGGGAAGAGTGAAAAATGCACACGTTCATTTTCAGAGCTCCTAGACCTTCCTATAAGAAGTTAGCCAAAAAGTAGCTTCGAAAAACGCTTAGGTTAAGTTTGAGAGTTGCTTCTAATGTACCAAAGCTGGACTTAGACATAATTTCACTCTCACAACATTATGGCTGGTTGGAGACAGTCCGAACCACAAGTACCGGGTCCATGGTTCTGGGCGTATACTGGGGGGATGGGGACGACTCCCATTAACCCCTGACTATACGGGGAATACGCTTTTCACAATGCCTTTCTTGTCTGTGCTGAAGCAGGGCATTCTGGCAGCCAAGTAGCTTGACCTTTATTAGTGGGCCTGGTTACCCCCTCTCGGAACCACATTCTTTGAAATCGCCAGCTCATATACAGTGCATAAAATATATTTAAATATATACCCTTATACACCATTTTAATAAAAAATATCACAAAATTCTTCTAAGTCCCTCGGGAAGAGTGAAAGATGCGCACGTTCATTTTCAGAGCTCCTAGACCTTCCTATAAGAAGTTAGCCAAAAAGTAGCTTCGAAAAACGCTTAGGTTAAGTTTGAGAGTTGCTTCTAATGTACCAAAGCTGGACTTAGACATAATTTCACTCTCACAACATTATGGCTGGTTGGAGACAGTCCGAACCACAAGTACCGGGACCATGGTTCAGGGCGTATACTGGGGGGCCGGGGACGACTCCCATTAACCCCTGACTATACCGGGGATACGCTTATCACAATGCCTTTCTGGTCTGTGCTGAAGCAGGGCATTCTGGCAGCCAAGTGGCTTGACCTTTATTAGTGAGCCTGGTTACCCCATCTCGGAACCACAAACTTAGAAATCGCCAGCTCATATACAGTGCATAAAATATATATAAATATATACCCTTATACACCATTTTAATAAAAAAATATCACAAAATTCTTCTAAGTCCCTCGGGAAGAGTGAAAGATGCGCACGTTCATTTTCAGAGCTCCTAGACCTTCCTATAAGAAGTTATCCAAAAAGTAGCTTCGAAAAACGCTTAGGTTAAGTTTGAGAGTTGCTTCTAATGTACCAAAGCTGGACTTAGACATAATTTCACTCTCACAACATTATGGCTGGTTGGAGACAGTCCGAACCACAAGTACCGGGTCCATGGTTCTGGGCGTATACTGGGGGGACGGGGACGACTCCCATTAACCCCTGACTATACCGGGGATACGCTTATCACAATTACTTTCTTGTCTGTGCTGAAGCAGGGCATTCTGGCAGCCAAGTGGCTTGACCTTTATTAGTGAGCCTGGTTACCCCCTCTCGGAACCACAGACTTAGAAATCGCCAGCTCATATACAGTGCATAAAATATATTTAAATATATACCCTTATACACCATTTTAATAAAAAATATCACAAAATTCTTCTAAGTCCCTCGGGAAGAGTGAAAGATGCGCACGTTCATTTTCAGAGCTCCTAGACCTTCCTATAAGAAGTTAGCCTAAAAGTAGCTTCGAAAAACGCTTAGGTTAAGTTTGAGAGTTGCTTCTAATGTACCAAAGCTGGACTTAGACATAATTTCACTCTCACAACATTATGGCTGGTTGGAGACAGTCCGAACCACAAGTACCGGGTCCATGGTTCTGGGCGTATACTGGGGGGACGGGGACGACTCCCATTAACCCCTGACTATACCGGGGATACGCTTATCACAATGCCTTTCTGGTCTGTGCTGAAGCAGGGCATTCTGGCAGCCAAGTGGCTTGACCTTTATTAGTGAGCCTGGTTACCCCCTCTCGGAACCACAGACTTAGAAATCGCCAGCTCATATACAGTGCATAAAATATATTTAAATATATACCCTTATATACCATTTTAATAAAAATTATCACAAAATTCTTCAAAGTCCCTCGGGAAGAGTGAAAGATGCACACGTTCATTTTCAGAGCTCCTAGACCTTCCTATAAGAAGTTAGTCAAAAAGTAGCTTCGAAAAACGCTTAGGTTAAGTTTGAGAGTTGCTTCTAATGTACCAAAGCTGGACTTAGACATAATTTCACTCTCACAACATTATGGCTGGTTGGAGACAGTCCGAACCACAAGTACCGGGTCCATGGTTCTGGGCGTATACTGGGGGGACGGGGACGACTCCCATTAACCCCTGACTATACCGGGGATACGCTTATCACAATGCCTTTCTTGTCTGTGCTGAAGCAGGGCATTCTGGCAGCCAAGTAGCTTGACCTTTATTAGTGAGCCTGGTTACCCCCTCTCGGAACCACAGATTTAGAAATCGCCAGCTCATATACAGTGCATAAAATATATTTAAATATATACCCTTATACACCATTTTAATAAACAATATCACAAAATTCTTCAACTGTAAGCCCCTCGGGAAGAGTGAAAAATGCACACGTTCATTTTCAGAGCTCCTAGACCTTCCTATAAGAAGTTAGCCAAAAAGTAGCTTCGAAAAACGCTTAGGTTATGTTTGAGAGTTGCTTCTAATGTACCAAAGCTGGACTTAGACATAATTTCACTCTCACAACATTATGGCTGGTTGGAGACAGTCCGAACCACAAGTACCGGGTCCATGGTTCTGGGCGTATACTGGGGGGACGGGGACGACTCCCATTAACCCCTGACTATACCGGGGATACGCTTATCACAATGCCTTTCTTGTCTGTGCTGAAGCAGGGCATTCTGGCAGCCAAGTGGCTTGACCTTTATTAGTGAGCCTGGTTACCCCCTCTCGGAACCACAGACTTAGAAATCGCCAGCTCATATACAGTGCATAAAATATATTTAAATATATACCCTTATACACCATTTTAATAAAAAATATCACAAAATTCTTCTAAGTCCCTCGGGAAGAGTGAAAGATGCACACGTGCATTTTCAGAGCTCCTAGACCTTCCTATAAGAAGTTAGCCTAAAAGTAGCTTCGAAAAACGCTTAGGTTAAGTTTGAGAGTTACTTCTAATGTACCAAAGCTGGACTTAGACATAATTTCACTCTCACAACATTATGGCTGGTTGGAGACAGTCCGAACCACAAGTACCGGGTCCATGGTTCTGGGCGTATACTGGGGGGACGGGGACGACTCCCATTAACCCCTGACTATACCGGGGATACGCTTATCACAATGCCTTTCTGGTCTGTGCTGAAGCAGGGCATTCTGGCAGCCAAGTGGCTTGACCTTTATTAGTGAGCCTGGTTACCCCCTCTCGGAACCACAGACTTAGAAATCGCCAGCTCATATACAGTGCATAAAATATATTTAAATATATACCCATATATACCATTTTAATAAAAAATATCACAAAATTCTTCAAAGTCCCTCGGGAAGAGTGAAAGATGCACACGTTCATTTTCAGAGCTCCTAGACCTTCCTATAAGAAGTTAGCCAAAAAGTAGCTTCGAAAAACGCTTAGGTTAAGTTTGAGAGTTGCTTCTAATGAACCAAAGCTGGACTTAGACATAATTTCACTCTCACAACATTATGGCTGGTTGGAGACAGTCCGAACCACAAGTACCGGGTCCATGGTTCTGGGCGTATACTGGGGGGACGGGGACGACTCCCATTAACCCCTGAC
The DNA here is from genome assembly GCF_040206685.1 of Ascaphus truei. Classification (NCBI taxonomy): domain Eukaryota; kingdom Metazoa; phylum Chordata; class Amphibia; order Anura; family Ascaphidae; genus Ascaphus; species Ascaphus truei. The sequence continues at coordinate 263,640,735 of NC_134484.1, forward strand.
TATACCGGGGATACGCTTATCACAATGCCTTTCTGGTCTGTGCTGAAGCAGGGCATTCTGGCAGCCAAGTAGCTTGACCTTTATTAGTGAGCCTGGTTACCCCCTCTCGGAACCACAGACTTAGAAATCGCCAGCTCATATACAGTGCATAAAATATATTTAAATATATACCCTTATACACCATTTTAATAAACAATATCACAAAATTCTTCAACTGTAAGCCCCTCGGGAAGAGTGAAAAATGCACACGTTCATTTTCAGAGCTCCTAGACCTTCCTATAAGAAGTTAGTCAAAAAGTAGCTTCGAAAAACGCTTAGGTTAAGTTTGAGAGTTGCTTCTAATGTACCAAAGCTGGACTTAGACATAATTTCACTCTCACAACATTATGGCTGGTTGGAGACAGTCCGAACCACAAGTACCGGGTCCATGGTTCTGGGCGTATACTGGGGGGACGGGGACGACTCCCATTAACCCCTGACTATACCGGGGATACGCTTATCACAATGCCTTTCTTGTCTGTGCTGAAGCAGGGCATTCTGGCAGCCAAGTAGCTTGACCTTTATTAGTGAGCCTGGTTACCCCCTCTCGGAACCACAGACTTAGAAATCGCCAGCTCATATACAGTGCATAAAATATATTTAAATATATACCCTTATACACCATTTTAATAAACAATATCACAAAATTCTTCAACTGTAAGCCCCTCGGGAAGAGTGAAAAATGCACACGTTCATTTTCAGAGCTCCTAGACCTTCCTATAAGAAGTTAGCCAAAAAGTAGCTTCGAAAAACGCTTAGGTTATGTTTGAGAGTTGCTTCTAATGTACCAAAGCTGGACTTAGACATAATTTCACTCTCACAACATTATGGCTGGTTGGAGACAGTCCGAACCACAAGTACCGGGTCCATGGTTCTGGGCGTATACTGGGGGGACGGGGACGACTCCCATTAACCCCTGACTATACCGGGGATACGCTTATCACAATGCCTTTCTTGTCTGTGCTGAAGCAGGGCATTCTGGCAGCCAAGTGGCTTGACCTTTATTAGTGAGCCTGGTTACCCCCTCTCGGAACCACAGACTTAGAAATCGCCAGCTCATATACAGTGCATAAAATATATTTAAATATATACCCTTATACACCATTTTAATAAAAAATATCACAAAATTCTTCTAAGTCCCTCGGGAAGAGTGAAAGATGCACACGTGCATTTTCAGAGCTCCTAGACCTTCCTATAAGAAGTTAGCCTAAAAGTAGCTTCGAAAAACGCTTAGGTTAAGTTTGAGAGTTACTTCTAATGTACCAAAGCTGGACTTAGACATAATTTCACTCTCACAACATTATGGCTGGTTGGAGACAGTCCGAACCACAAGTACCGGGTCCATGGTTCTGGGCGTATACTGGGGGGACGGGGACGACTCCCATTAACCCCTGACTATACCGGGGATACGCTTATCACAATGCCTTTCTGGTCTGTGCTGAAGCAGGGCATTCTGGCAGCCAAGTGGCTTGACCTTTATTAGTGAGCCTGGTTACCCCCTCTCGGAACCACAGACTTAGAAATCGCCAGCTCATATACAGTGCATAAAATATATTTAAATATATACCCATATATACCATTTTAATAAAAAATATCACAAAATTCTTCAAAGTCCCTCGGGAAGAGTGAAAGATGCACACGTTCATTTTCAGAGCTCCTAGACCTTCCTATAAGAAGTTAGCCAAAAAGTAGCTTCGAAAAACGCTTAGGTTAAGTTTGAGAGTTGCTTCTAATGAACCAAAGCTGGACTTAGACATAATTTCACTCTCACAACATTATGGCTGGTTGGAGACAGTCCGAACCACAAGTACCGGGTCCATGGTTCTGGGCGTATACTGGGGGGACGGGGACGACTCCCATTAACCCCTGACTATACCGGGGATACGCTTATCACAATGCCTTTCTGGTCTGTGCTGAAGCAGGGCATTCTGGCAGCCAAGTAGCTTGACCTTTATTAGTGAGCCTGGTTACCCCCTCTCGGAACCACAGACTTAGAAATCGCCAGCTCATATACAGTGCATAAAATATATTTAAATATATACCCTTATACACCATTTTAATAAACAATATCACAAAATTCTTCAACTGTAAGCCCCTCGGGAAGAGTGAAAAATGCACACGTTCATTTTCAGAGCTCCTAGACCTTCCTATAAGAAGTTAGCCAAAAAGTAGCTTCGAAAAACGTTAGGTTATGTTTGAGAGTTGCTTCTAATGTACCAAAGCTGGACTTAAACATAATTTCACTCTCACAATATTATGTCTGGTTGGAGACAGTCCGAACCACAAGTACCGGGTCCATGGTTCTGGGCGTATACTGGGGGGACGGGGACGACTCCCATTAACCCCTGACTATACCGGGGATACGCTTATCACAATGCCTTTCTTGTCTGTGTTGATGCAGGGCATTCTGGCAGCCAAGTGGCTTGACCTTTATTAGTGAGCCTGGTTACCCCCTCTCGGAACCACAGACTTAGAAATCGCCAGCTCATATACAGTGCATAAAATATATTTAAATATATACCCTTATACACCATTTTAATAAAAAATATCACAAAATTCTTCTAAGTCCCTCGGGAAGAGTGAAAGATGCACACGTTCATTTTCAGAGCTCCTAGACCTTCCTATAAGAAGTTAGCCAAAAAGTAGCTTCGAAAAACGCTTAGGTTAAGTTTGAGAGTTGCTTCTAATGTACCAAAGCTGGACTTAGACATAATTTCACTCTCACAACATTATGGCTGGTTGGAGACAGTCCGAACCACAAGTACCGGGTCCATGGTTCTGGGCGTATACTGGGGGGACGGGGACGACTCCCATTAACTCCTGACTATACCGGGGATACGCTTATCACAATGCCTTTCTTGTCTGTGCTGAAGCAGGGCATTCTGGCAGCCAAGTAGCTTGACCTTTATTAGTGAGCCTGGTTACCCCCTCTCGGAACCACAGACTTAGAAATCGCCAGCTCATATACAGTGCATAAAATATATTTAAATATATACCCTTATACACCATTTTAATAAACAATATCACAAAATTCTTCAACTGTAAGCCCCTCGGGAAGAGTGAAAAATGCACACGTTCATTTTCAGAGCTCCTAGACCTTCCTATAAGAAGTTAGCCAAAAAGTAGCTTCGAAAAACGCTTAGGTTATGTTTGAGAGTTGCTTCTAATGTACCAAAGCTGGACTTAGACATAATTTCACTCTCACAACATTATGTCTGGTTGGAGACAGTCCGAACCACAAGTACCGGGTCCATGGTTCTGGGCGTATACTGGGGGGACGGGGACGACTCCCATTAACCCCTGACTATACCGGGGATACGCTTATCACAATGCCTTTCTTGTCTGTGTTGATGCAGGGCATTCTGGCAGCCAAGTGGCTTGACCTTTATTAGTGAGCCTGGTTACCCCCTCTCGGAACCACAGACTTAGAAATCGCCAGCTCATATACAGTGCATAAAATATATTTAAATATATACCCTTATACACCATTTTAATAAAAAATATCACAAAATTCTTCTAAGTCCCTCGGGAAGAGTGAAAGATGCACACGTTCATTTTCAGAGCTCCTAGACCTTCCTATAAGAAGTTAGCCAAAAAGTAGCTTCGAAAAACGCTTAGGTTAAGTTTGAGAGTTGCTTCTAATGTACCAAAGCTGGACTTAGACATAATTTCACTCTCACAACATTATGGCTGGTTGGAGACAGTCCGAACCACAAGTACCGGGTCCATGGTTCTGGGCGTATACTGGGGGGACGGGGACGACTCCCATTAACTCCTGACTATACCGGGGATACGCTTATCACAATGCCTTTCTTGTCTGTGCTGAAGCAGGGCATTCTGGCAGCCAAGTTGCTTGACCTTTATTAGTGAGCCTGGTTACCCCCTCTCGGAACCACAGACTTAGAAATCGCCAGCTCATATACAGTGCATAAAATATATTTAAATATATACCCTTATACACCATTTTAATAAAAAATATCACAAAATTCTTCTAAGTCCCTCGGGAAGAGTGAAAGATGCACACGTTCATTTTCAGAGCTCCTAGACCTTCCTATAAGAAGTTAGCCAAAAAGTAGCTTCGAAAAATGCTTAGGTGAAGTTTGAGAGTTGCTTCTAATGTACCAAAGCTGGACTTAGACATAATTTCACTCTCACAACATTACGGCTGGTTGGAGACAGTCCGAACCACAAGTACCGGGTCCATGGTTCTGGGCGTATACTGGGGGGACGGGGACGACTCCCATTAACCCCTGACTATACCGGGGATTCGCTTATCACAATAACTTTCTGGTCTGTGCTGAAGCAGGGCATTCTGGCAGCCAAGTGGCTTGACCTTTATTAGTGAGCCTGGTTACCCCCTCTCGGAACCACAGACTTAGAAATCGCCAGCTCATATACAGTGCATAAAATATATTTAAATATATACCCTTATACACCATTTTAATAAAAAATATCACAAAATTCTTCTAAGTCCCTCGGGAAGAGTGAAAGATGCACACGTTCATTTTCAGAGCTCCTAGACCTTCCTATAAGAAGTTAGCCAAAAAGTAGCTTCGAAAAACGCTTAGGTTAAGTTTGAGAGTTGCTTCTAATGTACCAAAGCTGGACTTAGACATAATTTCACTCTCACAACATTATGGCTGGTTGGAGACAGTCCGAACCACAAGTACCGGGTCCATGGTTCTGGGCGTATACTGGGGGGACGGGGACGACTCCCATTAACCCCTGACTATACCGGGGATACGCTTATCACAATGCCTTTCTGGTCTGTGCTGAAGCAGGGCATTCTGGCAGCCAAGTAGCTTGACCTTTATTAGTGAGCCTGGTTACCCCCTCTCGGAACCACAGACTTAGAAATCGCCAGCTCATATACAGTGCATAAAATATATTTAAATATATACCCTTATACACCATTTTAATAAACAATATCACAAAATTCTTCAACTGTAAGCCCCTCGGGAAGAGTGAAAAATGCACACGTTCATTTTCAGAGCTCCTAGACCTTCCTATAAGAAGTTAGCCAAAAAGTAGCTTCGAAAAACGCTTAGGTTATGTTTGAGAGTTGCTTCTAATGTACCAAAGCTGGACTTAGACATAATTTCACTCTCACAACATTATGGCTGGTTGGAGACAGTCCGAACCACAAGTACCGGGTCCATGGTTCTGGGCGTATACTGGGGGGACGGGGACGACTCCCATTAACCCCTGACTATACCGGGGATACGCTTATCACAATGCCTTTCTTGTCTGTGCTGAAGCAGGGCATTCTGGCAGCCAAGTGGCTTGACCTTTATTAGTGAGCCTGGTTACCCCCTCTCGGAACCACAGACTTAGAAATCGCCAGCTCATATACAGTGCATAAAATATATTTAAATATATACCCTTATACACCATTTTAATAAAAAATATCACAAAATTCTTCTAAGTCCCTCGGGAAGAGTGAAAGATGCACACGTTCATTTTCAGAGCTCCTAGACCTTCCTATAAGAAGTTAGCCAAAAAGTAGCTTCGAAAAACGCTTAGGTTAAGTTTGAGAGTTGCTTCTAATGAACCAAAGCTGGACTTAGACATAATTTCACTCTCACAACATTATGGCTGGTTGGAGACAGTCCGAACCACAAGTACCGGGTCCATGGTTCTGGGCGTATACTGGGGGGACGGGGACGACTCCCATTAACCCCTGACTATACCGGGGATACGCTTATCACAATGCCTTTCTGGTCTGTGCTGAAGCAGGGCATTCTGGCAGCCAAGTAGCTTGACCTTTATTAGTGAGCCTGGTTACCCCCTCTCGGAACCACAGACTTAGAAATCGCCAGCTCATATACAGTGCATAAAATATATTTAAATATATACCCTTATACACCATTTTAATAAACAATATCACAAAATTCTTCAACTGTAAGCCCCTCGGGAAGAGTGAAAAATGCACACGTTCATTTTCAGAGCTCCTAGACCTTCCTATAAGAAGTTAGCCAAAAAGTAGCTTCGAAAAACGCTTAGGTTATGTTTGAGAGTTGCTTCTAATGTACCAAAGCTGGACTTAAACATAATTTCACTCTCACAATATTATGTCTGGTTGGAGACAGTCCAAACCACAAGTACCGGGTCCATGGTTCTGGGCGTATACTGGGGGGACGGGGACGACTCCCATTAACCCCTGACTATACCGGGGATACGCTTATCACAATGCCTTTCTTGTCTGTGTTGATGCAGGGCATTCTGGCAGCCAAGTGGCTTGACCTTTATTAGTGAGCCTGGTTACCCCCTCTCGGAACCACAGACTTAGAAATCGCCAGCTCATATACAGTGCATAAAATATATTTAAATATATACCCTTATACACCATTTTAATAAAAAATATCACAAAATTCTTCTAAGTCCCTCGGGAAGAGTGAAAGATGCACACGTTCATTTTCAGAGCTCCTAGACCTTCCTATAAGAAGTTAGCCAAAAAGTAGCTTCGAAAAACGCTTAGGTTAAGTTTGAGAGTTGCTTCTAATGTACCAAAGCTGGACTTAGACATAATTTCACTCTCACAACATTATGGCTGGTTGGAGACAGTCCGAACCACAAGTACCGGGTCCATGGTTCTGGGCGTATACTGGGGGGACGGGGACGACTCCCATTAACTCCTGACTATACCGGGGATACGCTTATCACAATGCCTTTCTTGTCTGTGCTGAAGCAGGGCATTCTGGCAGCCAAGTAGCTTGACCTTTATTAGTGAGCCTGGTTACCCCCTCTCGGAACCACAGACTTAGAAATCGCCAGCTCATATACAGTGCATAAAATATATTTAAATATATACCCTTATACACCATTTTAATAAACAATATCACAAAATTCTTCAACTGTAAGCCCCTCGGGAAGAGTGAAAAATGCACACGTTCATTTTCAGAGCTCCTAGACCTTCCTATAAGAAGTTAGCCAAAAAGTAGCTTCGAAAAACGCTTAGGTTATGTTTGAGAGTTGCTTCTAATGTACCAAAGCTGGACTTAGACATAATTTCACTCTCACAACATTATGTCTGGTTGGAGACAGTCCGAACCACAAGTACCGGGTCCATGGTTCTGGGCGTATACTGGGGGGACGGGGACGACTCCCATTAACCCCTGACTATACCGGGGATACGCTTATCACAATGCCTTTCTTGTCTGTGTTGATGCAGGGCATTCTGGCAGCCAAGTGGCTTGACCTTTATTAGTGAGCCTGGTTACCCCCTCTCGGAACCACAGACTTAGAAATCGCCAGCTCATATACAGTGCATAAAATATATTTAAATATATACCCTTATACACCATTTTAATAAAAAATATCACAAAATTCTTCTAAGTCCCTCGGGAAGAGTGAAAGATGCACACGTTCATTTTCAGAGCTCCTAGACCTTCCTATAAGAAGTTAGCCAAAAAGTAGCTTCGAAAAACGCTTAGGTTAAGTTTGAGAGTTGCTTCTAATGTACCAAAGCTGGACTTAGACATAATTTCACTCTCACAACATTATGGCTGGTTGGAGACAGTCCGAACCACAAGTACCGGGTCCATGGTTCTGGGCGTATACTGGGGGGACGGGGACGACTCCCATTAACTCCTGACTATACCGGGGATACGCTTATCACAATGCCTTTCTTGTCTGTGCTGAAGCAGGGCATTCTGGCAGCCAAGTTGCTTGACCTTTATTAGTGAGCCTGGTTACCCCCTCTCGGAACCACAGACTTAGAAATCGCCAGCTCATATACAGTGCATAAAATATATTTAAATATATACCCTTATACACCATTTTAATAAAAAATATCACAAAATTCTTCTAAGTCCCTCGGGAAGAGTGAAAGATGCACACGTTCATTTTCAGAGCTCCTAGACCTTCCTATAAGAAGTTAGCCCAAAAGTAGCTTCGAAAAACGCTTAGGTTAAGTTTGAGAGTTGCTTCTAATGTACCAAAGCTGGACTTAGACATAATTTCACTCTCACAACATTACGGCTGGTTGGAGACAGTCCGAACCACAAGTACCGGGTCCATGGTTCTGGGCGTATACTGGGGGGACGGGGACGACTCCCATTAACCCCTGACTATACCGGGGATTCGCTTATCACAATAACTTTCTGGTCTGTGCTGAAGCAGGGCATTCTGGCAGCCAAGTGGCTTGACCTTTATTAGTGAGCCTGGTTACCCCCTCTCGGAACCACAGACTTAGAAATCGCCAGCTCATATACAGTGCATAAAATATATTTAAATATATACCCTTATACACCATTTTAATAAAAAATATCACAAAATTCTTCTAAGTCCCTCGGGAAGAGTGAAAGATGCACACGTTCATTTTCAGAGCTCCTAGACCTTCCTATAAGAAGTTAGCCAAAAAGTAGCTTCGAAAAACGCTTAGGTTAAGTTTGAGAGTTGCTTCTAATGTACCAAAGCTGGACTTAGACATAATTTCACTCTCACAACATTATGGCTGGTTGGAGACAGTCCGAACCACAAGTACCGGGTCCATGGTTCTGGGCGTATACTGGGGGGACGGGGACGACTCCCATTAACTCCTGACTATACCGGGGATACGCTTATCACAATGCCTTTCTTGTCTGTGCTGAAGCAGGGCATTCTGGCAGCCAAGTTGCTTGACCTTTATTAGTGAGCCTGGTTACCCCCTCTCGGAACCACAGACTTAGAAATCGCCAGCTCATATACAGTGCATAAAATATATTTAAATATATACCCTTATACACCATTTTAATAAAAAATATCACAAAATTCTTCTAAGTCCATCGGGAAGAGTGAAAGATGCACACGTTCATTTTCAGAGCTCCTAGACCTTCCTATAAGAAGTTAGCCAAAAAGTAGCTTCGAAAAACGCTTAGGTTAAGTTTGAGAGTTGCTTCTAATGTACCAAAGCTGGACTTAGACATAATTTCACTCTCACAACATTATGTCTGGTTGGAGACAGTCCGAACCACAAGTACCGGGTCCATGGTTCTGGGCGTATACTGGGGGGACGGGGACGACTCCCATTAACCCCTGACTATACCGGGGATACGCTTATCACAATGCCTTTCTTGTCTGTGCTGAAGCAGGGAATTCTGGCAGCCAAGTGGCTTGACCTTTATTAGTGAGCCTGGTTACCCCCTCTCGGAACCACAGACTTAGAAATCGCCAGCTCATATACAGTGCATAAAATATATTTAAATATATACCCTTATACACCATTTTAATAAAAAATATCACAAAATTCTTCTAAGTCCCTCGGGAAGAGTGAAAGATGCACACGTTCATTTTCAGAGCTCCTAGACCTTCCTATAAGAAGTTAGCCAAAAAGTAGCTTCGAAAAACGCTTAGGTTAAGTTTGAGAGTTGCATCTAATGTACCAAAGCTGGACTTAGACATAATTTCACTCTCACAACATTATGGCTGGTTGGAGACAGTCCGAACCACAAGTACCGGGTCCATGGTTCTGGGCGTATACTGGGGGGACGGGGACGACTCCCATTAACTCCTGACTATACCGGGGATACGCTTATCACAATGCCTTTCTTGTCTGTGCTGAAGCAGGGCATTCTGGCAGCCAAGTTGCTTGACCTTTATTAGTGAGCCTGGTTACCCCCTCTCGGAACCACAGACTTAGAAATCGCCAGCTCATATACAGTGCATAAAATATATTTAAATATATACCCTTATACACCATTTTAATAAAAAATATCACAAAATTCTTCTAAGTCCCTCGGGAAGAGTGAAAGATGCACACGTTCATTTTCAGAGCTCCTAGACCTTCCTATAAGAAGTTAGCCAAAAAGTAGCTTCGAAAAACGCTTAGGTTAAGTTTGAGAGTTGCTTCTAATGTACCAAAGCTGGACTTAGACATAATTTCACTCTCACAACATTATGTCTGGTTGGAGACAGTCCGAACCACAAGTACCGGGTCCATGGTTCTGGGCGTATACTGGGGGGACGGGGACGACTCCCATTAACCCCTGACTATACCGGGGATACGCTTATCACAATGCCATTCTTGTCTGTGCTGAAGCAGGGCATTCTGGCAGCCAAGTGGCTTGACCTTTATTAGTGAGCCTGGTTACCCCCTCTCGGAACCACAGACTTAGAAATCGCCAGCTCATATACAGTGCATAAAATATATTTAAATATATACCCTTATACACCATTTTAATAAAAAATATCACAAAATTCTTCTAAGTCCCTCGGGAAGAGTGAAAGATGCACACGTTCATTTTCAGAGCTCCTAGACCTTCCTATAAGAAGTTAGCCAAAAAGTAGCTTCGAAAAACGCTTAGGTTAAGTTTGAGAGTTGCTTCTAATGTACCAAAGCTGGACTTAGACATAATTTCACTCTCACAACATTATGTCTGGTTGGAGACAGTCCGAACCACAAGTACCGGGTCCATGGTTCTGGGCGTATACTGGGGGGACGGGGACGACTCCCATTAACCCCTGACTATACCGGGGATACGCTTATCACAATGCCTTTCTTGTCTGTGCTGAAGCAGGGCATTCTGGCAGCCAAGTGGCTTGACCTTTATTAGTGAGCCTGGTTACCCCCTCTCGGAACCACAGACTTAGAAATCGCCAGCTCATATACAGTGCATAAAATATATTTAAATATATACCCTTATACACCATTTTAATAAAAAATATCACAAAATTCTTCTAAGTCCCTCGGGAAGAGTGAAAGATGCACACGTTCATTTTCAGAGCTCCTAGACCTTCCTATAAGAAGTTAGCCAAAAAGTAGCTTCGAAAAATGCTTAGGTGAAGTTTGAGAGTTGCTTCTAATGTACCAAAGCTGGACTTAGACATAATTTCACTCTCACAACATTACGGCTGGTTGGAGACAGTCCGAACCACAAGTACCGGGTCCATGGTTCTGGGCGTATACTGGGGGGACGGGGACGACTCCCATTAACCACCTGACTATACCGGGGATTCGCTTATCACAATACCTTTCTGGTCTGTGCTGAAGCAGAGCATTCTGGCAGCCAAGTGGCTTGACCTTTATTAGTGAGCCTGGTTACCCCCTCTCGGAACCACAGACTTAGAAATCGCCAGCTCATATACAGTGCATAAAATATATTTAAATATATACCCTTATACACCATTTTAATAAAAAATATCACAAAATTCTTCTAAGTCCCTCGGGAAGAGTGAAAGATGCACACGTTCATTTTCAGAGCTCCTAGACCTTCCTATAAGAAGTTAGCCAAAAAGTAGCTTCGAAAAACGCTTAGGTTAAGTTTGAGAGTTGCTTCTAATGTACCAAAGCTGGACTTAGACATAATTTCACTCTCACAACATTATGGCTGGTTGGAGACAGTCCGAACCACAAGTACCGGGTCCATGGTTCTGGGCGTATACTGGGGGGACGGGGACGACTCCCATTAACTCCTGACTATACCGGGGATACGCTTATCACAATGCCTTTCTTGTCTGTGCTGAAGCAGGGCATTCTGGCAGCCAAGTTGCTTGACCTTTATTAGTGAGCCTGGTTACCCCCTCTCGGAACCACAGACTTAGAAATCGCCAGCTCATATACAGTGCATAAAATATATTTAAATATATACCCTTATACACCATTTTAATAAAAAATATCACAAAATTCTTCTAAGTCCCTCGGGAAGAGTGAAAGATGCACACGTTCATTTTCAGAGCTCCTAGACCTTCCTATAAGAAGTTAGCCCAAAAGTAGCTTCGAAAAACGCTTAGGTTAAGTTTGAGAGTTGCTTCTAATGTACCAAAGCTGGACTTAGACATAATTTCACTCTCACAACATTACGGCTGGTTGGAGACAGTCCGAACCACAAGTACCGGGTCCATGGTTCTGGGCGTATACTGGGGGGACGGGGACGACTCCCATTAACCCCTGACTATACCGGGGATTCGCTTATCACAATAACTTTCTGGTCTGTGCTGAAGCAGGGCATTCTGGCAGCCAAGTGGCTTGACCTTTATTAGTGAGCCTGGTTACCCCCTCTCGGAACCACAGACTTAGAAATCGCCAGCTCATATACAGTGCATAAAATATATTTAAATATATACCCTTATACACCATTTTAATAAAAAATATCACAAAATTCTTCTAAGTCCCTCGGGAAGAGTGAAAGATGCACACGTTCATTTTCAGAGCTCCTAGACCTTCCTATAAGAAGTTAGCCAAAAAGTAGCTTCGAAAAACGCTTAGGTTAAGTTTGAGAGTTGCTTCTAATGTACCAAAGCTGGACTTAGACATAATTTCACTCTCACAACATTATGGCTGGTTGGAGACAGTCCGAACCACAAGTACCGGGTCCATGGTTCTGGGCGTATACTGGGGGGACGGGGACGACTCCCATTAACTCCTGACTATACCGGGGATACGCTTATCACAATGCCTTTCTTGTCTGTGCTGAAGCAGGGCATTCTGGCAGCCAAGTTGCTTGACCTTTATTAGTGAGCCTGGTTACCCCCTCTCGGAACCACAGACTTAGAAATCGCCAGCTCATATACAGTGCATAAAATATATTTAAATATATACCCTTATACACCATTTTAATAAAAAATATCACAAAATTCTTCTAAGTCCATCGGGAAGAGTGAAAGATGCACACGTTCATTTTCAGAGCTCCTAGACCTTCCTATAAGAAGTTAGCCAAAAAGTAGCTTCGAAAAACGCTTAGGTTAAGTTTGAGAGTTGCTTCTAATGTACCAAAGCTGGACTTAGACATAATTTCACTCTCACAACATTATGTCTGGTTGGAGACAGTCCGAACCACAAGTACCGGGTCCATGGTTCTGGGCGTATACTGGGGGGACGGGGACGACTCCCATTAACCCCTGACTATACCGGGGATACGCTTATCACAATGCCTTTCTTGTCTGTGCTGAAGCAGGGAATTCTGGCAGCCAAGTGGCTTGACCTTTATTAGTGAGCCTGGTTACCCCCTCTCGGAACCACAGACTTAGAAATCGCCAGCTCATATACAGTGCATAAAATATATTTAAATATATACCCTTATACACCATTTTAATAAAAAATATCACAAAATTCTTCTAAGTCCCTCGGGAAGAGTGAAAGATGCACACGTTCATTTTCAGAGCTCCTAGACCTTCCTATAAGAAGTTAGCCAAAAAGTAGCTTCGAAAAACGCTTAGGTTAAGTTTGAGAGTTGCATCTAATGTACCAAAGCTGGACTTAGACATAATTTCACTCTCACAACATTATGGCTGGTTGGAGACAGTCCGAACCACAAGTACCGGGTCCATGGTTCTGGGCGTATACTGGGGGGACGGGGACGACTCCCATTAACTCCTGACTATACCGGGGATACGCTTATCACAATGCCTTTCTTGTCTGTGCTGAAGCAGGGCATTCTGGCAGCCAAGTTGCTTGACCTTTATTAGTGAGCCTGGTTACCCCCTCTCGGAACCACAGACTTAGAAATCGCCAGCTCATATACAGTGCATAAAATATATTTAAATATATACCCTTATACACCATTTTAATAAAAAATATCACAAAATTCTTCTAAGTCCCTCGGGAAGAGTGAAAGATGCACACGTTCATTTTCAGAGCTCCTAGACCTTCCTATAAGAAGTTAGCCAAAAAGTAGCTTCGAAAAACGCTTAGGTTAAGTTTGAGAGTTGCTTCTAATGTACCAAAGCTGGACTTAGACATAATTTCACTCTCACAACATTATGTCTGGTTGGAGACAGTCCGAACCACAAGTACCGGGTCCATGGTTCTGGGCGTATACTGGGGGGACGGGGACGACTCCCATTAACCCCTGACTATACCGGGGATACGCTTATCACAATGCCATTCTTGTCTGTGCTGAAGCAGGGCATTCTGGCAGCCAAGTGGCTTGACCTTTATTAGTGAGCCTGGTTACCCCCTCTCGGAACCACAGACTTAGAAATCGCCAGCTCATATACAGTGCATAAAATATATTTAAATATATACCCTTATACACCATTTTAATAAAAAATATCACAAAATTCTTCTAAGTCCCTCGGGAAGAGTGAAAGATGCACACGTTCATTTTCAGAGCTCCTAGACCTTCCTATAAGAAGTTAGCCAAAAAGTAGCTTCGAAAAACGCTTAGGTTAAGTTTGAGAGTTGCTTCTAATGTACCAAAGCTGGACTTAGACATAATTTCACTCTCACAACATTATGTCTGGTTGGAGACAGTCCGAACCACAAGTACCGGGTCCATGGTTCTGGGCGTATACTGGGGGGACGGGGACGACTCCCATTAACCCCTGACTATACCGGGGATACGCTTATCACAATGCCTTTCTTGTCTGTGCTGAAGCAGGGCATTCTGGCAGCCAAGTGGCTTGACCTTTATTAGTGAGCCTGGTTACCCCCTCTCGGAACCACAGACTTAGAAATCGCCAGCTCATATACAGTGCATAAAATATATTTAAATATATACCCTTATACACCATTTTAATAAAAAATATCACAAAATTCTTCTAAGTCCCTCGGGAAGAGTGAAAGATGCACACGTTCATTTTCAGAGCTCCTAGACCTTCCTATAAGAAGTTAGCCAAAAAGTAGCTTCGAAAAATGCTTAGGTGAAGTTTGAGAGTTGCTTCTAATGTACCAAAGCTGGACTTAGACATAATTTCACTCTCACAACATTACGGCTGGTTGGAGACAGTCCGAACCACAAGTACCGGGTCCATGGTTCTGGGCGTATACTGGGGGGACGGGGACGACTCCCATTAACCACCTGACTATACCGGGGATTCGCTTATCACAATACCTTTCTGGTCTGTGCTGAAGCAGAGCATTCTGGCAGCCAAGTGGCTTGACCTTTATTAGTGAGCCTGGTTACCCCCTCTCGGAACCACAGACTTAGAAATCGCCAGCTCATATACAGTGCATAAAATATATTTATATATATACCCTTATACACCATTTTAATAAAAAATATCACAAAATTCTTCGAAGTCCCTCGGGAAGAGTGAAAGATGCGCACGTTCATTTTCAGAGCTCCTAGACCTTCCTATAAGAAGTTAGCCAAAAAGTAGCTTCGAAAAATGCTTAGGTGAAGTTTGAGAGTTGTTTCTAATGTACCAAAGCTGGACTTAGACATAATTTCACTCTCACAACATTATGGCTGGTTGGAGACAGTCCGAACCACAAGTACCGGGTCCATGGTTCTGGGCGTATACTGGGGGGACGGGGACGACTCCCATTAACCCCTGACTATACCGGGGATACGCTTATCACAATGCCTTTCTTGTCTGTGCTGAAGCAGGGCATTCTGGCAGCCAAGTGGCTTGACCTTTATTAGTGAGCCTGGTTACCCCCTCTCGGAACCACAGACTTAGAAATCGCCAGCTCATATACAGTGCATTAAATATATTTAAATATATACCCTTATACACCATTTTAATAAAAAATATCACAAAATTCTTCTAAGTCCCTCGGGAAGAGTGAAAGATGCACACGTTCATTTTCAGAGCTCCTAGACCTTCCTATAAGAAGTTAGCCAAAAAGTAGCTTCGAAAAATGCTTAGGTGAAGTTTGAGAGTTGCTTCTAATGTACCAAAGCTGGACTTAGACATAATTTCACTCTCACAACATTACGGCTGGTTGGAGACAGTCCGAACCACAAGTACCGGGTCCATGGTTCTGGGCGTATACTGGGGGGACGGGGACGACTCCCATTAACCCCTGACTATACAGGGGATTCGCTTATCACAATACCTTTCTGGTCTGTGCTGAAGCAGGGCATTCTGGCAGCCAAGTGGCTTGACCTTTATTAGTGAGCCTGGTTACCCCCTCTCGGAACCACAGACTTAGAAATCGCCAGCTCATATACAGTGCATAAAATATATTTATATATATACCCTTATACACCATTTTAATAAAAAATATCACAAATTTCTTCGAAGTCCCTCGGGAAGAGTGAAAGATGCGCACGTTCATTTTCAGAGCTCCTAGACCTTCCTATAAGAAGTTAGCCAAAAAGTAGCTTCGAAAAATGCTTAGGTGAAGTTTGAGAGTTGTTTCTAATGTACCAAAGCTGGACTTAGACATAATTTCACTCTCACAACATTATGGCTGGTTGGAGACAGTCCGAACCACAAGTACCGGGTCCATGGTTCTGGGCGTATACTGGGGGGACGGGGACGACTCCCATTAACCCCTGACTATACCGGGGATACGCTTATCACAATGCCTTTCTTGTCTGTGCTGAAGCAGGGCATTCTGGCAGCCAAGTGGCTTGACCTTTATTAGTGAGCCTGGTTACCCCCTCTCGGAACCACAGACTTAGAAATCGCCAGCTCATATACAGTGCATAAAATATATTTAAATATATACCCTTATACACCATTTTAATAAAAAATATCACAAAATTCTTCTAAGTCCCTCGGGAAGAGTGAAAGATGCACACGTTCATTTTCAGAGCTCCTAGACCTTCCTATAAGAAGTTAGCCAAAAAGTAGCTTCGAAAAACGCTTAGGTTAAGTTTGAGAGTTGCTTCTAATGTACCAAAGCTGGACTTAGACATAATTTCACTCTCACAACATTATGTCTGGTTGGAGACAGTCCGAACCACAAGTACCGGGTCCATGGTTCTGGGCGTATACTGGGGGGACGGGGACGACTCCCATTAACCCCTGACTATACCGGGGATACGCTTATCACAATGCCTTTCTGGTCTGTGCTGAAGCAGGGCATTCTGGCAGCCAAGTAGCTTGACCTTTATTAGTGAGCCTGGTTACCCCCTCTCGGAACCACAGACTTAGAAATCGCCAGCTCATATACAGTGCATAAAATATATTTAAATATATACCCTTATACACCATTTTAATAAACAATATCACAAAATTCTTCAACTGTAAGCCCCTCGGGAAGAGTGAAAAATGCACACGTTCATTTTCAGAGCTCCTAGACCTTCCTATAAGAAGTTAGCCAAAAAGTAGCTTCGAAAAACGCTTAGGTTATGTTTGAGAGTTGCTTCTAATGTACCAAAGCTGGACTTAGACATAATTTCACTCTCACAACATTATGGCTGGTTGGAGACAGTCCGAACCACAAGTACCGGGTCCATGGTTCTGGGCGTATACTGGGGGGACGGGGGGGACTCCCATTAACCCCTGACTATACCGGGGATACGCTTATCACAATGCCTTTCTTGTCTGTGCTGAAGCAGGGCATTCTGGCAGCCAAGTGGCTTGACCTTTATTAGTGAGCCTGGTTACCCCCTCTCGGAACCACAGACTTAGAAATCGCCAGCTCATATACAGTGCATAAAATATATTTAAATATATACCCTTATACACCATTTTAATAAAAAATATCACAAAATTCTTCTAAGTCCCTCGGGAAGAGTGAAAGATGCACACGTGCATTTTCAGAGCTCCTAGACCTTCCTATAAGAAGTTAGCCTAAAAGTAGCTTCGAAAAACGCTTAGGTTAAGTTTGAGAGTTACTTCTAATGTACCAAAGCTGGACTTAGACATAATTTCACTCTCACAACATTATGGCTGGTTGGAGACAGTCCGAACCACAAGTACCGGGTCCATGGTTCTGGGCGTATACTGGGGGGACGGGGACGACTCCCATTAACCCCTGACTATACCGGGGATACGCTTATCACAATGCCTTTCTGGTCTGTGCTGAAGCAGGGCATTCTGGCAGCCAAGTGGCTTGACCTTTATTAGTGAGCCTGGTTACCCCCTCTCGGAACCACAGACTTAGAAATCGCCAGCTCATATACAGTGCATAAAATATATTTAAATATATACCCATATATACCATTTTAATAAAAAATATCACAAAATTCTTCAAAGTCCCTCGGGAAGAGTGAAAGATGCACACGTTCATTTTCAGAGCTCCTAGACCTTCCTATAAGAAGTTAGCCAAAAAGTAGCTTCGAAAAACGCTTAGGTTAAGT
Source organism: Ascaphus truei (assembly GCF_040206685.1). NCBI lineage: Eukaryota > Metazoa > Chordata > Amphibia > Anura > Ascaphidae > Ascaphus > Ascaphus truei. The sequence continues at coordinate 263,658,671 of NC_134484.1, forward strand.
TTGAGAGTTGCTTCTAATGAACCAAAGCTGGACTTAGACATAATTTCACTCTCACAACATTATGGCTGGTTGGAGACAGTCCGAACCACAAGTACCGGGTCCATGGTTCTGGGCGTATACTGGGGGGACGGGGACGACTCCCATTAACCCCTGACTATACCGGGGATACGCTTATCACAATGCCTTTCTGGTCTGTGCTGAAGCAGGGCATTCTGGCAGCCAAGTAGCTTGACCTTTATTAGTGAGCCTGGTTACCCCCTCTCGGAACCACAGACTTAGAAATCGCCAGCTCATATACAGTGCATAAAATATATTTCAATATATACCCTTATTCACCATTTTAATAAACAATATCACAAAATTCTTCAACTGTAAGCCCCTCGGGAAGAGTGAAAAATGCACACGTTCATTTTCAGAGCTCCTAGACCTTCCTATAAGAAGTTAGCCAAAAAGTAGCTTCGAAAAACGCTTAGGTTATGTTTGAGAGTTGCTTCTAATGTACCAAAGCTGGACTTAAACATAATTTCACTCTCACAATATTATGTCTGGTTGGAGACAGTCCAAACCACAAGTACCGGGTCCATGGTTCTGGGCGTATACTGGGGGGACGGGGACGACTCCCATTAACCCCTGACTATACCGGGGATACGCTTATCACAATGCCTTTCTTGTCTGTGTTGATGCAGGGCATTCTGGCAGCCAAGTGGCTTGACCTTTATTAGTGAGCCTGGTTACCCCCTCTCGGAACCACAGACTTAGAAATCGCCAGCTCATATACAGTGCATAAAATATATTTAAATATATACCCTTATACACCATTTTAATAAAAAATATCACAAAATTCTTCTAAGTCCCTCGGGAAGAGTGAAAGATGCACACGTTCATTTTCAGAGCTCCTAGACCTTCCTATAAGAAGTTAGCCAAAAAGTAGCTTCGAAAAACGCTTAGGTTAAGTTTGAGAGTTGCTTCTAATGTACCAAAGCTGGACTTAGACATAATTTCACTCTCACAACATTATGGCTGGTTGGAGACAGTCCGAACCACAAGTACCGGGTCCATGGTTCTGGGCGTATACTGGGGGGACGGGGACGACTCCCATTAACTCCTGACTATACCGGGGATACGCTTATCACAATGCCTTTCTTGTCTGTGCTGAAGCAGGGCATTCTGGCAGCCAAGTAGCTTGACCTTTATTAGTGAGCCTGGTTACCCCCTCTCGGAACCACAGACTTAGAAATCGCCAGCTCATATACAGTGCATAAAATATATTTAAATATATACCCTTATACACCATTTTAATAAACAATATCACAAAATTCTTCAACTGTAAGCCCCTCGGGAAGAGTGAAAAATGCACACGTTCATTTTCAGAGCTCCTAGACCTTCCTATAAGAAGTTAGCCAAAAAGTAGCTTCGAAAAACGCTTAGGTTATGTTTGAGAGTTGCTTCTAATGTACCAAAGCTGGACTTAGACATAATTTCACTCTCACAACATTATGTCTGGTTGGAGACAGTCCGAACCACAAGTACCGGGTCCATGGTTCTGGGCGTATACTGGGGGGACGGGGATGACTCCCATTAACCCCTGACTATACCGGGGATACGCTTATCACAATGCCTTTCTTGTCTGTGTTGATGCAGGGCATTCTGGCAGCCAAGTGGCTTGACCTTTATTAGTGAGCCTGGTTACCCCCTCTCGGAACCACAGACTTAGAAATCGCCAGCTCATATACAGTGCATAAAATATATTTAAATATATACCCTTATACACCATTTTAATAAAAAATATCACAAAATTCTTCTAAGTCCCTCGGGAAGAGTGAAAGATGCACACGTTCATTTTCAGAGCTCCTAGACCTTCCTATAAGAAGTTAGCCAAAAAGTAGCTTCGAAAAACGCTTAGGTTAAGTTTGAGAGTTGCTTCTAATGTACCAAAGCTGGACTTAGACATAATTTCACTCTCACAACATTATGGCTGGTTGGAGACAGTCCGAACCACAAGTACCGGGTCCATGGTTCTGGGCGTATACTGGGGGGACGGGGACGACTCCCATTAACTCCTGACTATACCGGGGATACGCTTATCACAATGCCTTTCTTGTCTGTGCTGAAGCAGGGCATTCTGGCAGCCAAGTTGCTTGACCTTTATTAGTGAGCCTGGTTACCCCCTCTCGGAACCACAGACTTAGAAATCGCCAGCTCATATACAGTGCATAAAATATATTTAAATATATACCCTTATACACCATTTTAATAAAAAATATCACAAAATTCTTCTAAGTCCCTCGGGAAGAGTGAAAGATGCACACGTTCATTTTCAGAGCTCCTAGACCTTCCTATAAGAAGTTAGCCAAAAAGTAGCTTCGAAAAATGCTTAGGTGAAGTTTGAGAGTTGCTTCTAATGTACCAAAGCTGGACTTAGACATAATTTCACTCTCACAACATTACGGCTGGTTGGAGACAGTCCGAACCACAAGTACCGGGTCCATGGTTCTGGGCGTATACTGGGGGGACGGGGACGACTCCCATTAACCCCTGACTATACCGGGGATTCGCTTATCACAATAACTTTCTGGTCTGTGCTGAAGCAGGGCATTCTGGCAGCCAAGTGGCTTGACCTTTATTAGTGAGCCTGGTTACCCCCTCTCGGAACCACAGACTTAGAAATCGCCAGCTCATATACAGTGCATAAAATATATTTAAATATATACCCTTATACACCATTTTAATAAAAAATATCACAAAATTCTTCTAAGTCCCTCGGGAAGAGTGAAAGATGCACACGTTCATTTTCAGAGCTCCTAGACCTTCCTATAAGAAGTTAGCCAAAAAGTAGCTTCGAAAAACGCTTAGGTTAAGTTTGAGAGTTGCTTCTAATGTACCAAAGCTGGACTTAGACATAATTTCACTCTCACAACATTATGGCTGGTTGGAGACAGTCCGAACCACAAGTACCGGGTCCATGGTTCTGGGCGTATACTGGGGGGACGGGGACGACTCCCATTAACTCCTGACTATACCGGGGATACGCTTATCACAATGCCTTTCTTGTCTGTGCTGAAGCAGGGCATTCTGGCAGCCAAGTTGCTTGACCTTTATTAGTGAGCCTGGTTACCCCCTCTCGGAACCACAGACTTAGAAATCGCCAGCTCATATACAGTGCATAAAATATATTTAAATATATACCCTTATACACCATTTTAATAAAAAATATCACAAAATTCTTCTAAGTCCCTCGGGAAGAGTGAAAGATGCACACGTTCATTTTCAGAGCTCCTAGACCTTCCTATAAGAAGTTAGCCAAAAAGTAGCTTCGAAAAACGCTTAGGTTAAGTTTGAGAGTTGCTTCTAATGTACCAAAGCTGGACTTAGACATAATTTCACTCTCACAACATTATGTCTGGTTGGAGACAGTCCGAACCACAAGTACCGGGTCCATGGTTCTGGGCGTATACTGGGGGGACGGGGACGACTCCCATTAACCCCTGACTATACCGGGGATACGCTTATCACAATGCCTTTCTTGTCTGTGCTGAAGCAGGGCATTCTGGCAGCCAAGTGGCTTGACCTTTATTAGTGGGCCTGGTTACCCCCTCTCGGAACCACAGACTTAGAAATCGCCAGCTCATATACAGTGCATAAAATATATTTAAATATATACCCTTATACACCATTTTAATAAAAAATATCACAAAATTCTTCAACTGTAAGCCCCTCGGGAAGAGTCAATAATGCACACGTTCATTTTCAGAGCTCCTAGACCTTCCTATAAGAAGTTAGCCAAAAAGTAGCTTCGAAAAATGCTTAGGTGAAGTTTGAGAGTTGCTTCTAATGTACCAAAGCTGGACTTAGACATAATTTCACTCTCACAACATTACGGCTGGTTGGAGACAGTCCGAACCACAAGTACCGGGTCCATGGTTCTGGGCGTATACTGGGGGGACGGGGACGACTCCCATTAACCCCTGACTATACCGGGGATTCGCTTATCACAATACTTTTCTGGTCTGTGCTGAAGCAGGGCATTCTGGCAGCCAAGTGGCTTGACCTTTATTAGTGAGCCTGGTTACCCCCTCTCGGAACCACAGACTTAGAAATCGCCAGCTCATATACAGTGCATAAAATATATTTATATATATACCCTTATACACCATTTTAATAAAAAATATCACAAAATTCTTCAACTATAAGCCCCTCGGGAAGAGTGAAAAATGCACACGTTCATTTTCAGAGCTCCTAGACCTTCCTATAAGAAGTTAGCCAAAAAGTAGCTTCGAAAAACGCTTAGGTTAAGTTTGAGAGTTGCTTCTAATGTACCAAAGCTGGACTTAGACATAATTTCACTCTCACAACATTATGGCTGGTTGGAGACAGTCCGAACCACAAGTACCGGGTCCATGGTTCTGGGCGTATACTGGGGGGATGGGGACGACTCCCATTAACCCCTGACTATACCGGGGATACGCTTATCACAATGCCTTTCTTGTCTGTGCTGAAGCAGGGCATTCTGGCAGCCAAGTAGCTTGACCTTTATTAGTGGGCCTGGTTACCCCCTCTCGGAACCACAGACTTAGAAATCGCCAGCTCATATACAGTGCATAAAATATATTTAAATATATACCCTTATACACCATTTTAATAAAAAATATCACAAAATTCTTCTAAGTCCCTCGGGAAGAGTGAAAGATGCGCACGTTCATTTTCAGAGCTCCTAGACCTTCCTATAAGAAGTTAGCCAAAAAGTAGCTTCGAAAAACGCTTAGGTTAAGTTTGAGAGTTGCTTCTAATGTACCAAAGCTGGACTTAGACATAATTTCACTCTCACAACATTATGGCTGGTTGGAGACAGTCCGAACCACAAGTACCGGGTCCATGGTTCTGGGCGTATACTGGGGGGACGGGGACGACTCCCATTAACCCCTGACTATACCGGGGATACGCTTATCACAATGCCTTTCTGGTCTGTGCTGAAGCAGGGCATTCTGGCAGCCAAGTGGCTTGACCTTTATTAGTGAGCCTGGTTACCCCCTCTCGGAACCACAGACTTAGAAATCGCCAGCTCATATACAGTGCATAAAATATATTTATATATATACCCTTATACACCATTTTAATAAAAAATATCACAAAATTCTTCTAAGTCCCTCGGGAAGAGTGAAAGATGCGCACGTTCATTTTCAGAGCTCCTAGACCTTCCTATAAGAAGTTAGCCAAAAAGTAGCTTCGAAAAATGCTTAGGTGAAGTTTGAGAGTTGCTTCTAATGTACCAAAACTGGACTTAGACATAATTTCACTCTCACAACATTATGGCTGGTTGGAGACAGTCTGAACCACAAGTACCGGGTCCATGGTTCTGGGCGTATACTGGGGGGACGGGGGGGACTCCCATTAACCCCTGACTATACCGGGGATACGCTTATCACAATGCCTTTCTGGTCTGTGCTGAAGCAGGGCATTCTGGCAGCCAAGTGGCTTGACCTTTATTAGTGAGCCTGGTTACCCCATCTCGGAACCACAAACTTAGAAATCGCCAGCTCATATACAGTGCATAAAATATATTTAAATATATACCCTTATACACCATTTTAATAAAAAAATATCACAAAATTCTTCTACGTCCCTCGGGAAGAGTGAAAGATGCGCACGTTCATTTTCAGAGCTCCTAGACCTTCCTATAAGAAGTTAGCCAAAAAGTAGCTTCGAAAAACGCTTAGGTTAAGTTTGAGAGTTGCTTCTAATGTACCAAAGCTGGACTTAGACATAATTTCACTCTCACAACATTATGGCTGGTTGGAGACAGTCCGAACCACAAGTACCGGGTCCATGGTTCTGGGCGTATACTGGGGGGACGGGGACGACTCCCATTAACCCCTGACTATACAGGGGATACGCTTATCACAATTACTTTCTTGTCTGTGCTGAAGCAGGGCATTCTGGCAGCCAAGTGGCTTGACCTTTATTAGTGAGCCTGGTTACCCCCTCTCGGAACCACAGATTAGAAATCGCCAGCTCATATACAGTGCATAAAATATATTTAAATATATACCCTTATACACCATTTTAATAAAAAATATCACAAAATTCTTCTAAGTCCCTCGGGACGAGTGAAAGATGCACACGTTCATTTTCAGAGCTCCTAGACCTTCCTATAAGAAGTTAGCCAAAAAGTAGCTTCGAAAAACGCTTAGGTTAAGTTTGAGAGTTGCTTCTAATGTACCAAAGCTGGACTTAGACATACAGTAATTTCACTCTCACAACATTATGGCTGGTTGGAGACAGTCCGAACCACAAGTACCGGGTCCATGGTTCTGGGCGTATACTGGGGGGACGGGGACGACTCCCATTAACCACTGACTATACCGGGGATACGCTTATCACAATGCCTTTCTGGTCTGTGCTGAAGCAGGGCATTCTGGCAGCCAAGTGGCTTGACCTTTATTAGTGAGCCTGGTTACCCCCTCTCGGAACCACAGACTTAGAAATCGCCAGCTCATATACAGTGCATAAAATATATTTATATATATACCCTTATACACCATTTTAATAAAAAATATCACAAAATTCTTCTAAGTCCCTCGGGAAGAGTGAAAGATGCGCACATTCATTTTCAGAGCTCCTAGACCTTCCTATAAGAAGTTAGCCAAAAAGTAGCTTCGAAAAATGCTTAGGTGAAGTTTGAGAGTTGCTTCTAATGTACCAAAACTGGACTTAGACATAATTTCACTCTCACAACATTATGGCTGGTTGGAGACAGTCCGAACCACAAGTACCGGGTCCATGGTTCTGGGCGTATACTGGGGGGACGGGGGGGACTCCCATTAACCCCTGACTATACCGGGAATACGCTTATCACAATGCCTTTCTGGTCTGTGCTGAAGCAGGGCATTCTGGCAGCCAAGTGGCTTGACCTTTATTAGTGAGCCTGGTTACCCCCTCTCGGAACCACAGACTTAGAAATCGCCAGCTCATATACAGTGCATAAAATATATTTATATATATACCCTTATACACCATTTTAATAAAAAATATCACAAAATTCTTCTAAGTCCCTCGTGAAGAGTGAAAGATGCGCACGTTCATTTTCAGAGCTTCTAGACATTCCTATAAGAAGTTAGCCAAATAGTAGCTTCAAAAAACGCTTAGGTTATGTTTGAGAGTTGCTTCTAATGTCCCAAAGCTGGACATTGACATAATTTCACTCTCACAACATTATGGCTGGTTGGAGACAGTACGAACCACAAGTACCGGGTCCATGGTTCTGGGCGTATACTGGGGGGACGGGAACGACTCCCATTAACCCCTGACTATACCGGGGATACGCTTATCACAATTACTTTCTTGTCTGTGCTGAAGCAGGGCATTCTGGCAGCCAAGTGGCTTGACCTTTATTAGTGAGCCTGGTTACCCCCTCTCGGAACCACAGATTAGAAATCGCCAGCTCATATACAGTGCATAAAATATATTTAAATATATACCCTTATACACCATTTTAATAAAAAATATCACAAAATTCTTCTAAGTCCCTCGGAAAGAGTGAAAGATGCACACGTTCATTTTCAGAGCTCCTAGACCTTCCTATAAGAAGTTAGCCAAAAAGTAGCTTCGAAAAACGCTTAGGTTAAGTTTGAGAGTTGCTACTAATGTACCAAAGCTGGACTTAGACATACAGTACAGTAATTTCACTCTCACAACATTATGGCTGGTTGGAGACAGTCCGAACCACAAGTACCGGGTCCATGGTTCTGGGCGTATACTGGGGGGACGGGGACGACTCCCATTAACCACTGACTATACCGGGGATACGCTTATCACAATGCCTTTCTGGTCTGTGCTGAAGCAGGGCATTCTGGCAGCCAAGTGGCTTGACCTTTATTAGTGAGCCTGGTTACCCCCTCTCGGAACCACAGACTTAGAAATCGCCAGCTCATATACAGTGCATAAAATATATTTATATATATACCCTTATACACCATTTTAATAAAAAATATCACAAAATTCTTCTAAGTCCCTCGGGAAGAGTGAAAGATGCGCACATTCATTTTCAGAGCTCCTAGACCTTCCTATAAGAAGTTAGCCAAAAAGTAGCTTCGAAAAATGCTTAGGTGAAGTTTGAGAGTTGCTTCTAATGTACCAAAACTGGACTTAGACATAATTTCACTCTCACAACATTATGGCTGGTTGGAGACAGTCCGAACCACAAGTACCGGGTCCATGGTTCTGGGCGTATACTGGGGGGACGGGGGGGACTCCCATTAACCCCTGACTATACCGGGAATACGCTTATCACAATGCCTTTCTGGTCTGTGCTGAAGCAGGGCATTCTGGCAGCCAAGTGGCTTGACCTTTATTAGTGAGCCTGGTTACCCCCTCTCGGAACCACAGACTTAGAAATCGCCAGCTCATATACAGTGCATAAAATATATTTATATATATACCCTTATACACCATTTTAATAAAAAATATCACAAAATTCTTCTAAGTCCCTCGTGAAGAGTGAAAGATGCGCACGTTCATTTTCAGAACTTCTAGACATTCCTATAAGAAGTTAGCCAAATAGTAGCTTCGAAAAACGCTTAGGTTATGTTTGAGAGTTGCTTCTAATGTCCCAAAGCTGGACTTTGACATAATTTCACTCTCACAACATTATGGCTGGTTGGAGACATTCCGAACCACAAGTACCGGGTCCATGGTTCTGGGCGTATACTGGGGGGACGGGAACGACTCCCATTAACCCCTGACTATACCGGGGATACGCTTATCACAATGCCTTTCTAGTCTGTGCTGAAGCAGGGCATTCTGGCAGCCAAGTGGCTTGACCTTTATTAGTGAGCCTGGTTACCCCCTCTCGGAACCACAGACTTAGAAATCGCCAGCTCATATACAGTGCATAAAATATATTTAAATATATACCCTTATACACCATTTTAATAAAAAATATCACAAAATTCTTCAAAGTCCCTCGGGAAGAGTGAAAGATGCACACGTTCATTTTCAGAGCTCCTAGACCTTCCTATAAGAAGTTAGCCAAAAAGTAGCTTCGAAAAACGCTTAGGTTAAGTTTGAGAGTTGCTTCTAATGTACCAAAGCTGGACTTAGACATAATTTCACTCTCACAACATTATGGCTGGTTGGAGACAGTCCGAACCACAAGTACCGGGTCCATGGTTCTGGGCGTATACTGGGGGGACGGGGACGACTCCCATTAACCCCTGACTATACCGGGGATACGCTTATCACAATGCCTTTCTTGTCTGTGCTGAAGCAGGGCATTCTGGCAGCCAAGTGGCTTGACCTTTATTAGTGAGCCTGGTTACCCCCTCTCGGAACCACAGACTTAGAAATCGCCAGCTCATATACAGTGCATAAAATATATTTAAATATATACCCTTATACACCATTTTAATAACAAATATCACAAAATTCTTCTAAGTCCCTCGGGAAGAGTGAAAGATGCACACGTTCATTTTCAGAGCTCCTAGACCTTCCTATAAGAAGTTAGCCAAAAAGTAGCTTCGAAAAACGCTTAGGTTAAGTTTGAGAGTTGCTTCTAATGTACCAAAGGTGGACTTAGACATACAGTAATTTCACTCTCACAACATTATGGCTGGTTGGAGACAGTCCGAACCACAAGTACCAGGTCCATGGTTCTGGGCGTATACTGGGGGGACGGGGACGACTCCCATTAACCCCTGACTATACCGGGGATACGCTTATCACAATGCCTTTCTGGTCTGTGCTGAAGCAGGGCATTCTGGCAGCCAAGTGGCTTGACCTTTATTAGTGAGCCTGGTTACCCCCTCTCGGAACCACAGACTTAGAAATCGCCAGCTCATATACAGTGCATAAAATATATTTATATATATACCCTTATACACCATTTTAATAACAAATATCACAAAATTCTTCTAAGTCCCTCGGGAAGAGTGAAAGATGCACACGTTCATTTTCAGAGCTCCTAGACCTTCCTATAAGAAGTTAGCCAAAAAGTAGCTTCGAAAAATGCTTAGGTGAAGTTTGAGAGTTGCTTCTAATGTACCAAAGCTGGACTTAGACATAATTTCACTCTCACAACATTATGGCTGGTTGGAGACAGTCCGAACCACAAGTACCGGGTCCATGGTTCTGGGCGTATACTGGGGGGACGGGGACGACTCCCATTAACCCCTGACTATACCGGGAATACGCTTATCACAATGCCTTTCTGGTCTGTGCTGAAGCAGGGCATTCTGGCAGCCAAGTGGCTTGACCTTTATTAGTGAGCCTGGTTACCCCCTCTCGGAACCACAGACTTAGAAATCGCCAGCTCATATACAGTGCATAAAATATATTTATATATATACCCTTTGTGACATAGTCCAAAGATGTTAGGCAGCTTTCTGCCCCATTTTAGAGCAGAAAGTGCAGGAATAGTTACAAATGATTCGTTCCACAGCTTCTCATTACCTCAGGCAGCTGGATGGAAAATCCAGACCACAGATTACAATGGCTCTAGTTCTCCCTCACCTGCTCTTCTAATCACATGCACAGGTATTTAGAGCAGAGAGGTTTTGCATTTCACTCTCTCTCCTTAGAGCCTGGAGGCTGGGGGTATCGCTGCTCCCCTGTTTCCAGTTTCGGGGTTGACGGCCCCTCCAAGTATTACAGTACCAGAGGATTTGCCTGGACACGGGACCGAGTTCCCACCACGAACAGATAAGACAAAACAAATGTTTACTGCTGTTGCTAAAAGACTGTGCTGTATCTTGTGTCCCTAAATGAGAGAGCATTGTTTTAAGCTGGGGAACCAGTTTAGTTGGCCAGCAGCTGTTAGAGAGACTGATTCTGATGTGTAGTTAGATCCCTGAAAGGGATAGGATTTGCTTATATAATTTGGTTTCTTTTTACTTGAAATAACAGTGTGGGAAATACTGTAACAATGAAATGAGTGAACTGCTGAATGAAAGTATCTGAGTACCTCTAACCTACACATGTTAAAGCTGCAGTACCTTACTTGGATGAAAATAAAGCAGGCAGAAGCCTGAGTTAAGCAGCTTAATACTTTGCATGATCCTGTTTTTGTATTAAATAACCCTAGAAGACTGTGTCGGGAAGAACCCAGACAGACGTCAGCACTACAAAAGAGGGGCGTTTGTCACATATGGTGGAGAATGCGGGTCGACACTAAAAAGTCTGTGGGTTTGCAAATAAATGCGGGGCTTTAAAATGGCCGCCCAGCTGAACTAAAGTACAGATGCTATGAGTGAAGTCTGTCCCACTGTGTATATCAGTTGTGCTTCTAGCATACACAGAGAATGTGCGAAGTGTGGATGCAATAGCACCCTGAACCCAAACAGAAAACCAAAATGTTTTGCTGAAAAAAAAAAAAAAAATTTGCATCTAGCAAGTGCTGTTAGTAAAGCTAATGCCTTTTGCTGAAGTGAGTGAATTTGCAGCTAGCAAGTGCTGTATGTAAGTTGCTGAAGAGAGTGAAATTGCAGCTAGCAAATTGTCTCTGCCGGGTTTCTAAAATGGCCGACATGGAATGTTTGTTTTGCAATGCACGTAATCTTGAAAAACAGTGTCCCTTCAGGCCATACGATGATGATGATGATGACTCGTATGTGGCCCCAGGAGGAGAGCCGTACCCACAGATGAATTTAGTATGCTGGGCCTGTCGTGAAGTAGGTCACATGGAAGATGTGTGTCCCAAAATTTTCAAAGACAAACAGCTGCAAAAGCAAGCAACGTCCTGTGAGTGCAAGCAAGATGTGGAAGCTACCAGTGAGTGTGTGCCCAGTACCACTGATATCTCTGGAGCTAATAAAGCAAAAAGAAAGAAGAAGATAAAGAAAACTGTTCCTCAAGTCACAGGGGAAGTGACCGAGCCACTTGAACCTGTGCTGTCAGGACATGCGTCAGAAAGGCGCCGAGATGCGCTGCAGACTGGAGTGACCGGCAGAATTGTCACGGGAACAGTGGCAAAGAAAAAGGAGGAACAAAGGGAAGCTGAATCCTTGAACCAGGATAAAGAGGCTTTGGTTTCTGCACTCCAAGCTGCCCGCCATAAATATGAAGTCCTGTGGCAGGATTTGGTGAAGGAGCGAGAATGGAGCAAGAAGGAGCGAGAATGTTGGATGAAAGAGCGAGAATCGAACGCCGAATTACAGAGGTGTATACTTCCAGCTTTACAGGAGTACGAGGCTTTGAAGAAAACAGAGTCTCTCTTATGGAGTGAGCTGGAAGAGGTGACGACTAGTCTGGAAAAGGCCAACACCGTAATTGCTATCCTAAAACAGAAATACGGGAAGGCCCTACAAGAGGTTCACGCGCTCAGCACAGAGGTGCAAAACTCACGCCTGGAGGGCCACGGTCTGAACAGAGAGCTGGGAATGTTGAAGCAAACCCATGAGATTGCCCTGAGTGAGTTAGAGACTGTAAAGCAAGAAAATGAGACTCTGAAATTGGAAAATTCAGATTTGACTGACCAAGCAGAAAAAGTAAAGAAACAGTTGACTCAGGAAAAATTAGAAGTGCAGGAAGCACTACAGAATGCATTGATGCAGAGCCAGCACCAGGAAGAAATGGACGCTCTGAGAACAGAATTGCGACATGTATGCACAAAACAGAATTCTCTCGTGGAGGAACTTAACGTTTTGAAAAAGGAGAAAAGCATTAGAATAATTCAGAAGCACTGCAAAGCTCTAATCCAAGGAAGAAGGGAAAGAGAAAATTATCGGCGTAAACGCGCCGCAACTATCATCCTACAGGCTGCCTACAGAGGGATGAAAATTCATCAGTTTAATCGCCGGAATAAAGCAGCCTGTGTTCTTCAATCATTCTACCGTGCCCGCATGATACGAAACAGGTTCCTCATTATGAAAGGAGCAACTATAAAGATCCAGTCTCTGACTAGGATGACACAGAACAGGATTCACTATCAAATCCTGAGAAATGCGTCACTGGTTATACAGCGGTATTTCCACCTTAATAAATGTAGGCCTCAGGAAAGAGAGGCCCAACACTACATGTCTGCCAGCTGCAAAGGTAAAATGCCACAGGGTACAGCCGGAGTTAGTGAGCGCCCCATCAAGGTAATCAGTGCTTCATCTTCTAAGTACCATATAATAGCCCCAGAGGGGAAATCCCAAATCTCTGAGAGTGATGGTCGTGAGAAAATACATGGCAGTAAGAAGTACCATAAAGGTTCAAAGGTTGCAAAGCAAAAGCGACGAAGGTCAACGCTGGCCTTGAATTTTTCCGGATCTCGCCACTCTGGGCCACAATATAAAGACAAAGACTATCCGGGCCCAGAGTTCCGTCAGAAGCTAAAGAAACAGTCCAGTCATTTGCAGTTTGCAGCGGCCTATGAAATAAAGTCAGGAAATGTAATGGACTGGAAGTCAAAGAAAAAAAAAAATGTGTTTGGGGAATTGACCGATATTTTTTTTGTTATTACACGTGTGGACTATGTCACGGACACTTAACTATGCAAATAAGCTATTGTAGTTAAGGTATATTAGGCCTCTAGAATAAGCATTTTGTCAAGGGTACAGTGTTATATTGGTTCTCTGTGTTGAAAATGTAGCTAAACTACAAATTAATATACAGGGTTGATGGCCCTTTCAGTTGGTAAATTATACACTACCGACACACTTTATTGAAGTGTGGTCGGTACCGCAAGCCGGGAAATCTCCCGGCTTGCTAGTGGCCGCCCCTCGGCGTGCCGCGCGTCATAGACGCGCGGTCACGCGTCATCGGGAGCGTGCGCCCCCTGCACGCGTGTCCAGGGGCTTCCCGAGGGAGCCCTGGTGTCCCGCGATCGCGGGACAGCGGCAGGGGGTTCCGGGGGACCCGGCGGACCCGGCAGCGGTAGGGAGAGCGCCCCGATCGGAGGGCGCTCTTCCGCTGCTTCGGCGTGCGCCCGTCACACTCGGGCGCGCGCCAGGCTACTGCTGCGGCACAGAACGGGCAAATGCTCGAATAAACTGTGCAGCAGCAGTATAATGAAGTTCATATTCGTGTCATGTGAATACTTAATGTTGTACTGAGGAGTTAGCTCAAGTATTTCAGGTAGGACGCTCACCCCAGTGAGGTCCATGGCCGCTCACCCCAGTAGGTGTGAGCTGGGGAGGGGGATATGTGACATAGTCCAAAGATGTTAGGCAGCTTTCTGCCCCATTTTAGAGCAGAAAGTGCAGGAATAGTTACAAATGATCCGTTCCACAGCTTCCCATTACCTCAGGCAGCTGGATGGAAAATCCAGACCACAGATTACAATGGCTCTAGTTCTAACTCACCTGCTCTTCTAATCACATGCACAGGTATTTAGAGCAGAGATGTTTTGCATTTCACTCTCTCTCCTTAGAGCCTGGAGGCTGGGGGTATCGCTGCTCCCCTGTTTCCAGTTTCGGGGTTGACGGCCCCTCCAAGTATTACAGTACCAGAGGATTTGCCTGGACACGGGACCGAGTTCCCACCACGAACAGATAAGACAAAACAAATGTTTACTGCTGTTGCTAAAAGACTGTGCTGTATCTTGTGTCCCTAAATGAGAGAGCATTGTTTTAAGCTGGGGAACCAGTTTAGTTGGCCAGCAGCTGTTAGAGAGACTGATTCTGATGTGTAGTTAGATCCCTGAAAGGGATAGGATTTGCTTATATAATTTGGTTTCTTTTTACTTGAAATAACAGTGTGGGAAATACTGTAACAATGAAATGAGTGAACTGCTGAATGAAAGTATCTGAGTACCTCTAACCTACACATGTTAAAGCTGCAGTACCTTACTTGGATGAAAATAAAGCAGGCAGAAGCCTGAGTTAAGCAGCTTAATACTTTGCATGATCCTGTTTTTGTATTAAATAACCCTAGAAGACTGTGTCGGGAAGAACCCAGACAGACGTCAGCACTACAAAAGAGGGGCGTTTGTCACACCTTATACACCATTTTAATAAAAAATATCACAAAATTCTTCTAAGTCCCTCGTGAAGAGAGAAAGATGCGCACGTTCATTTTCAGAGCTTCTAGACATTCCTATAAGAAGTTAGCCAAAAAGTAGCTTCGAAAAACGCTTAGGTTAAGTTTCAGAGTTGCATCTAATGTACCGAAGCTGGACTTAGACATAATTTCACTCTCACAACATTATGGCTGGTTGGAGACAGTCCGAACCACAAGTACCGGGTCCATGGTTCTGGGCATATACTGGGGGGACGGGAACGACTCCCATTAACCCCTGACTATACCGGGGATACGCTTATCACAATGCCTTTCTGGTCTGTGCTGAAGCAGGGCATTCTGGCAGCCAAGTGGCTTGACCTTTATTAGTGAGCCTGGTTACCCCCTCTCGGAACCACAGACTTAGAAATCGCCAGCTCATATACAGTGCATAAAATATATTTATATATATACCCTTATACACCATTTTAATAAAAAATATCACAAAATTCTTCTAAGTCCCTCGGGAAGAGTGAAAGATGCGCACATTCATTTTCAGAGCTCCTAGACCTTCCTATAAGAAGTTAGCCAAAAAGTAGCTTCGAAAAATGCTTAGGTGAAGTTTGAGAGTTGCTTCTAATGTACCAAAGCTGGACTTAGACATAATTTCACTCTCACAACATTATGGCTGGTTGGAGACAGTCCGAACCACAAGTACCGGGTCCATGGTTCTGGGCGTATACTGGGGGGACGGGGGGGACTCCCATTAACCCCTGACTATACCGGGAATACGCTTATCACAATGCCTTTCTTGTCTGTGCTGAAGCAGGGCATTCTGGCAGCCAAGTGGCTTGACCTATATTAGTGAGCCTGGTTACCCCCTCTCGGAACCACAGACTTAGAAATCGCCAGCTCATATACAGTTCTTAAAATATATTTATATATATACCCTTATACACCATTTTAATAAAAAATATCACAAAATTCTTCTAAGTCCCTCGTGAAGAGTGAAAGATGCGCATGCTCATTTTCAGAGCTTCTAGACATTCCTATAAGAAGTTAGCCAAATAGTAGCTTCGAAAAACGCTTAGGTTATGTTTGAGAGTTGCTTCTAATGTCCCAAAGCTGGACTTTGACATAATTTCACTCTCACAACAGTATGGCTGGTTGGAGACAGTCCGAACCACAAGTACCGGGTCCATGGTTCTGGGCGTATACTGGGGGGACGGGAACGACTCCCATTAACCCCTGACTATACCGGGGATACGCTTATCACAATGCCTTTCTAGTCTGTGCTGAAGCAGGGCATTCTGGCAGCCAAGTGGCTTGACCTTTATTAGTGAGCCTGGTTACCCCCTCTCGGAACCACAGACTTAGAAATCGCCAGCTCATATACAGTGCATAAAATATATTTAAATATATACCCTTATACACCATTTTAATAAAAAATATCACAAAATTCTTCTAAGTCCCTCGGGAAGAGTGAAAGATGCGCACGTTCATTTTCAGAGCTCCTAGACCTTCCTATAAGAAGTTAGCCAAAAAGTAGCATCGAAAAACGCTTAGGTTAAGTTTGAGAGTTGCTTCTAATGTACCAAAGCTGGACTTAGACATAATTTCACTCTCACAACATTATGGCTGGTTGGAGACAGTCCGAACCACAAGTACCGGGTCCATGGTTCTGGGCGTATACTGGGGGGACGGGGACGACTCCCATTAACCCCTGACTATACCGGGGATACGCTTATCACAATTACTTTCTTGTCTGTGCTGAAGCAGGGCATTCTGGCAGCCAAGTGGCTTGACCTTTATTAGTGAGCCTGGTTACCCCCTCTCGGAACCACAGACTTAGAAATCGCCAGCTCATATACAGTGCATAAAATATATTTAAATATATACCCTTATACACCATTTTAATAAAAAATATCACAAAATTCTTTTAAGTCCCTCGGGAAGAGTGAAAGATGCACACGTTAATTTTCAAAGCTCCTAGACCTTCCTATAAGAAGTTAGCCAAAAAGTAGCATCGAAAAACGCTTAGGTTAAGTTTGAGAGTTGCTTCTAATGTACCAAAGCTGGACTTAGACATAATTTTACTCTCACAACATTATGGCTGGTTGGAGACAGTCCGAACCACAAGTACCGGGTCCATGGTTCTGGGCGTATACTGGGGGGGCAGGGACGACTCCCATTAACCCCTGACTATACCGGGGATACGCTTATCACAATGCCTTTCTTGTCTGTGCTGAAGCAGGGCATTCTGGCAGCCAAGTAGCTTGACCTTTATTAGTGAGCCTGGTTACCCCCTCTCGGAACCACAGACTTAGAAATCGCCAGCTCATATACAGTGCATAAAATATATTTAAATATATACCCTTATACACCATTTTAATAAAAAATATCACAAAATTCTTCAACTGTAAGCCCCTCGGGAAGAGTGAAAAATGCACACGTTCATTTTCAGAGCTCCTAGACCTTCCTATAAGAAGTTAGCCAAAAAGTAGCTTCGAAAAACGCTTAGGTTAAGTTTGAGAGTTGCTTCCAATGTACCAAAGCTGGACTTAGACATAATTTCACTCTCACAACATTATGGCTGGTTGGAGACAGTCCGAACCACAAGTACCGGGTCCATGGTTCTGGGCGTATACTGGGGGGACGGGGGGGACTCCCATTAACCCCTGACTATACCGGGGATACGCTTATCACAATGCCTTTCTGGTCTGTGCTGAAGCAGGGCATTCTGGCAGCCAAGTGGCTTGACCTTTATTAGTGAGCCTGGTTACCCCATCTCGGAACCACAAACTAAGAATTCGCCAGCTCATATACAGTGCATAAAATATATTTAAATATATACCCTTATACACCATTTTAATAAAAAAATATCACAAAATTCTTCTAAGTACCTCGGGAAGAGTGAAAGATGCGCACATTCATTTTCAGAGCTCCTAGACCTTCCTATAAGAAGTTAGCCAAAAAGTAGCATCGAAAAACGCTTAGGTTAAGTTTGAGAGTTGCTTCTAATGTACCAAAGCTGGACTTAGACATAATTTCACTCTCACAACATTATGGCTGGTTGGAGACAGTCCGAACCACAAGTACCGGGTCCATGGTTCTGGGCGCATACTGGGGGGACGGGGACGACTCCCATTAACCCCTGACTATACCGGGGATACGCTTATCACAATTACTTTCTTGTCTGTGCTGAAGCAGGGCATTCTGGCAGCCAAGTGGCTTGACCTTTATTAGTGAGCCTGGTTACCCCCTCTCGGAACCACAGACTTAGAAATCGCCAGCTCATATACAGTGCATAAAATATATTTAAATATATACCCTTATACACCATTTTAATAAAAAATATCACAAAATTCTTCAACTGTAAGCCCCTCGGGAAGAGTGAAAAATGCACACGTTCATTTTCAGAGCTCCTAGACCTTCCTACTGTATAAGAAGTTAGCCAAAAAGTAGCTTCGAAAAACGCTTAGGTTAAGTTTGAGAGTTGCTTCCAATGTACCAAAGCTGGACTTAGACATAATTTCACTCTCACAACATTATGGCTGGTTGGAGACAGTCCGAACCACAAGTACCGGGTCCATGGTTCTGGGCGTATACTGGGGGGATGGGGACGACTCCCATTAACCCCTGACTATACCGGGGATACGCTTATCACAATGCCTTTCTTGTCTGTGCTGAAGCAGGGCATTCTGGCAGCCAAGTAGCTTGACCTTTATTAGTGGGCCTGGTTACCCCCTCTCGGAACCACAGACTTAGAAATCGCCAGCTCATATACAGTGCATAAAATATATTTAAATATATACACTTATACACCATTTTAATAATAAATATCACAAAATTCTTCTAAGTCCCTCGGGAAGAGTGAAAGATGCGCACGTTCATTTTCAGAGCTCCTAGACCTTCCTATAAGAAGTTAGCCAAAAAGTAGCTTCGAAAAACGCTTAGGTTAAGTTTGAGAGTTGCTTCTAATGTACCAAAGCTGGACTTAGACATAATTTCACTCTCACAACATTATGGCTGGTTGGAGACAGTCCGAACCACAAGTACCGGGTCCATGGTTTTGGGCGTATACTGGGGGGACGGGGGGGACTCCCATTAACCCCTGACTATACCGGGAATACGCTTATCACAATGCCTTTCTGGTCTGTGCTGAAGCAGGGCATTCTGGCAGCCAAGTGGCTTGACCTTTATTAGTGAGCCTGGTTACCCCCTCTCGGAACCACAGACTTAGAAATCGCCAGCTCATATACAGTGCATAAAATATATTTATATATATACCCTTATACACCATTTTAATAAAAAATATCACAAAATTCTTCTAAGTCCCTCGTGAAGAGTGAAAGATGCGCACGTTCATTTTCAGAGCTTCTAGACATTCCTATAAGAAGTTAGCCAAATAGTAGCTTCGAAAAACGCTTAGGTTATGTTTGAGAGTTGCTTCTAATGTCCCAAAGCTGGACTTTGACATAATTTCACTCTCACAACATTATGGCTGGTTGGAGACAGTCCGAACCACAAGTACCGGGTCAATGGTTCTGGGCGTATACTGGGGGGACGGGAACGACTCCCATTAACCCCTGACTATACCGGGGATACGCTTATCACAATGCCTTTCTAGTCTGTGCTGAAGCAGGGCATTCTGGCAGCCAAGTGGCTTGACTTTTATTAGTGAGCCTGGTTACCCCCTCTCGGAACCACAGACTTAGAAATCGCCAGCTCATATACAGTGCATAAAATATATTTAAATATATACCCTTATACACCATTTTAATAAAAAATATCACAAAATTCTTCTAAGTCCCTCGGGAAGAGTGAAAGATGCGCACGTTCATTTTCAGAGCTTCTAGACCTTCCTATAAGAAGTTAGCCTAAAAGTAGCTTCGAAAAACGCTTAGGTTAAGTTTGAGAGTTGCTTCTAATGTACCAAAGCTGGACTTAGACATAATTTCACTGTCACAACATTATGGCTGGTTGGAGACAGTCCGAACCACAAGTACCGGGTCCATGGTTCAGGGCCTATACTGGGGGGACGGGGACGACTCCCATTAACCCCTGACTATACCGGGGATACGCTTATCACAATGCCTTTCTGGTCTGTGCTGAAGCAGGGCATTCTGGCAGCCAAGTGGTTTGACCTTTATTAGTGAGCCTGGTTACCCCATCTCGGAACCACAAACTTAGAAATCGCCAGCTCATATACAGTGCATAAAATATATTTAAATATATACCCTTATACACCATTTTAATAAAAAAATATCACAAAATTCTTCTAAGTCCCTCGGGAAGAGTCAAAGATGCGCACGTTCATTTTCAGAGCTCCTAGACCTTCCTATAAGAAGTTAGCCAAAAAGTAGCTTCGAAAAACGCTTAGGTTAAGTTTGAGAGTTGCTTCTAATGTACCAAAGCTGGACTTAGACATAATTTCACTCTCACAACATTATGGCTGGTTGGAGACAGTCCGAACCACAAGTACCGGGTCCATGGTTCTGGGCGTATACTGGGGGGACGGGGACGACTCCCATTAACCCCTGACTATACCGGGGATACGCTTATCACAATTACTTTCTTGTCTGTGCTGAAGCAGGGCGTTCTGGCAGCCAAGTGGCTTGACCTTTATTAGTGAGCCTAGTTACCCCCTCTCGGAACCACAGACTTAGAAATCGCCAGCTCATATACAGTGCATAAAATATATTTAAATATATACCCTTATACACCATTTTAATAAAAAATATCACAAAATTCTTCTAAGTCCCTCGGGAAGAGTGAAAGATGCACACGTTCATTTTCAGAGCTCCTAGACCTTCCTATAAGAAGTTAGCCAAAAAGTAGCTTTGAAAAACGCTTAGGTTAAGTTTGAGAGTTGCTTCTAATGTCCCAAAGCTGGACTTAGACATAATTTCACTCTCACAACATTATGGCTGGTTGGAGACAGTCCGAACCACAAGTACCGGGTCCATGGTTCTGGGCGTATACTGGGGGGGCGGGGACGACTCCCATTAACCCCTGACTATACCGGGGATACGCTTATCACAATGCCTTTCTGGTCTGTGCTGAAGCAGGGCATTCTGGCAGCCAAGTAGCTTGACCTTTATTAGTGAGCCTGGTTACCCCCTCTCGGAACCACAGACTTAGAAATCGCCAGTTCATATACAGTGCATAAAATATATTTAAATATATACCCTTATACACCATTTTAATAAAAAATATCACAAAATTCTTCAACTGTAAGCCCCTCGGGAAGAGTGAAAAATGCACACGTTCATTTTCAGAGCTCCTAGACCTTCCTATAAGAAGTTAGCCAAAAAGTAGCTTCGAGAAACGCTTAGGTTAAGTTTGAGAGTTGCTTCTAATGTACCAAAGCTGGACTTAGACATAATTTCACTCTCACAACATTATGGCTGGTTGGAGACAGTCCGAACCACAAGTACCGGGTCCATGGTTCAGGGCGTATACTGGGGGGCCGGGGACGACTCCCATTAACCCCTGACTATACCGGGGATACGCTTATCACAATGCCTTTCTGGTCTGTGCTGAAGCAGGGCATTCTGGCAGCCAAGTGGCTTGACCTTTATTAGTGAGCCTGGTTACCCCATCTCGGAACCACAAACTTAGAAATCGCCAGCTCATATACAGTGCATAAAATATATTTAAATATATACCCTTATACACCATTTTAATAAAAAATATCACAAAATTCTTCTAAGTCCCTCGGGAAGAGTGAAAGATGCACACGTTCATTTTCAGAGCTCCTAGACCTTCCTATAAGAAGTTAGCCAAAAAGTAGCTTCGAAAAACGCTTAGGTTAAGTTTCAGAGTTGCTTCTAATGTACCAAAGCTGGACTTAGACATAATTTCACTCTCACAACATTATGGCTGGTTGGAGACAGTCCGAACCACAAGTACCGGGTCCATGGTTCTGGGCGTATACTGGGGGGGCGGGGACGACTCCCATTAACCCCTGACTATACCGGGGATACGCTTATCACAATTACTTTCTTGTCTGTGCTGAAGCAGGGCATTCTGGCAGCCAAGTGGCTTGACCTTTATTAGTGAGCCTGGTTACCCCCTCTCGGAACCACAGACTTAGAAATCGCCAGCTCATATACAGTGCATAAAATATATTTAAATATATACCCTTATACACCATTTTAATAAAAAATATCACAAAATTCTTTTAAGTCCCTCGGGAAGAGTGAAAGATGCACACGTTCATTTTCAGAGCTCCTAGACCTTCCTATAAGAAGTTAGCCAAAAAGTAGCATCGAAAAACGCTTAGGTTAAGTTTGAGAGTTGCTTCTAATGTACCAAAGCTGGACTTAGACATAATTTCACTCTCACAACATTATGGCTGGTTGGAGAGAGTCCGAACCACAAGTACCGGGTCCATGGTTCTGGGCGTATACTGGGGGGGCGGGGACGACTCCCATTAACCCCTGACTATACCGGGGATACGCTTATCACAATGCCTTTCTGGTCTGTGCTGAAGCAGGGCATTCTGGCAGCCAAGTAGCTTGACCTTTATTAGTGAGCCTGGTTACCCCCTCTCGGAACCACAGACTTAGAAATCGCTAGCTCATATACAGTGCATAAAATATATTTAAATATATACCCTTATACACCATTTTAATAAAAAATATCACAAAATTCTTCAACTGTAAGCCCCTCGGGAAGAGTGAAAAATGCACACGTTCATTTTCAGAGCTCCTAGACCTTCCTACTGTATAAGAAGTTAGCCAAAAAGTAGCTTCGAAAAACGCTTAGGTTAAGTTTGAGAGTTGCTTCCAATGTACCAAAGCTGGACTTAGACATAATTTCACTCTCACAACATTATGGCTGGTTGGAGACAGTCCGAACCACAAGTACCGGGTCCATGGTTCTGGGCGTATACTGGGGGGATGGGGACGACTCCCATTAACCCCTGACTATACCGGGGATACGCTTATCACAATGCCTTTCTTGTCTGTGCTGAAGCAGGGCATTCTGGCAGCCAAGTAGCTTGACCTTTATTAGTGGGCCTGGTTACCCCCTCTCGGAACCACAGACTTAGAAATCGCCAGCTCATATACAGTGCATAAAATATATTTAAATATATAAACTTATACACCATTTTAATAATAAATATCACAAAATTCTTCTAAGTCCCTCGGGAAGAGTGAAAGATGCGCACGTTCATTTTCAGAGCTCCTAGACCTTCCTATAAGAAGTTAGCCAAAAAGTAGCTTCGAAAAACGCTTAGGTTAAGTTTGAGAGTTGCTTCTAATGTACCAAAGCTGGACTTAGACATAATTTAACTCTCACAACATTATGGCTGGTTGGAGACAGTCCGAACCACAAGTACCGGGTCCATGGTTTTGGGCGTATACTGGGGGGACGGGGGGGACTCCCATTAACCCCTGACTATACCGGGAATACGCTTATCACAATGCCTTTCTGGTCTGTGCTGAAGCAGGGCATTCTGGCAGCCAAGTGGCTTGACCTTTATTAGTGAGCCTGGTTACCCCCTCTCGGAACCACAGACTTAGAAATCGCCAGCTCATATACAGTGCATAAAATATATTTATATATATACTCTTATACACCATTTTAATAAAAAATATCACAAAATTCTTCTAAGTCCCTCGTGAAGAGTGAAAGATGCGCACGTTCATTTTCAGAGCTTCTAGACATTCCTATAAGAAGTTAGCCAAATAGTAGCTTCGAAAAACGCTTAGGTTATGTTTGAGAGTTGCTTCTAATGTCCCAAAGCTGGACTTTGACATAATTTCACTCTCACAACATTATGGCTGGTTGGAGACAGTCCGAACCACAAGTACCGGGTCAATGGTTCTGGGCGTATACTGGGGGGACGGGAACGACTCCCATTAACCCCTGACTATACCGGGGATACGCTTATCACAATGCCTTTCTAGTCTGTGCTGAAGCAGGGCATTCTGGCAGCCAAGTGGCTTGACTTTTATTAGTGAGCCTGGTTACCCCCTCTCGGAACCACAGACTTAGAAATCGCCAGCTCATATACAGTGCATAAAATATATTTAAATATATACCCTTATACACCATTTTAATAAAAAATATCACAAAATTCTTCTAAGTCCCTCGGGAAGAGTGAAAGATGCGCACGTTCATTTTCAGAGCTTCTAGACCTTCCTATAAGAAGTTAGCCTAAAAGTAGCTTCGAAAAACGCTTAGGTTAAGTTTGAGAGTTGCTTCTAATGTACCAAAGCTGGACTTAGACATAATTTCACTGTCACAACATTATGGCTGGTTGGAGACAGTCCGAACCACAAGTACCGGGTCCATGGTTCAGGGCCTATACTGGGGGGACGGGGACGACTCCCATTAACCCCTGACTATACCGGGGATACGCTTATCACAATGCCTTTCTGGTCTGTGCTGAAGCAGGGCATTCTGGCAGCCAAGTGGCTTGACCTTTATTAGTGAGCCTGGTTACCCCATCTCGGAACCACAAACTTAGAAATCGCCAGCTCATATACAGTGCATAAAATATATTTAAATATATACCCTTATACACCATTTTAATAAAAAAATATCACAAAATTCTTCTAAGTCCCTCGGGAAGAGTCAAAGATGCGCACGTTCATTTTCAGAGCTCCTAGACCTTCCTATAAGAAGTTAGCCAAAAAGTAGCTTCGAAAAACGCTTAGGTTAAGTTTGAGAGTTGCTTCTAATGTACCAAAGCTGGACTTAGACATAATTTCACTCTCACAACATTATGGCTGGTTGGAGACAGTCCGAACCACAAGTACCGGGTCCATGGTTCTGGGCGTATACTGGGGGGACGGGGAAGACTCCCATTAACCCCTGACTATACCGGGGATACGCTTATCACAATTACTTTCTTGTCTGTGCTGAAGCAGGGCGTTCTGGCAGCCAAGTGGCTTGACCTTTATTAGTGAGCCTGGTTACCCCCTCTCGGAACCACAGACTTAGAAATCGCCAGCTCATATACAGTGCATAAAATATATTTAAATATATACCCTTATACACCATTTTAATAAAAAATATCACAAAATTCTTCTAAGTCCCTCGGGAAGAGTGAAAGATGCACACGTTCATTTTCAGAGCTCCTAGACATTCCTATAAGAAGTTAGCCAAAAAGTAGCTTTGAAAAACGCTTAGGTTAAGTTTGAGAGTTGCTTCTAATGTACCAAAGCTGGACTTAGACATAATTTCACTCTCACAACATTATGGCTGGTTGGAGACAGTCCGAACCACAAGTACCGGGTCCATGGTTCTGGGCGTATACTGGGGGGGCGGGGACGACTCCCATTAACCCCTGACTATACCGGGGATACGCTTATCACAATGCCTTTCTGGTCTGTGCTGAAGCAGGGCATTCTGGCAGCCAAGTAGCTTGACCTTTATTAGTGAGCCTGGTTACCCCCTCTCGGAACCACAGACTTAGAAATCGCCAGTTCATATACAGTGCATAAAATATATTTAAATATATACCCTTATACACCATTTTAATAAAAAATATCACAAAATTCTTCAACTGTAAGCCCCTCGGGAAGAGTGAAAAATGCACACGTTCATTTTCAGAGCTCCTAGACCTTCCTATAAGAAGTTAGCCAAAAAGTAGCTTCGAGAAACGCTTAGGTTAAGTTTGAGAGTTGCTTCTAATGTACCAAAGCTGGACTTAGACATAATTTCACTCTCACAACATTATGGCTGGTTGGAGACAGTCCGAACCACAAGTACCGGGTCCATGGTTCAGGACGTATACTGGGGGGCCGGGGACGACTCCCATTAACCCCTGACTATACCGGGGATACGCTTATCACAATGCCTTTCTGGTCTGTGCTGAAGCAGGGCATTCTGGCAGCCAAGTGGCTTGACCTTTATTAGTGAGCCTGGTTACCCCATCTCGGAACCACAAACTTAGAAATCGCCAGCTCATATACAGTGCATAAAATATATTTAAATATATACCCTTATACACCATTTTAATAAAAAATATCACAAAATTCTTTTAAGTCCCTCGGGAAGAGTGAAAGATGCACACGTTCATTTTCAGAGCTCCTAGACCTTCCTATAAGAAGTTAGCCAAAAAGTAGCATCGAAAAACGCTTAGGTTAAGTTTGAGAGTTGCTTCTAATGTACCAAAGCTGGACTTAGACATAATTTCACTCTCACAACATTATGGCTGGTTGGAGAGAGTCCGAACCACAAGTACCGGGTCCATGGTTCTGGGCGTATACTGGGGGGGCGGGGACGACTCCCATTAACCCCTGACTATACCGGGGATACGCTTATCACAATGCCTTTCTGGTCTGTGCTGAAGCAGGGCATTCTGGCAGCCAAGTAGCTTGACCTTTATTAGTGAGCCTGGTTACCCCCTCTCGGAACCACAGACTTAGAAATCGCTAGCTCATATACAGTGCATAAAATATATTTAAATATATACCCTTATACACCATTTTAATAAAAAATATCACAAAATTCTTCAACTGTAAGCCCCTCGGGAAGAGTGAAAAATGCACACGTTCATTTTCAGAGCTCCTAGACCTTCCTACTGTATAAGAAGTTAGCCAAAAAGTAGCTTCGAAAAACGCTTAGGTTAAGTTTGAGAGTTGCTTCCAATGTACCAAAGCTGGACTTAGACATAATTTCACTCTCACAACATTATGGCTGGTTGGAGACAGTCCGAACCACAAGTACCGGGTCCATGGTTCTGGGCGTATACTGGGGGGATGGGGACGACTCCCATTAACCCCTGACTATACCGGGGATACGCTTATCACAATGCCTTTCTTGTCTGTGCTGAAGCAGGGCATTCTGGCAGCCAAGTAGCTTGACCTTTATTAGTGGGCCTGGTTACCCCCTCTCGGAACCACAGACTTAGAAATCGCCAGCTCATATACAGTGCATAAAATATATTTAAATATATACACTTATACACCATTTTAATAATAAATATCACAAAATTCTTCTAAGTCCCTCGGGAAGAGTGAAAGATGCGCACGTTCATTTTCAGAGCTCCTAGACCTTCCTATAAGAAGTTAGCCAAAAAGTAGCTTCGAAAAACGCTTAGGTTAAGTTTGAGAGTTGCTTCTAATGTACCAAAGCTGGACTTAGACATAATTTCACTCTCACAACATTATGGCTGGTTGGAGACAGTCCGAACCACAAGTACCGGGTCCATGGTTTTGGGCGTATACTGGGGGGACGGGGGGGACTCCCATTAACCCCTGACTATACCGGGAATACGCTTATCACAATGCCTTTCTGGTCTGTGCTGAAGCAGGGCATTCTGGCAGCCAAGTGGCTTGACCTTTATTAGTGAGCCTGGTTACCCCCTCTCGGAACCACAGACTTAGAAATCGCCAGCTCATATACAGTGCATAAAATATATTTATATATATACCCTTATACACCATTTTAATAAAAAATATCACAAAATTCTTCTAAGTCCCTCGTGAAGAGTGAAAGATGCGCACGTTCATTTTCAGAGCTTCTAGACATTCCTATAAGAAGTTAGCCAAATAGTAGCTTCGAAAAACGCTTAGGTTATGTTTGAGAGTTGCTTCTAATGTCCCAAAGCTGGACTTTGACATAATTTCACTCTCACAACATTATGGCTGGTTGGAGACAGTCCGAACCACAAGTACCGGGTCAATGGTTCTGGGCGTATACTGGGGGGACGGGAACGACTCCCATTAACCCCTGACTATACCGGGGATACGCTTATCACAATGCCTTTCTAGTCTGTGCTGAAGCAGGGCATTCTGGCAGCCAAGTGGCTTGACTTTTATTAGTGAGCCTGGTTACCCCCTCTCGGAACCACAGACTTAGAAATCGCCAGCTCATATACAGTGCATAAAATATATTTAAATATATACCCTTATACACCATTTTAATAAAAAATATCACAAAATTCTTCTAAGTCCCTCGGGAAGAGTGAAAGATGCGCACGTTCATTTTCAGAGCTTCTAGACCTTCCTATAAGAAGTTAGCCTAAAAGTAGCTTCGAAAAACGCTTAGGTTAAGTTTGAGAGTTGCTTCTAATGTACCAAAGCTGGACTTAGACATAATTTCACTGTCACAACATTATGGCTGGTTGGAGACAGTCCGAACCACAAGTACCGGGTCCATGGTTCAGGGCCTATACTGGGGGGACGGGGACGACTCCCATTAACCCCTGACTATACCGGGGATACGCTTATCACAATGCCTTTCTGGTCTGTGCTGAAGCAGGGCATTCTGGCAGCCAAGTGGTTTGACCTTTATTAGTGAGCCTGGTTACCCCATCTCGGAACCACAAACTTAGAAATCGCCAGCTCATATACAGTGCATAAAATATATTTAAATATATACCCTTATACACCATTTTAATAAAAAAATATCACAAAATTCTTCTAAGTCCCTCGGGAAGAGTCAAAGATGCGCACGTTCATTTTCAGAGCTCCTAGACCTTCCTATAAGAAGTTAGCCAAAAAGTAGCTTCGAAAAACGCTTAGGTTAAGTTTGAGAGTTGCTTCTAATGTACCAAAGCTGGACTTAGACATAATTTCACTCTCACAACATTATGGCTGGTTGGAGACAGTCCGAACCACAAGTACCGGGTCCATGGTTCTGGGCGTATACTGGGGGGACGGGGACGACTCCCATTAACCCCTGACTATACCGGGGATACGCTTATCACAATTACTTTCTTGTCTGTGCTGAAGCAGGGCGTTCTGGCAGCCAAGTGGCTTGACCTTTATTAGTGAGCCTGGTTACCCCCTCTCGGAACCACAGACTTAGAAATCGCCAGCTCATATACAGTGCATAAAATATATTTAAATATATACCCTTATACACCATTTTAATAAAAAATATCACAAAATTCTTCTAAGTCCCTCGGGAAGAGTGAAAGATGCACACGTTCATTTTCAGAGCTCCTAGACCTTCCTATAAGAAGTTAGCCAAAAAGTAGCTTTGAAAAACGCTTAGGTTAAGTTTGAGAGTTGCTTCTAATGTACCAAAGCTGGACTTAGACATAATTTCACTCTCACAACATTATGGCTGGTTGGAGACAGTCCGAACCACAAGTACCGGGTCCATGGTTCTGGGCGTATACTGGGGGGGCGGGGACGACTCCCATTAACCCCTGACTATACCGGGGATACGCTTATCACAATGCCTTTCTGGTCTGTGCTGAAGCAGGGCATTCTGGCAGCGAAGTAGCTTGACCTTTATTAGTGAGCCTGGTTACCCCCTCTCGGAACCACAGACTTAGAAATCGCCAGTTCATATACAGTGCATAAAATATATTTAAATATATACCCTTATACACCATTTTAATAAAAAATATCACAAAATTCTTCAACTGTAAGCCCCTCGGGAAGAGTGAAAAATGCACACGTTCATTTTCAGAGCTCCTAGACCTTCCTATAAGAAGTTAGCCAAAAAGTAGCTTCGAGAAACGCTTAGGTTAAGTTTGAGAGTTGCTTCTAATGTACCAAAGCTGGACTTAGACATAATTTCACTCTCACAACATTATGGCTGGTTGGAGACAGTCCGAACCACAAGTACCGGGTCCATGGTTCAGGGCGTATACTGGGGGGCCGGGGACGACTCCCATTAACCCCTGACTATACCGGGGATACGCTTATCACAATGCCTTTCTGGTCTGTGCTGAAGCAGGGAATTCTGGCAGCCAAGTGGCTTGACCTTTATTAGTGAGCCTGGTTACCCCATCTCGGAACCACAAACTTAGAAATCGCCAGCTCATATACAGTGCATAAAATATATTTAAATATATACCCTTATACACCATTTTAATAAAAAATATCACAAAATTCTTCTAAGTCCCTCGGGAAGAGTGAAAGATGCACACGTTCATTTTCAGAGCTCCTAGACCTTCCTATAAGAAGTTAGCCAAAAAGTAGCTTCGAAAAACGCTTAGGTTAAGTTTCAGAGTTGCTTCTAATGTACCAAAGCTGGACTTAGACATAATTTCACTCTCACAACATTATGGCTGGTTGGAGACAGTCCGAACCACAAGTACCGGGTCCATGGTTCTGGGCGTATACTGGGGGGGCGGGGACGACTCCCATTAACCCCTGACTATACCGGGGATACGCTTATCACAATTACTTTCTTGTCTGTGCTGAAGCAGGGCATTCTGGCAGCCAAGTGGCTTGACCTTTATTAGTGAGCCTGGTTACCCCCTCTCGGAACCACAGACTTAGAAATCGCCAGCTCATATACAGTGCATAAAATATATTTAAATATATACCCTTATACACCATTTTAATAAAAAATATCACAAAATTCTTTTAAGTCCCTCGGGAAGAGTGAAAGATGCACACGTTCATTTTCAGAGCTCCTAGACCTTCCTATAAGAAGTTAGCCAAAAAGTAGCATCGAAAAACGCTTAGGTTAAGTTTGAGAGTTGCTTCTAATGTACCAAAGCTGGACTTAGACATAATTTCACTCTCACAACATTATGGCTGGTTGGAGAGAGTCCGAACCACAAGTACCGGG
This sequence comes from Ascaphus truei, assembly GCF_040206685.1. Taxonomy (NCBI): domain Eukaryota; kingdom Metazoa; phylum Chordata; class Amphibia; order Anura; family Ascaphidae; genus Ascaphus; species Ascaphus truei. The sequence goes on from NC_134484.1 coordinate 263,689,082, forward strand.
TCCATGGTTCTGGGCGTATACTGGGGGGGCGGGGACGACTCCCATTAACCCCTGACTATACCGGGGATACGCTTATCACAATGCCTTTCTGGTCTGTGCTGAAGCAGGGCATTCTGGCAGCCAAGTAGCTTGACCTTTATTAGTGAGCCTGGTTACCCCCTCTCGGAACCACAGACTTAGAAATCGCTAGCTCATATACAGTGCATAAAATATATTTAAATATATACCCTTATACACCATTTTAATAAAAAATATCACAAAATTCTTCAACTGTAAGCCCCTCGGGAAGAGTGAAAAATGCACACGTTCATTTTCAGAGCTCCTAGACCTTCCTACTGTATAAGAAGTTAGCCAAAAAGTAGCTTCGAAAAACGCTTAGGTTAAGTTTGAGAGTTGCTTCCAATGTACCAAAGCTGGACTTAGACATAATTTCACTCTCACAACATTATGGCTGGTTGGAGACAGTCCGAACCACAAGTACCGGGTCCATGGTTCTGGGCGTATACTGGGGGGATGGGGACGACTCCCATTAACCCCTGACTATACCGGGGATACGCTTATCACAATGCCTTTCTTGTCTGTGCTGAAGCAGGGCATTCTGGCAGCCAAGTAGCTTGACCTTTATTAGTGGGCCTGGTTACCCCCTCTCGGAACCACAGACTTAGAAATCGCCAGCTCATATACAGTGCATAAAATATATTTAAATATATAAACTTATACACCATTTTAATAATAAATATCACAAAATTCTTCTAAGTCCCTCGGGAAGAGTGAAAGATGCGCACGTTCATTTTCAGAGCTCCTAGACCTTCCTATAAGAAGTTAGCCAAAAAGTAGCTTCGAAAAACGCTTAGGTTAAGTTTGAGAGTTGCTTCTAATGTACCAAAGCTGGACTTAGACATAATTTCACTCTCACAACATTATGGCTGGTTGGAGACAGTCCGAACCACAAGTACCGGGTCCATGGTTTTGGGCGTATACTGGGGGGACGGGGGGGACTCCCATTAACCCCTGACTATACCGGGAATACGCTTATCACAATGCCTTTCTGGTCTGTGCTGAAGCAGGGCATTCTGGCAGCCAAGTGGCTTGACCTTTATTAGTGAGCCTGGTTACCCCCTCTCGGAACCACAGACTTAGAAATCGCCAGCTCATATACAGTGCATAAAATATATTTATATATATACTCTAATACACCATTTTAATAAAAAATATCACAAAATTCTTCTAAGTCCCTCGTGAAGAGTGAAAGATGCGCACGTTCATTTTCAGAGCTTCTAGACATTCCTATAAGAAGTTAGCCAAATAGTAGCTTCGAAAAACGCTTAGGTTATGTTTGAGAGTTGCTTCTAATGTCCCAAAGCTGGACTTTGACATAATTTCACTCTCACAACATTATGGCTGGTTGGAGACAGTCCGAACCACAAGTACCGGGTCAATGGTTCTGGGCGTATACTGGGGGGACGGGAACGACTCCCATTAACCCCTGACTATACCGGGGATACGCTTATCACAATGCCTTTCTAGTCTGTGCTGAAGCAGGGCATTCTGGCAGCCAAGTGGCTTGACTTTTATTAGTGAGCCTGGTTACCCCCTCTCGGAACCACAGACTTAGAAATCGCCAGCTCATATACAGTGCATAAAATATATTTAAATATATACCCTTATACACCATTTTAATAAAAAATATCACAAAATTCTTCTAAGTCCCTCGGGAAGAGTGAAAGATGCGCACGTTCATTTTCAGAGCTTCTAGACCTTCCTATAAGAAGTTAGCCTAAAAGTAGCTTCGAAAAACGCTTAGGTTAAGTTTGAGAGTTGCTTCTAATGTACCAAAGCTGGACTTAGACATAATTTCACTGTCACAACATTATGGCTGGTTGGAGACAGTCCGAACCACAAGTACCGGGTCCATGGTTCAGGGCCTATACTGGGGGGACGGGGACGACTCCCATTAACCCCTGACTATACCGGGGATACGCTTATCACAATGCCTTTCTGGTCTGTGCTGAAGCAGGGCATTCTGGCAGCCAAGTGGCTTGACCTTTATTAGTGAGCCTGGTTACCCCATCTCGGAACCACAAACTTAGAAATCGCCAGCTCATATACAGTGCATAAAATATATTTAAATATATACCCTTATACACCATTTTAATAAAAAAATATCACAAAATTCTTCTAAGTCCCTCGGGAAGAGTCAAAGATGCGCACATTCATTTTCAGAGCTCCTAGACCTTCCTATAAGAAGTTAGCCAAAAAGTAGCTTCGAAAAACGCTTAGGTTAAGTTTGAGAGTTGCTTCTAATGTACCAAAGCTGGACTTAGACATAATTTCACTCTCACAACATTATGGCTGGTTGGAGACAGTCCGAACCACAAGTACCGGGTCCATGGTTCTGGGCGTATACTGGGGGGACGGGGAAGACTCCCATTAACCCCTGACTATACCGGGGATACGCTTATCACAATTACTTTCTTGTCTGTGCTGAAGCAGGGCGTTCTGGCAGCCAAGTGGCTTGACCTTTATTAGTGAGCCTGGTTACCCCCTCTCGGAACCACAGACTTAGAAATCGCCAGCTCATATACAGTGCATAAAATATATTTAAATATATACCCTTATACACCATTTTAATAAAAAATATCACAAAATTCTTCTAAGTCCCTCGGGAAGAGTGAAAGATGCACACGTTCATTTTCAGAGCTCCTAGACCTTCCTATAAGAAGTTAGCCAAAAAGTAGCTTTGAAAAACGCTTAGGTTAAGTTTGAGAGTTGCTTCTAATGTACCAAAGCTGGACTTAGACATAATTTCACTCTCACAACATTATGGCTGGTTGGAGACAGTCCGAACCACAAGTACCGGGTCCATGGTTCTGGGCGTATACTGGGGGGGCGGGGACGACTCCCATTAACCCCTGACTATACCGGGGATACGCTTATCACAATGCCTTTCTGGTCTGTGCTGAAGCAGGGCATTCTGGCAGCCAAGTAGCTTGACCTTTATTAGTGAGCCTGGTTACCCCCTCTCGGAACCACAGACTTAGAAATCGCCAGTTCATATACAGTGCATAAAATATATTTAAATATATACCCTTATACACCATTTTAATAAAAAATATCACAAAATTCTTCAACTGTAAGCCCCTCGGGAAGAGTGAAAAATGCACACGTTCATTTTCAGAGCTCCTAGACCTTCCTATAAGAAGTTAGCCAAAAAGTAGCTTCGAGAAACGCTTAGATTAAGTTTGAGAGTTGCTTCTAATGTACCAAAGCTGGACTTAGACATAATTTCACTCTCACAACATTATGGCTGGTTGGAGACAGTCCGAACCACAAGTACCGGGTCCATGGTTCAGGGCGTATACTGGGGGGCCGGGGACGACTCCCATTAACCCCTGACTATACCGGGGATACGCTTATCACAATGCCTTTCTGGTCTGTGCTGAAGCAGGGCATTCTGGCAGCCAAGTGGCTTGACCTTTATTAGTGAGCCTGGTTACCCCATCTCGGAACCACAAACTTAGAAATCGCCAGCTCATATACAGTGCATAAAATATATTTAAATATATACCCTTATACACCATTTTAATAAAAAATATCACAAAATTCTTCTAAGTCCCTCGGGAAGAGTGAAAGATGCACACGTTCATTTTCAGAGCTCCTAGACCTTCCTATAAGAAGTTAGCCAAAAAGTAGCTTCGAAAAACGCTTAGGTTAAGTTTCAGAGTTGCTTCTAATGTACCAAAGCTGGACTTAGACATAATTTCACTCTCACAACATTATGGCTGGTTGGAGACAGTCCGAACCACAAGTACCGGGTCCATGGTTCTGGGCGTATACTGGGGGGGCGGGGACGACTCCCATTAACCCCTGACTATACCGGGGATACGCTTATCACAATTACTTTCTTGTCTGTGCTGAAGCAGGGCATTCTGGCAGCCAAGTGGCTTGACCTTTATTAGTGAGCCTGGTTACCCCCTCTCGGAACCACAGACTTAGAAATCGCCAGCTCATATACAGTGCATAAAATATATTTAAATATATACCCTTATACACCATTTTAATAAAAAATATCACAAAATTCTTTTAAGTCCCTCGGGAAGAGTGAAAGATGCACACGTTCATTTTCAGAGCTCCTAGACCTTCCTATAAGAAGTTAGCCAAAAAGTAGCATCGAAAAACGCTTAGGTTAAGTTTGAGAGTTGCTTCTAATGTACCAAAGCTGGACTTAGACATAATTTCACTCTCACAACATTATGGCTGGTTGGAGAGAGTCCGAACCACAAGTACCGGGTCCATGGTTCTGGGCGTATACTGGGGGGGCGGGGACGACTCCCATTAACCCCTGACTATACCGGGGATACGCTTATCACAATGCCTTTCTGGTCTGTGCTGAAGCAGGGCATTCTGGCAGCCAAGTAGCTTGACCTTTATTAGTGAGCCTGGTTACCCCCTCTCGGAACCACAGACTTAGAAATCGCTAGCTCATATACAGTGCATAAAATATATTTAAATATATACCCTTATACACCATTTTAATAAAAAATATCACAAAATTCTTCAACTGTAAGCCCCTCGGGAAGAGTGAAAAATGCACACGTTCATTTTCAGAGCTCCTAGACCTTCCTACTGTATAAGAAGTTAGCCAAAAAGTAGCTTCGAAAAACGCTTAGGTTAAGTTTGAGAGTTGCTTCCAATGTACCAAAGCTGGACTTAGACATAATTTCACTCTCACAACATTATGGCTGGTTGGAGACAGTCCGAACCACAAGTACCGGGTCCATGGTTCTGGGCGTATACTGGGGGGATGGGGACGACTCCCATTAACCCCTGACTATACCGGGGATACGCTTATCACAATGCCTTTCTTGTCTGTGCTGAAGCAGGGCATTCTGGCAGCCAAGTAGCTTGACCTTTATTAGTGGGCCTGGTTACCCCCTCTCGGAACCACAGACTTAGAAATCGCCAGCTCATATACAGTGCATAAAATATATTTAAATATATAAACTTATACACCATTTTAATAATAAATATCACAAAATTCTTCTAAGTCCCTCGGGAAGAGTGAAAGATGCGCACGTTCATTTTCAGAGCTCCTAGACCTTCCTATAAGAAGTTAGCCAAAAAGTAGCTTCGAAAAACGCTTAGGTTAAGTTTGAGAGTTGCTTCTAATGTACCAAAGCTGGACTTAGACATAATTTCACTCTCACAACATTATGGCTGGTTGGAGACAGTCCGAACCACAAGTACCGGGTCCATGGTTTTGGGCGTATACTGGGGGGACGGGGGGGACTCCCATTAACCCCTGACTATACCGGGAATACGCTTATCACAATGCCTTTCTGGTCTGTGCTGAAGCAGGGCATTCTGGCAGCCAAGTGGCTTGACCTTTATTAGTGAGCCTGGTTACCCCCTCTCGGAACCACAGACTTAGAAATCGCCAGCTCATATACAGTGCATAAAATATATTTATATATATACTCTAATACACCATTTTAATAAAAAATATCACAAAATTCTTCTAAGTCCCTCGTGAAGAGTGAAAGATGCGCACGTTCATTTTCAGAGCTTCTAGACATTCCTATAAGAAGTTAGCCAAATAGTAGCTTCGAAAAACGCTTAGGTTATGTTTGAGAGTTGCTTCTAATGTCCCAAAGCTGGACTTTGACATAATTTCACTCTCACAACATTATGGCTGGTTGGAGACAGTCCGAACCACAAGTACCGGGTCAATGGTTCTGGGCGTATACTGGGGGGACGGGAACGACTCCCATTAACCCCTGACTATACCGGGGATACGCTTATCACAATGCCTTTCTAGTCTGTGCTGAAGCAGGGCATTCTGGCAGCCAAGTGGCTTGACTTTTATTAGTGAGCCTGGTTACCCCCTCTCGGAACCACAGACTTAGAAATCGCCAGCTCATATACAGTGCATAAAATATATTTAAATATATACCCTTATACACCATTTTAATAAAAAATATCACAAAATTCTTCTAAGTCCCTCGGGAAGAGTGAAAGATGCGCACGTTCATTTTCAGAGCTTCTAGACCTTCCTATAAGAAGTTAGCCTAAAAGTAGCTTCGAAAAACGCTTAGGTTAAGTTTGAGAGTTGCTTCTAATGTACCAAAGCTGGACTTAGACATAATTTCACTGTCACAACATTATGGCTGGTTGGAGACAGTCCGAACCACAAGTACCGGGTCCATGGTTCAGGGCCTATAATGGGGGGACGGGGACGACTCCCATTAACCCCTGACTATACCGGGGATACGCTTATCACAATGCCTTTCTGGTCTGTGCTGAAGCAGGGCATTCTGGCAGCCAAGTGGCTTGACCTTTATTAGTGAGCCTGGTTACCCCATCTCGGAACCACAAACTTAGAAATCGCCAGCTCATATACAGTGCATAAAATATATTTAAATATATACCCTTATACACCATTTTAATAAAAAAATATCACAAAATTCTTCTAAGTCCCTCGGGAAGAGTCAAAGATGCGCACGTTCATTTTCAGAGCTCCTAGACCTTCCTATAAGAAGTTAGCCAAAAACGCTTAGGTTAAGTTTGAGAGTTGCTTCTAATGTACCAAAGCTGGACTTAGACATAATTTCACTCTCACAACATTATGGCTGGTTGGAGACAGTCCGAACCACAAGTACCGGGTCCATGGTTCTGGGCGTATACTGGGGGGACGGGGAAGACTCCCATTAACCCCTGACTATACCGGGGATACGCTTATCACAATTACTTTCTTGTCTGTGCTGAAGCAGGGCGTTCTGGCAGCCAAGTGGCTTGACCTTTATTAGTGAGCCTGGTTACCCCCTCTCGGAACCACAGACTTAGAAATCGCCAGCTCATATACAGTGCATAAAATATATTTAAATATATACCCTTATACACCATTTTAATAAAAAATATCACAAAATTCTTCTAAGTCCCTCGGGAAGAGTGAAAGATGCACACGTTCATTTTCAGAGCTCCTAGACCTTCCTATAAGAAGTTAGCCAAAAAGTAGCTTTGAAAAACGCTTAGGTTAAGTTTGAGAGTTGCTTCTAATGTACCAAAGCTGGACTTAGACATAATTTCACTCTCACAACATTATGGCTGGTTGGAGACAGTCCGAACCACAAGTACCGGGTCCATGGTTCTGGGCGTATACTGGGGGGGCGGGGACGACTCCCATTAACCCCTGACTATACCGGGGATACGCTTATCACAATGCCTTTCTGGTCTGTGCTGAAGCAGGGCATTCTGGCAGCCAAGTAGCTTGACCTTTATTAGTGAGCCTGGTTACCCCCTCTCGGAACCACAGACTTAGAAATCGCCAGTTCATATACAGTGCATAAAATATATTTAAATATATACCCTTATACACCATTTTAATAAAAAATATCACAAAATTCTTCAACTGTAAGCCCCTCGGGAAGAGTGAAAAATGCACACGTTCATTTTCAGAGCTCCTAGACCTTCCTATAAGAAGTTAGCCAAAAAGTAGCTTCGAGAAACGCTTAGATTAAGTTTGAGAGTTGCTTCTAATGTACCAAAGCTGGACTTAGACATAATTTCACTCTCACAACATTATGGCTGGTTGGAGACAGTCCGAACCACAAGTACCGGGTCCATGGTTCAGGGCGTATACTGGGGGGCCGGGGACGACTCCCATTAACCCCTGACTATACCGGGGATACGCTTATCACAATGCCTTTCTGGTCTGTGCTGAAGCAGGGCATTCTGGCAGCCAAGTGGCTTGACCTTTATTAGTGAGCCTGGTTACCCCATCTCGGAACCACAAACTTAGAAATCGCCAGCTCATATACAGTGCATAAAATATATTTAAATATATACCCTTATACACCATTTTAATAAAAAATATCACAAAATTCTTCTAAGTCCCTCGGGAAGAGTGAAAGATGCACACGTTCATTTTCAGAGCTCCTAGACCTTCCTATAAGAAGTTAGCCAAAAAGTAGCTTCGAAAAACGCTTAGGTTAAGTTTCAGAGTTGCTTCTAATGTACCAAAGCTGGACTTAGACATAATTTCACTCTCACAACATTATGGCTGGTTGGAGACAGTCCGAACCACAAGTACCGGGTCCATGGTTCTGGGCGTATACTGGGGGGGCGGGGACGACTCCCATTAACCCCTGACTATACCGGGGATACGCTTATCACAATGCCTTTCTGGTCTGTGCTGAAGCAGGGCATTCTGGCAGCCAAGTAGCTTGACCTTTATTAGTGAGCCTGGTTACCCCCTCTCGGAACCACAGACTTAGAAATCGCCAGCTCATATACAGTGCATAAAATATATTTATATATATACCCTTATACACCATTTTAATAAAAAATATCACAAAATTCTTCTAAGTCCCTCGGGAAGAGTGAAAGACGCGCACGTTCATTTTCAGAGCTCCTAGACCTTCCTATAAGAAGTTAGCCAAAAAGTAGCTCCGAAAAATGCTTAGGTGAAGTTTGAGAGTTGTTTCTAATGTACCAAAGCTGGACTTAGACATAATTTCACTCTCACAACATTACGGCTGGTTGGAGACAGTCCGAACCACAAGTACCGGGTCCATGGTTCTGGGCGTATACTGGGGGGATGGGGACGACTCCCATTAACCCCTGACTATACCGGGGATACGCTTATCACAATGCCTTTCTTGTCTGTGCTGAAGCAGGGCATTCTGGCAGCCAAGTAGCTTGACCTTTATTAGTGGGCCTGGTTACCCCCTCTCGGAACCACAGACTTAGAAATCGCCAGCTCATATACAGTGCATAAAATATATTTAAATATATACCCTTATACACCATTTTAATAAAAAATATCACAAAATTCTTCAACTGTAAGCCCCTCGGGAAGAGTGAAAAATGCACACGTTCATTTTCAGAGCTCCTAGACCTTCCTATAAGAAGTTAGCCAAAAAGTATCTTCGAAAAACGCTTAGGTTAAGTTTGAGAGTTGCTTATAATGTACCAAAGCTGGACTTAGACATAATTCCACTCTCACAACATTATGGCTGGTTGGAGACAGTCCGAACCACAAGTACCGGGTCCATGGTTCTGGGCGTATACTGGGGGGACGGGGACGACTCCCATTAACCCCTGACTATACCGGGGATACGCTTATCACAATGCCTTTCTGGTCTGTGCTGAAGCAGGGCATTCTGGCAGCCAAGTAGCTTGACCTTTATTAGTGAGCCTGGTTACCCCCTCTCGGAACCACAGACTTAGAAATCGCCAGCTCATATACAGTGCATAAAATATATTTAAATATATACCCTTATACACCATTTTAATAAAAAATATCACAAAATTCTTCAACTGTAAGCCCCTCGGGAAGAGTGAAAAATGCACACGTTCATTTTCAGAGCTCCTAGACCTTCCTATAAGAAGTTAGCCAAAAAGTATCTTCGAAAAACGCTTAGGTTAAGTTTGAGAGTTGCTTATAATGTACCAAAGCTGGACTTAGACATAATTTCACTCTCACAACATTATGGCTGGATGGAGACAGTCCGAACCACAAGTACCGGGTCCATGGTTCTGGGCGTATACTGGGGGGATGGGGACGACTCCCATTAACCCCTGACTATACCGGGGATACGCTTATCACAATGCCTTTCTTGTCTGTGCTGAAGCAGGGCATTCTGGCAGCCAAGTAGCTTGACCTTTATTAGTGGGCCTGGTTACCCCCTCTCGGAACCACAGACTTAGAAATCGCCAGCTCATATACAGTGCATAAAATATATTTAAATATATACCCTTATACACCATTTTAATAAAAAATATCACAAAATTCTTCAACTGTAAGCCCCTCGGGAAGAGTGAAAAATGCACACGTTCATTTTCAGAGCTCCTAGACCTTCCTATAAGAAGTTAGCCAAAAAGTATCTTCGAAAAACGCTTAGGTTAAGTTTGAGAGTTGCTTATAATGTACCAAAGCTGGACTTAGACATAATTTCACTCTCACAACATTATGGCTGGTTGGAGACAGTCCGAACCACAAGTACCGGGTCCATGGTTCTGGGCGTATACTGGGGGGATGGGGACGACTCCCATTAACCCCTGACTATACCGGGGATACGCTTATCACAATGCCTTTCTTGTCTGTGCTGAAGCAGGGCATTCTGGCAGCCAAGTAGCTTGACCTTTATTAGTGGGCCTGGTTACCCCCTCTCGGAACCACAGACTTAGAAATCGCCAGCTCATATACAGTGCATAAAATATATTTAAATATATACCCTTATACACCATTTTAATAAAAAATATCACAAAATTCTTCTAAGTCCCTCGGGAAGAGTGAAAGATGCGCACGTTCATTTTCAGAGCTCCTAGACCTTCCTATAAGAAGTTAGCCAAAAAGTAGCTTCGAAAAACGCTTAGGTTAAGTTTGAGAGTTGCTTCTAATGTACCAAAGCTGGACTTAGACATAATTTCACTCTCACAACATTATGGCTGGTTGGAGACAGTCCGAACCACAAGTACCGGGTCCATGGTTCAGGGCGTATACTGGGGGGCCGGGGACGACTCCCATTAACCCCTGACTATACCGGGGATACGCTTATCACAATGCCTTTCTGGTCTGTGCTGAAGCAGGGCATTCTGGCAGCCAAGTGGCTTGACCTTTATTAGTGAGCCTGGTTACCCCATCTCGGAACCACAAACTTAGAAATCGCCAGCTCATATACAGTGCATAAAATATATTTAAATATATACCCTTATACACCATTTTAATAAAAAAATATCACAAAATTCTTCTAAGTCCCTCGGGAAGAGTGAAAGATGCGCACGTTCATTTTAAGAGCTCCTAGACCTTCCTATAAGAAGTTAGCCAAAAAGTAGCTTCGAAAAACGCTTAGGTTAAGTTTGAGAGTTGCTTCTAATGTACCAAAGCTGGACTTAGACATAATTTCACTCTCACAACATTATGGCTGGTTGGAGACAGTCCGAACCACAAGTACCGGGTCCATGGTTCTGGGCGTATACTGGGGGGACGGGGACGACTCCAATTAACCCCTGACTATACCGGGGATACGCTTATCACAATGCCTTTCTTGTCTGTGCTGAAGCAGGGCATTCTGGCAGCCAAGTAGCTTGACCTTTATTAGTGGGCCTGGTTACCCCCTCTCGGAACCACAGACTTAGAAATCGCCAGCTCATATACAGTGCATAAAATATATTTAAATATATACCCTTATACACCATTTTAATAAAAAATATCACAAAATTCTTCAACTGTAAGCCCCTCGGGAAGAGTGAAAAATGCACACGTTCATTTTCAGAGCTCCTAGACCTTCCTATAAGAAGTTAGCCAAAAAGTATCTTCGAAAAACGCTTAGGTTAAGTTTGAGAGTTGCTTATAATGTACCAAAGCTGGACTTAGACATAATTCCACTCTCACAACATTATGGCTGGTTGGAGACAGTCCGAACCACAAGTACCGGGTCCATGGTTCTGGGCGTATACTGGGGGGACGGGGACGACTCCCATTAACCCCTGACTATACCGGGGATACGCTTATCACAATGCCTTTCTGGTCTGTGCTGAAGCAGGGCATTCTGGCAGCCAAGTAGCTTGACCTTTATTAGTGAGCCTGGTTACCCCCTCTCGGAACCACAGACTTAGAAATCGCCAGCTCATATACAGTGCATAAAATATATTTAAATATATACCCTTATACACCATTTTAATAAAAAATATCACAAAATTCTTCAACTGTAAGCCCCTCGGGAAGAGTGAAAAATGCACACGTTCATTTTCAGAGCTCCTAGACCTTCCTATAAGAAGTTAGCCAAAAAGTATCTTCGAAAAACGCTTAGGTTAAGTTTGAGAGTTGCTTATAATGTACCAAAGCTGGACTTAGACATAATTTCACTCTCACAACATTATGGCTGGATGGAGACAGTCCGAACCACAAGTACCGGGTCCATGGTTCTGGGCGTATACTGGGGGGATGGGGACGACTCCCATTAACCCCTGACTATACCGGGGATACGCTTATCACAATGCCTTTCTTGTCTGTGCTGAAGCAGGGCATTCTGGCAGCCAAGTAGCTTGACCTTTATTAGTGGGCCTGGTTACCCCCTCTCGGAACCACAGACTTAGAAATCGCCAGCTCATATACAGTGCATAAAATATATTTAAATATATACCCTTATACACCATTTTAATAAAAAATATCACAAAATTCTTCAACTGTAAGCCCCTCGGGAAGAGTGAAAAATGCACACGTTCATTTTCAGAGCTCCTAGACCTTCCTATAAGAAGTTAGCCAAAAAGTATCTTCGAAAAACGCTTAGGTTAAGTTTGAGAGTTGCTTATAATGTACCAAAGCTGGACTTAGACATAATTTCACTCTCACAACATTATGGCTGGTTGGAGACAGTCCGAACCACAAGTACCGGGTCCATGGTTCTGGGCGTATACTGGGGGGATGGGGACGACTCCCATTAACCCCTGACTATACCGGGGATACGCTTATCACAATGCCTTTCTTGTCTGTGCTGAAGCAGGGCATTCTGGCAGCCAAGTAGCTTGACCTTTATTAGTGGGCCTGGTTACCCCCTCTCGGAACCACAGACTTAGAAATCGCCAGCTCATATACAGTGCATAAAATATATTTAAATATATACCCTTATACACCATTTTAATAAAAAATATCACAAAATTCTTCTAAGTCCCTCGGGAAGAGTGAAAGATGCGCACGTTCATTTTCAGAGCTCCTAGACCTTCCTATAAGAAGTTAGCCAAAAAGTAGCTTCGAAAAACGCTTAGGTTAAGTTTGAGAGTTGCTTCTAATGTACCAAAGCTGGACTTAGACATAATTTCACTCTCACAACATTATGGCTGGTTGGAGACAGTCCGAACCACAAGTACCGGGTCCATGGTTCAGGGCGTATACTGGGGGGCCGGGGACGACTCCCATTAACCCCTGACTATACCGGGGATACGCTTATCACAATGCCTTTCTGGTCTGTGCTGAAGCAGGGCATTCTGGCAGCCAAGTGGCTTGACCTTTATTAGTGAGCCTGGTTACCCCATCTCGGAACCACAAACTTAGAAATCGCCAGCTCATATACAGTGCATAAAATATATTTAAATATATACCCTTATACACCATTTTAATAAAAAAATATCACAAAATTCTTCTAAGTCCCTCGGGAAGAGTGAAAGATGCGCACGTTCATTTTAAGAGCTCCTAGACCTTCCTATAAGAAGTTAGCCAAAAAGTAGCTTCGAAAAACGCTTAGGTTAAGTTTGAGAGTTGCTTCTAATGTACCAAAGCTGGACTTAGACATAATTTCACTCTCACAACATTATGGCTGGTTGGAGACAGTCCGAACCACAAGTACCGGGTCCATGGTTCTGGGCGTATACTGGGGGGACGGGGACGACTCCCATTAACCCCTGACTATACCGGGGATACGCTTATCACAATTACTTTCTTGTCTGTGCTGAAGCAGGGCATTCTGGCAGCCAAGTGGCTTGACCTTTATTAGTGAGCCTGGTTACCCCCTCTCGGAACCACAGACTTAGAAATCGCCAGCTCATATACAGTGCATAAAATATATTTATATATATACCCTTATACACCATTTTAATAAAAAATATCACAAAATTCTTCTAAGTCCCTCGGGAAGAGTGAAAGATGCGCACATTCATTTTCAGAGCTCCTAGACCTTCCTATAAGAAGTTAGCCAAAAAGTAGCTTCGAAAAATGCTTAGGTGAAGTTTGAGAGTTGCTTCTAATGTACCAAAGCTGGACTTAGACATAATTTCACTCTCACAACATTATGGCTGGTTGGAGACAGTCCGAACCACAAGTACCAGGTCCATGGTTCTGGGCGTATACTGGGGGGACGGGGACGACTCCCATTAACCCCTGACTATACCGGGGATACGCTTATCACAATTACTTTCTTGTCTGTGCTGAAGCAGGGCATTCTGGCAGCCAAGTGGCTTGACCTTTATTAGTGAGCCTGGTTACCCCCTCTCGGAACCACAGACTTAGAAATCGCCAGCTCATATACAGTGCATAAAATATATTTAAATATATACCCTTATACACCATTTTAATAAAAAATATCACAAAATTCTTCTAAGTCCCTCGGGAAGAGTGAAAGATGCACACGTTCATTTTCAGAGCTCCTAGACCTTCCTATAAGAAGTTAGCCAAAAAGTAGCTTTGAAAAACGCTTAGGTTAAGTTTGAGAGTTGCTTCTAATGTACCAAATCTGGACTTAGACATACAGTAATTTCACTCTCACAACATTATGGCTGGTTGGAGACAGTCCGAACCACAAGTACCGGGTCCATGGTTCTGGGCGTATACTGGGGGGACGGGGACGACTCCCATTAACCACTGACTATACCGGGGATACGCTTATCACAATGCCTTTCTGGTCTGTGCTGAAGCAGGGCATTCTGGCAGCCAAGTGGCTTGACCTTTATTAGTGAGCCTGGTTACCCCCTCTCGGAACCACAGACTTAGAAATCGCCAGCTCATATACAGTGCATAAAATATATTTATATATATACCCTTATACACCATTTTAATAAAAAAATATCACAAAATTCTTCTAAGTCCCTCGGGAAGAGTGAAAGATGCGCACGTTCATTTTCAGAGCTCCTAGACCTTCCTATAAGAAGTTAGCCAAAAAGTAGCTTCGAAAAACGCTTAGGTTAAGTTTGAGAGTTGCTTCTAATGTACCAAATCTGGACTTAGACATACAGTAATTTCACTCTCACAACATTATGGCTGATTGGAGACAGTCCGAACCACAAGTACCGGGTCCATGGTTCTGGGCGTATACTGGGGGGACGGGGACGACTCCCATTAACCACTGACTATACCGGGGATACGCTTATCACAATGCCTTTCTGGTCTGTGCTGAAGCAGGGCATTCTGGCAGCCAAGTGGCTTGACCTTTATTAGTGAGCCTGGTTACCCCCTCTCGGAACCACAGACTTAGAAATCGCCAGCTCATATACAGTGCATAAAATATATTTATATATATATACCCTTATACACCATTTTAATATAAAATATCACAAAATTCTTCTAAGTCCCTCGGGAAGAGTGAAAGATGCGCACATTCATTTTCAGAGCTCCTAGACCTTCCTATAAGAAGTTAGCCAAAAAGTAGCTTCGAAAAATGCTTAGGTGAAGTTTGAGAGTTGCTTCTAATGTACCAAAGCTGGACTTAGACATAATTTCACTCTCACAACATTATGGCTGGTTGGAGACAGTCCGAACCACAAGTACCGGGTCCATGGTTCAGGGCGTATACTGGGGGGCCGGGGACGACTCCCATTAACCCCTGACTATACCGGGGATACGCTTATCACAATGCCTTTCTGGTCTGTGCTGAAGCAGGGCATTCTGGCAGCCAAGTGGCTTGACCTTTATTAGTGAGCCTGGTTACCCCATCTCGGAACCACAAACTTAGAAATCGCCAGCTCATATACAGTGCATAAAATATATTTAAATATATACCCTTATACACCATTTTAATAAAAAAATATCACAAAATTCTTCTAAGTCCCTCGGGAAGAGTGAAAGATGCGCACGTTCATTTTAAGAGCTCCTAGACCTTCCTATAAGAAGTTAGCCAAAAATTAGCTTTGAAAAACGCTTAGGTTAAGTTTGAGAGTTGCTTCTAATGTACCAAATCTGGACTTAGACATACAGTAATTTCACTCTCACAACATTATGGCTGGTTGGAGACAGTCCGAACCACAAGTACCGGGTCCATGGTTCTGGGCGTATACTGGGGGGACGGGGACGACTCCCATTAACCAGTGACTATACCGGGGATACGCTTATCACAATGCCTTTCTGGTCTGTGCTGAAGCAGGGCATTCTGGCAGCCAAGTGGCTTGACCTTTATTAGTGAGCCTGGTTACCCCCTCTCGGAACCACAGACTTAGAAATCGCCAGCTCATATACAGTGCATAAAATATATTTATATATATACCCTTATACACCATTTTAATAAAAAATATCACAAAATTCTTCTAAGTCCCTCGGGAAGAGTGAAAGATGCGCACATTCATTTTCAGAGCTCCTAGACCTTCCTATAAGAAGTTAGCCAAACAGTAGCTTCGAAAAATGCTTAGGTGAAGTTTGAGAGTTGCTTCTAATGTACCAAAGCTGGACTTAGACATAATTTCACTCTCACAACATTATGGCTGGTTGGAGACAGTCCGAACCACAAGTACCAGGTCCATGGTTCTGGGCGTATACTGGGGGGACGGGGACGACTCCCATTAACCCCTGACTATACCGGGAATACGCTTATCACAATGCCTTTCTGGTCTGTGCTGAAGCAGGGCATTCTGGCAGCCAAGTGGCTTGACCTTTATTAGTGAGCCTGGTTACCCCCTCTCGGAACCACAGACTTAGAAATCGCCAGCTCATATACAGTGCATAAAATATATTTATATATATACCCTTATACACCATTTTAATAACAAATATCACAAAATTCTTCTAAGTCCCTCGGGAAGAGTGAAAGATGCACACGTTCATTTTCAGAGCTCCTAGACCTTCCTATAAGAAGTTAGCCAAAAAGTAGCTTCGAAAAATGCTTAGGTGAAGTTTGAGAGTTGCTTCTAATGTACCAAAGCTGGACTTAGACATAATTTCACTCTCACAACATTATGGCTGGTTGGAGACAGTCCGAACCACAAGTACCGGGTCCATGGTTCTGGGCGTATACTGGGGGGACGGGGACGACTCCCATTAACCCCTGACTATACCGGGAATACGCTTATCACAATGCCTTTCTGGTCTGTGCTGAAGCAGGGCATTTTGGCAGCCAAGTGGCTTGACCTTTATTAGTGAGCCTGGTTACCCCCTCTCGGAACCACAGACTTAGAAATCGCCAGCTCATATACAGTGCATAAAATATATTTATATATATACCCTTTGTGACATAGTCCAAAGATGTTAGGCAGCTTTCTGCCCCATTTTAGAGCAGAAAGTGCAGGAATAGTTACAAATGATCCGTTCCACAGCTTCCCATTACCTCAGGCAGCTGGATGGAAAATCCAGACCACAGATTACAATGGCTCTAGTTCTCCCTCACCTGCTCTTCTAATCACATGCACAGGTATTTAGAGCAGAGAGGTTTTGCATTTCACTCTCTCTCCTTAGAGCCTGGAGGCTGGGGGTATCGCTGCTCCCCTGTTTCCAGTTTCGGGGTTGACGGCCCCTCCAAGTATTACAGTACCAGAGGATTTGCCTGGACACGGGACCGAGTTCCCACCACGAACAGATAAGACAAAACAAATGTTTACTGCTGTTGCTAAAAGACTGTGCTGTATCTTGTGTCCCTAAATGAGAGAGCATTGTTTTAAGCTGGGGAACCAGTTTAGTTGGCCAGCAGCTGTTAGAGAGACTGATTCTGATGTGTAGTTAGATCCCTGAAAGGGATAGGATTTGCTTATATAATTTGGTTTCTTTTTACTTGAAATAACAGTGTGGGAAATACTGTAACAATGAAATGAGTGAACTGCTGAATGAAAGTATCTGAGTACCTCTAACCTACACATGTTAAAGCTGCAGTACCTTACTTGGATGAAAATAAAGCAGGCAGAAGCCTGAGTTAAGCAGCTTAATACTTTGCATGATCCTGTTTTTGTATTAAATAACCCTAGAAGACTGTGTCGGGAAGAACCCAGACAGACGTCAGCACTACAAAAGAGGGGCGTTTGTCACATATGGTGGAGAATGCGGGTCGACACTAAAAAGTCTGTGGGTTTGCAAATAAATGCGGGGCTTTAAAATGGCCGCCCAGCTGAACTAAAGTACAGATGCTATGAGTGAAGTCTGTCCCACTGTGTATATCAGTTGTGCTTCTAGCATACACAGAGAATGTGCGAAGTGTGGATGCAATAGCACCCTGAACCCAAACAGAAAACCAAAATGTTTTGCTGAAAAAAAAAAAAAAAATTTGCATCTAGCAAGTGCTGTTTGTAAAGCTAATGCCTTTTGCTGAAGTGAGTGAATTTGCAGCTAGCAAGTGCTGTATGTAAGTTGCTGAAGAGAGTGAAATTGCAGCTAGCAAATTGTCTCTGCCGGGTTTCTAAAATGGCCGACGTGGAATGTTTGTTTTGCAATGCACGTAATCTTGAAAAACAGTGTCCCTTCAGGCCATACGATGATGATGATGATGACTCGTATGTGGCCCCAGGAGGAGAGCCGTACCAACAGATGAATTTAGTATGCTGGGCCTGTCGTGAAGTAGGTCACATGGAAGATGTGTGTCCCAAAATTTTCAAAGACAAACAGCTGCAAAAGCAAGCAACGCCCTGTGAGTGCAAGCAAGATGTGGAAGCTACCAGTGAGTGTGTGCCCAGTACCACTGATATCTCTGGAGCTAATAAAGCAAAAAGAAAGAAGAAGATAAAGAAAACTGTTCCTCAAGTCACAGGGGAAGTGACCGAGCCACTTGAACCTGTTGTGCTGTCAGGACATGCGTCAGAAAGGCGCCGAGATGCGCTGCAGACTGGAGTGACCGGCAGAATTGTCACGGGAACAGTGGCAAAGGAAAAGGAGGAACAAAGGGAAGCTGAATCCTTGAACCAGGATAAAGAGGCTTTGGTTTCTGCACTCCAAGCTGCCCGCCATAAATATGAAGTCCTGTGGCAGGATTTGGTGAAGGAGCGAGAATGGAGCAAGAAGGAGCGAGAATGTTGGATGAAAGAGCGAGAATCGAACGCCGAATTACAGAGGTGTATACTTCCAGCTTTACAGGAGTACGAGGCTTTGAAGAAAACAGAGTCTCTCTTACGGAGTGAGCTGGAAGAGGTGACGACTAGTCTGGAAAAGGCCAACACCGTAATTGCTATCCTAAAACAGAAATACGGGAAGGCCCTACAAGAGGTTCACGCGCTCAGCACAGAGGTGCAAAACTCACGCCTGGAGGGCCACGGTCTGAACACAGAGCTGGGAATGTTGAAGCAAACCCATGAGATTGCCCTGAGTGAGTTAGAGACTGTAAAGCAAGAAAATGAGACTCTGAAATTGGAAAATTCAGATTTGACTGACCAAGCAGAAAAAGTAAAGAAACAGTTGACTCAGGAAAAATTAGAAGTGCAGGAAGCACTACAAAATGCATTGATGCAGAGCCAGCACCAGGAAGAAATGGACGCTCTGAGAACAGAATTGCGACATGTATGCACAAAACAGAATTCTCTCGTGGAGGAACTTAACGGTTTGAAAAAGGAGAAAAGCATTAGAATAATTCAGAAGCACTGCAAAGCTCTAATCCAAGGAAGAAGGGAAAGAGAAAATTATCGGCGTAAACGCGCCGCAACTATCATCCTACAGGCTGCCTACAGAGGGATGAAAATTCGTCAGTTTAATCGCCGGAATAAAGCAGCCTGTGTTCTTCAATCATTCTACCGTGCCCGCATGATACGAAACAGGTTCCTCATTATGAAAGGAGCAACTATAAAGATCCAGTCTCTGACTAGGATGACACAGAACAGGATTCACTATCAAATCCTGAGAAATACGTCACTGGTTATACAGCGGTATTTCCACCTTAATAAATGTAGGCCTCAGGAAAGAGAGGCCCAACACTACATGTCTGCCAGCTGCAAAGGTAAAATGCCACAGGGTACAGCCGGAGTTAGTGAGCGCCCCATCAAGGTAATCAGTGCTTCATCTTCTAAGTACCATATAATAGCCCCAGAGGGGAAATCCCAAATCTCTGAGAGTGATGGTCGTGAGAAAATACATGGCAGTAAGAAGTACCATAAAGGTTCAAAGGTTGCAAAGCAAAAGCGACGAAGGTCAACGCTGGCCTTGAATTTTTCCGGATCTCGCCACTCTGGGCCACAATATAAAGACAAAGACTATCCGGGCCCAGAGTTCCGTCAGAAGCTAAAGAAACAGTCCAGTCATTTGCAGTTTGCAGCGGCCTATGAAATAAAGTCAGGAAATGTAATGGACTGGAAGTCAAAGAAAAAAAAAAATGTGTTTGGGGAATTGACCGATATTTTTTTTGTTATTACACGTGTGGACTATGTCACGGACACTTAACTATGCAAATAAGCTATTGTAGTTAAGGTATATTAGGCCTCTAGAATAAGCATTTTGTCAAGGGTACAGTGTTATATTGGTTCTCTGTGTTGAAAATGTAGCTAAACTACAAATTAATATACAGGGTTGATGGCCCTTTCAGTTGGTAAATTATATAATGAAGTTCATATTCGTGTCATGTGAATACTTAATGTTGTACTGAGGAGTAAGCTCAAGTATTTCAGGTAGGACGCTCACCCCAGTGAGGTCCATGGCCGCTCACCCCAGTAGGTGTGAGCTGGGGAGGGGGATATGTGACATAGTCCAAAGATGTTAGGCAGCTTTCTGCCCCATTTTAGAGCAGAAAGTGCAGGAATAGTTACAAATGATCCGTTCCACAGCTTCCCATTACCTCAGGCAGCTGGATGGAAAATCCAGACCACAGATTACAATGGCTCTAGTTCTCCCTCACCTGCTCTTCTAATCACATGCACAGGTATTTAGAGCAGAGAGGTTTTGCATTTCACTCTCTCTCCTTAGAGCCTGGAGGCTGGGGGTATCGCTGCTCCCCTGTTTCCAGTTTCGGGGTTGACGGCCCCTCCAAGTATTACAGTACCAGAGGATTTGCCTGGACACGGGACCGAGTTCCCACCACGAACAGATAAGACAAAACAAATGTTTACTGCTGTTGCTAAAAGACTGTGCTGTATCTTGTGTCCCTAAATGAGAGAGCATTGTTTTAAGCTGGGGAACCAGTTTAGTTGGCCAGCAGCTGTTAGAGAGACTGATTCTGATGTGTAGTTAGATCCCTGAAAGGGATAGGATTTGCTTATATAATTTGGTTTCTTTTTACTTGAAATAACAGTGTGGGAAATACTGTAACAATGAAATGAGTGAACTGCTGAATGAAAGTATCTGAGTACCTCTAACCTACACATGTTAAAGCTGCAGTACCTTACTTGGATGAAAATAAAGCAGGCAGAAGCCTGAGTTAAGCAGCTTAATACTTTGCATGATCCTGTTTTTGTATTAAATAACCCTAGAAGACTGTGTCGGGAAGAACCCAGACAGACGTCAGCACTACAAAAGAGGGGCGTTTGTCACACCTTATACACCATTTTAATAAAAAATATCACAAAATTCTTCTAAGTCCCTCGGGAAGAGTGAAAGATGCGCACGTTCATTTTCAGAGCTCCTAGACCTTCCTATAAGAAGTTAGCCAAAAAGTAGCTTCGAAAAACGCTTAGGTTAAGTTTGAGAGTTGCTTCTAATGTACCAAAGCTGGACTTAGACATAATTTCACTCTCACAACATTATGGCTGGTTGGAGACAGTCCGAACCACAAGTACCGGGTCCATGGTTCTGGGCGTATACTGGGGGGACGGGAACGACTCCCATTAACCCCTGACTATACCGGGGATACGCTTATCACAATGCCTTTCTGGTCTGTGCTGAAGCAGGGCATTCTGGCAGCCAAGTGGCTTGACCTTTATTAGTGAGCCTGGTTACCCCCTCTCGGAACCACAGACTTAGAAATCGCCAGCTCATATACAGTGCATAAAATATATTTAAATATATACCCTTATACACCATTTTAATAAACAATATCACAAAATTCTTCTAAGTCCCTCGGGAAGAGTGAAAGATGCACACGTTCATATTCAGAGCTCCTAGACCTTCCTATAAGAAGTTAGCCAAAAAGTAGATTCGAAAAACGCTTAGGTTAAGTTTGAGAGTTGCTTCTAATGTTCCAAAGCTGGACTTAGACATAATTTCACTCTCACAACATTATGGCTGGTTGGAGACAGTCCGAGCCACAAGTACCGGGTCCATGGTTCTGGGCGTATACTGGGGGGACGGGGACGACTCCCATTAACCCCTGACTATACCGGGGATACGCTTATCACAATGCCTTTCTGGTCTGTGCTGAAGCAGGGCATTCTGGCAGCCAAGTGGCTTGACCTTTATTAGTGAGCCTGGTTACCCCCTCTCGGAACCACAGATTTAGAAATCGCCAGCTCATATACAGTGCATAAAATATATTTAAATATATACCCTTATACACCATTTTAATAAAAAATATCACAAAATTCTTCAAAGTCCCTCGGGAAGAGTGAAAGATGCACACGTTCATTTTCAGAGCTCCTAGACCTTCCTATAAGAAGTTAGCCAAAAAGTAGCTTCGAAAAACGCTTAGGTTAAGTTTGAGAGTTGCTTCTAATGTACCAAAGCTGGACTTAGACATAATTTCACTCTCACAACATTATGGCTGGTTGGAGACAGTCCGAACCACAAGTACCGGGTCCATGGTTCTGGGCGTATACTGGGGGGACGGGGACGACTCCCATTAACCCCTGACTATACCGGGGATACGCTTATTACAATGCCTTTCTTGTCTGTGCTGAAGCAGGGCATTCTGGCAGCCACGTGGCTTGACCTTTATTAGTGAGCCTGGTTACCCCCTCTCGGAACCACAGACTTAGAAATCGCCAGCTCATATACAGTGCATAAAATATATTTAAATATATACCCTTATACACCATTTTAATAACAAATATCACAAAATTCTTCTAAGTCCCTCGGGAAGAGTGAAAGATGCACACGTTCATTTTCAGAGCTCCTAGACCTTCCTATAAGAAGTTAGCCAAAAAGTAGCTTCGAAAAACGCTTAGGTTAAGTTTGAGAGTTGCTTCTAATGTACCAAAGCTGGACTTAGACATACAGTAATTTCACTCTCACAACATTATGGCTGGTTGGAGACAGTCCGAACCACAAGTACCAGGTCCATGGTTCTGGGCGTATACTGGGGGGACGGGGACGACTCCCATTAACCCCTGACTATACCGGGGATATGCTTATCACAATGCCTTTCTGGTCTGTGCTGAAGCAGGGCATTCTGGCAGCCAAGTGGCTTGACCTTTATTAGTGAGCCTGGTTACCCCCTCTCGGAACCACAGACTTAGAAATCGCCAGCTCATATACAGTGCATAAAATATATTTATATATATACCCTTATACACCATTTTAATAACAAATATCACAAAATTCTTCTAAGTCCCTCGGGAAGAGTGAAAGATGCACACGTTCATTTTCAGAGCTCCTAGACCTTCCTATAAGAAGTTAGCCAAAAAGTAGCTTCGAAAAATGCTTAGGTGAAGTTTGAGAGTTGCTTCTAATGTACCAAAGCTGGACTTAGACATAATTTCACTCTCACAACATTATGGCTGGTTGGAGACAGTCCGAACCACAAGTACCGGGTCCATGGTTCTGGGCGTATACTGGGGGGACGGGGACGACTCCCATTAACCCCTGACTATACCGGGAATATGCTTATCACAATGCCTTTCTGGTCTGTGCTGAAGCAGGGCATTCTGGCAGCCAAGTGGCTTTACCTTTATTAGTGAGCCTGGTTACCCCCTCTCGGAACCACAGACTTAGAAATCGCCAGCTCATATACAGTGCATAAAATATATTTATATATATACCCTTTGTGACATAGTCCAAAGATGTTAGGCAGCTTTCTGCCCCATTTTAGAGCAGAAAGTGCAGGAATAGTTACAAATGATTCGTTCCACAGCTACTCATTACCTCAGGCAGCTGGATGGAAAATCCAGACCACAGATTACAATGGCTCTAGTTCTCCCTCACCTGCTCTTCTAATCACATGCACAGGTATTTAGAGCAGAGAGGTTTTGCATTTCACTCTCTCTCCTTAGAGCCTGGAGGCTGGGGGTATCGCTGCTCCCCTGTTTCCAGTTTCGGGGTTGACGGCCCCTCCAAGTATTACAGTACCAGAGGATTTGCCTGGACACGGGACCGAGTTCCCACCACGAACAGATAAGACAAAACAAATGTTTACTGCTGTTGCTAAAAGACTGTGCTGTATCTTGTGTCCCTAAATGAGAGAGCATTGTTTTAAGCTGGGGAACCAGTTTAGTTGGCCAGCAGCTGTTAGAGAGACTGATTCTGATGTGTAGTTAGATCCCTGAAAGGGATAGGATTTGCTTATATAATTTGGTTTCTTTTTACTTGAAATAACAGTGTGGGAAATACTGTAACAATGAAATGAGTGAACTGCTGAATGAAAGTATCTGAGTACCTCTAACCTACACATGTTAAAGCTGCAGTACCTTACTTGGATGAAAATAAAGCAGGCAGAAGCCTGAGTTAAGCAGCTTAATACTTTGCATGATCCTGTTTTTGTATTAAATAACCCTAGAAGACTGTGTCGGGAAGAACCCAGACAGACGTCAGCACTACAAAAGAGGGGCGTTTGTCACATATGGTGGAGAATGCGGGTCGACACTAAAAAGTCTGTGGGTTTGCAAATAAATGCGGGGCTTTAAAATGGCCGCCCAGCTGAACTAAAGTACAGATGCTATGAGTGAAGTCTGTCCCACTGTGTATATCAGTTGTGCTTCTAGCATACACAGAGAATGTGCGAAGTGTGGATGCAATAGCACCCTGAACCCAAACAGAAAACCAAAATGTTTTGCTGAAAAAAAAAAAAAAAAATTGCATCTAGCAAGTGCTGTTTGTAAAGCTAATGCCTTTTGCTGAAGTGAGTGAATTTGCAGCTAGCAAGTGCTGTATGTAAGTTGCTGAAGAGAGTGAAATTGCAGCTAGCAAATTGTCTCTGCCGGGTTTCTAAAATGGCCGACGTGGAATGTTTGTTTTGCAATGCACGTAATCTTGAAAAACAGTGTCCCTTCAGGCCATACGATGATGATGATGATGACTCGTATGTGGCCCCAGGAGGAGAGCCGTACCCACAGATGAATTTAGTATGCTGGGCCTGTCGTGAAGTAGGTCACATGGAAGATGTGTGTCCCAAAATTTTCAAAGACAAACAGCTGCAAAAGCAAGCAACGCCCTGTGAGTGCAAGCAAGATGTGGAAGCTACCAGTGAGTGTGTGCCCAGTACCACTGATATCTCTGGAGCTAATAAAGCAAAAAGAAAGAAGAAGATAAAGAAAACTGTTCCTCAAGTCACAGGGGAAGTGACCGAGCCACTTGAACCTGTTGTGCTGTCAGGACATGCGTCAGAAAGGCGCCGAGATGCGCTGCAGACTGGAGTGACCAGCAGAATTGTCACGGGAACAGTGGCAAAGGAAAAGGAGGAACAAAGGGAAGCTGAATCCTTGAACCAGGATAAAGAGGCTTTGGTTTCTGCACTCCAAGCTGCCCGCCATAAATATGAAGTCCTGTGGCAGGATTTGGTGAAGGAGCGAGAATGGAGCAAGAAGGAGCGAGAATGTTGGATGAAAGAGCGAGAATCGAACGCCGAATTACAGAGGTGTATACTTCCAGCTTTACAGGAGTACGAGGCTTTGAAGAAAACAGAGTCTCTCTTACGGAGTGAGCTGGAAGAGGTGACGACTAGTCTGGAAAAGGCCAACACCGTAATTGCTATCCTAAAACAGAAATACGGGAAGGCCCTACAAGAGGTTCACGCGCTCAGCACAGAGGTGCAAAACTCACGCCTGGAGGGCCACGGTCTGAACACAGAGCTGGGAATGTTGAAGCAAACCCATGAGATTGCCCTGAGTGAGTTAGAGACTGTAAAGCAAGAAAATGAGACTCTGAAATTGGAAAATTCAGATTTGACTGACCAAGCAGAAAAAGTAAAGAAACAGTTGACTCAGGAAAAATTAGAAGTGCAGGAAGCACTACAGAATGCATTGATGCAGAGCCAGCACCAGGAAGAAATGGACGCTCTGAGAACAGAATTGCGACATGTATGCACAAAACAGAATTCTCTCGTGGAGGAACTTAACGTTTTGAAAAAGGAGAAAAGCATTAGAATAATTCAGAAGCACTGCAAAGCTCTAATCCAAGGAAGAAGGGAAAGAGAAAATTATCGGCGTAAACGCGCCGCAACTATCATCCTACAGGCTGCCTACAGAGGGATGAAAATTCGTCAGTTTAATCGCCGGAATAAAGCAGCCTGTGTTCTTCAATCATTCTACCGTGCCTGCATGATACGAAACAGGTTCCTCATTATGAAAGGAGCAACTATAAAGATCCAGTCTCTGACTAGGATGACACAGAACAGGATTCACTATCAAATCCTGAGAAATGCGTCACTGGTTATACAGCGGTATTTCCACCTTAATAAATGTAGGCCTCAGGAAAGAGAGGCCCAACACTACATGTCTGCCAGCTGCAAAGGTAAAATGCCACAGGGTACAGCCGGAGTTAGTGAGCGCCCCCTCAAGGTAATCAGTGCTTCATCTTCTAAGTACCATATAATTGCCCCAGAGGGGAAATCCCAAATCTCTGAGAGTGATGGTCGTGAGAAAATACATGGCAGTAAGAAGTACCATAAAGGTTCAAAGGTTGCAAAGCAAAAGCGACGAAGGTCAACGCTGGCCTTGAATTTTTCCGGATCTCGCCACTCTGGGCCACAATATAAAGACAAAGACTATCCGGGCCCAGAGTTCCGTCAGAAGCTAAAGAAACAGTCCAGTCATTTGCAGTTTGCAGCGGCCTATGAAATAAAGTCAGGAAATGTAATGGACTGGAAGTCAAAGAAAAAAAAAATGTGTTTGGGGAATTGACCGATATTTTTTTTGTTATTACACGTGTGGACTATGTCACGGACACTTAACTATGCAAATAAGCTATTGTAGTTAAGGTATATTAGGCCTCTAGAATAAGCATTTTGTCAAGGGTACAGTGTTATATTGGTTCTCTGTGTTGAAAATGTAGCTAAACTACAAATTAATATACAGGGTTGATGGCCCTTTCAGTTGGTAAATTATATAATGAAGTTCATATTCGTGTCATGTGAATACTTAATGTTGTACTGAGGAGTTAGCTCAAGTATTTCAGGTAGGACGCTCACCCCAGTGAGGTCCATGGCCGCTCACCCCAGTAGGTGTGAGCTGGGGAGGGGGATATGTGACATAGTCCAAAGATGTTAGGCAGCTTTCTGCCCCATTTTAGAGCAGAAAGTGCAGGAATAGTTACAAATGATCCGTTCCACAGCTTCCCATTACCTCAGGCAGCTGGATGGAAAATCCAGACCACAGATTACAATGGCTCTAGTTCTAACTCACCTGCTCTTCTAATCACATGCACAGGTATTTAGAGCAGAGAGGTTTTGCATTTCACTCTCTCTCCTTAGAGCCTGGAGGCTGGGGGTATCGCTGCTCCCCTGTTTCCAGTTTCGGGGTTGACGGCCCCTCCAAGTATTACAGTACCAGAGGATTTGCCTGGACACGGGACCGAGTTCCCACCACGAACAGATAAGACAAAACAAATGTTTACTGCTGTTGCTAAAAGACTGTGCTGTATCTTGTGTCCCTAAATGAGAGAGCATTGTTTTAAGCTGGGGAACCAGTTTAGTTGGCCAGCAGCTGTTAGAGAGACTGATTCTGATGTGTAGTTAGATCCCTGAAAGGGATAGGATTTGCTTATATAATTTGGTTTCTTTTTACTTGAAATAACAGTGTGGGAAATACTGTAACAATGAAATGAGTGAACTGCTGAATGAAAGTATCTGAGTACCTCTAACCTACACATGTTAAAGCTGCAGTACCTTACTTGGATGAAAATAAAGCAGGCAGAAGCCTGAGTTAAGCAGCTTAATACTTTGCATGATCCTGTTTTTGTATTAAATAACCCTAGAAGACTGTGTCGGGAAGAACCCAGACAGACGTCAGCACTACAAAAGAGGGGCGTTTGTCACACCTTATACACCATTTTAATAAAAAATATCACAAAATTCTTCTAAGTCCCTCGTGAAGAGAGAAAGATGCGCACGTTCATTTTCAGAGCTTCTAGACCTTCCTATAAGAAGTTAGCCAAATAGTAGCTTCGAAAAACGCTTAGGTTAAGTTTGAGAGTTGCTTCTAATGTACCAAAGCTGGACATAGACATAATTTCACTCTCACAACATTATGGCTGGTTGGAGACAGTCCGAACCACAAGTAACGGGTCCATGGTTCTGGGCGTATACTGGGGGGACGGGAACGACTCCCATTAACCCCTGACTATACCGGGGATACGCTTATCACAATGCCTTTCTGGTCTGTGCTGAAGCAGGGCATTCTGGCAGCCAAGTGGCTTGACCTTTATTAGTGAGCCTGGTTACCCCCTCTCGGAACCACAGACTTAGAAATCGCCAGCTCATATACAGTGCATAAAATATATTTATATATATACCCTTATACACCATTTTAATAAAAAATATCACAAAATTCTTCTAAGTCCCTCGGGAAGAGTGAAAGATGCGCACATTCATTTTCAGAGCTCCTAGACCTTCCTATAAGAAGTTAGCCAAAAAGTAGCTTCGAAAAATGCTTAGGTGAAGTTTGAGAGTTGCTTTTAATGTACCAAAGCTGGACTTAGACATAATTTCACTCTCACAACATTATGGCTGGTTGGAGACAGTCCGAACCACAAGTACCGGGTCCATGGTTCTGGGCGTATACTGGGGGGACGGGGGGGACTCCCATTAACCCCTGACTATACCGGGAATACGCTTATCACAATGCCTTTCTTGTCTGTGCTGAAGCAGGGCATTCTGGCAGCCAAGTGGCTTGACCTATATTAGTGAGCCTGGTTACCCCCTCTCGGAACCACAGACTTAGAAATCGCCAGCTCATATACAGTGCATAAAATATATTTATATATATACCCTTATACACCATTTTAATAAAAAATATCACAAAATTCTTCTAAGTCCCTCGTGAAGAGTGAAAGATGCGCACGCTCATTTTCAGAGCTTCTAGACATTCCTATAAGAAGTTAGCCAAATAGTAGCTTCGAAAAACGCTTAGGTTATGTTTGAGAGTTGCTTCTAATGTCCCAAAGCTGGACTTTGACATAATTTCACTCTCACAACATTATGGCTGGTTGGAGACAGTCTGAACCACAAGTACCGGGTCCATGGTTCTGGGCGTATACTGGGGGGACGGGAACGACTCCCATTAACCCCTGACTATACCGGGGATACGCTTATCACAATGCCTTTCTAGTCTGTGCTGAAGAAGGGCATTCTGGCAGCCAAGTGGCTTGACCTTTATTAGTGAGCCTGGTTACCCCCTCTCGGAACCACAGACTTAGAAATCGCCAGCTCATATACAGTGCATAAAATATATTTAAATATATACCCTTATACACCATTTTAATAAAAAATATCACAAAATTCTTCTAAGTCCCTCGGGAAGAGTGAAAGATGCGCACGTTCATTTTCAGAGCTCCTAGACCTTCCTATAAGAAGTTAGCCAAAAAGTAGCATCGAAAAACGCTTAGGTTAAGTTTGAGAGTTGCTTCTAATATACCAAAGCTGGACTTAGACATAATTTCACTCTCACAACATTATGGCTGGTTGGAGACAGTCCGAACCACAAGTACCGGGTCCATGGTTCTGGGCGTATACTGGGGGGACGGGGACGACTCCCATTAACCCCTGACTATACCGGGGATACGCTTATCACAATTACTTTCTTGTCTGTGCTGAAGCAGGGCATTCTGGCAGCCAAGTGGCTTGACCTTTATTAGTGAGCCTGGTTACCCCCTCTCGGAACCACAGACTTAGAAATCGCCAGCTCATATACAGTGCATAAAATATATTTAAATATATACCCTTATACACCATTTTAATAAAAAATATCACAAAATTCTTTTAAGTCCCTCGGGAAGAGTGAAAGATGCACACGTTCATTTTCAGAGCTCCTAGACCTTCCTATAAGAAGTTAGCCAAAAAGTAGCATCGAAAAACGCTTAGGTTAAGTTTGAGAGTTGCTTCTAATGTACCAAAGCTGGACTTAGACATAATTTCACTCTCACAACATTATGGCTGGTTGGAGACAGTCCGAACCACAAGTACCGGGTCCATGGTTCTGGGCGTATACTGGGGTGGCGGGGACGACTCCCATTAACCCCTGACTATACCGGGGATACGCTTATCACAATGCCTTTCTGGTCTGTGCTGAAGCAGGGCATTCTGGCAGCCAAGTAGCTTGACCTTTATTAGTGAGCCTGGTTACCCCCTCTCGGAACCACAGACTTAGAAATCGCCAGCTCATATACAGTGCATAAAATATATTTAAATATATACCCTTATACACCATTTTAATAAAAAATATCACAAAATTCTTCTAAGTCCCTCGGGAAGAGTGAAAGACGCGCACGTTCATTTTCAGAGCTCCTAGACCTTCCTATAAGAAGTTAGCCAAAAAGTAGCTTCGAAAAACGCTTAGGTTAAGTTTCAGAGTTGCTTCTAATGTACCAAAGCTGGACTTAGACATAATTTCACTCTCACAACATTATGGCTGGTTGGAGACAGTCCGAACCACAAGTACCGGGTCCATGGTTCTGGGCATATACTGGGGGACGGGGACGACTCCCATTAAACCCTGACTATACCGGGGATACGCATATTACAATGCCTTACTGGTCTGTGCTGAAGCAGGGCATTCTGGCAGCCAAGTGGCTTGACCTTTATTAGTGAGCCTGGTTACCCCCTCTCGGAACCACAGACTTAGAAATCGCCAGCTCATATACAGTGCATTAAATATATTTATATATATACCCTTATACACCATTTTAATAAAAAATATCACAAAATTCTTCTAAGTCCCTCGGGAAAAGTGAAAGACGCGCACGTTCATTTTCAGAGCTCCTAGACCTTCCTATAAGAAGTTAGCCAAAAAGTATCTTCGAAAAACGCTTAGGTTAAGTTTCAGAGTTGCTTCTAATGTACCAAAGCTGGACTTAGACATAATTTCACTCTCACAACATTATGGCTGGTTGGAGACAGTCCGAACCACAAGTACCGGGTCCATGGTTCTGGGCATATACTGGGGGACGGGGACGACTCCCATTAAACCCTGACTATACCGGGGATACGCATATTACAATGCCTTACTGGTCTGTGCTGAAGCAGGGCATTCTGGCAGCCAAGTGGCTTGACCTTTATTAGTGAGCCTGGTTACCCCCTCTCGGAACCACAGACTTAGAAATCGCCAGCTCATTTACAGTGCATAAAATATATTTATATATATACCCTTATACACCATTTTAATAAAAAAATATCACAAAATTCTTCTAAGTCCCTCGGGAAGAGTGAAAGACGCGCACGTTCATTTTCAGAGCTCCTAGACCTTCCTATAAGAAGTTAGCCAAAAAGTAGCTTCGAAAAACGCTTAGGTTAAGTTTGAGAGTTGCTTCTAATATACCAAAGTTGGACTTAGACATAATTTCACTCTCACAACATTATGGCTGGTTGGAGACAGTCCGAACCACAAGTACCGGGTCCATGGTTCTGGGCGTATACTGGGGGGACGGGGACGACTCCCATTAACCCCTGACTATACCGGGGATACGCTTATCACAATTACTTTCTTGTCTGTGCTGAAGCAGGGCATTCTGGCAGCCAAGTGGCTTGACCTTTATTAGTGAGCCTGGTTACCCCCTCTCGGAACCACAGACTTAGAAATCGCCAGCTCATATACAGTGCATAAAATATATTTAAATATATACCCTTATACACCATTTTAATAAAAAATATCACAAAATTCTTTTAAGTCCCTCGGGAAGAGTGAAAGATGCACACGTTCATTTTCAGAGCTCCTAGACCTTCCTATAAGAAGTTAGCCAAAAAGTAGCATCGAAAAACGCTTAGGTTAAGTTTGAGAGTTGCTTCTAATGTACCAAAGCTGGACTTAGACATAATTTCACTCTCACAACATTATGGCTG
Source organism: Ascaphus truei (assembly GCF_040206685.1). Lineage (NCBI taxonomy): Eukaryota > Metazoa > Chordata > Amphibia > Anura > Ascaphidae > Ascaphus > Ascaphus truei. The sequence continues at coordinate 263,720,818 of NC_134484.1, forward strand.
GTTGGAGACAGTCCGAACCACAAGTACCGGGTCCATGGTTCTGGGCGTATACTGGGGGGGCGGGGACGACTCCCATTAACCCCTGACTATACCGGGGATACGCTTATCACAATGCCTTTCTGGTCTGTGCTGAAGCAGGGCATTCTGGCAGCCAAGTAGCTTGACCTTTATTAGTGAGCCTGGTTACCCCCTCTCGGAACCACAGACTTAGAAATCGCCAGCTCATATACAGTGCATAAAATATATTTAAATATATACCCTTATACACCATTTTAATAAAAAATATCACAAAATTCTTCTAAGTCCCTCGGGAAGAGTGAAAGACGCGCACGTTCATTTTCAGAGCTCCTAGACCTTCCTATAAGAAGTTAGCCAAAAAGTAGCTTCGAAAAACGCTTAGGTTAAGTTTCAGAGTTGCTTCTAATGTACCAAAGCTGGACTTAGACATAATTTCACTCTCACAACATTATGGCTGGTTGGAGACAGTCCGAACCACAAGTACCGGGTCCATGGTTCTGGGCATATACTGGGGGACGGGGACGACTCCCATTAAACCCTGACTATACCGGGGATACGCATATTACAATGCCTTACTGGTCTGTGCTGAAGCAGGGCATTCTGGCAGCCAAGTGGCTTGACCTTTATTAGTGAGCCTGGTTACCCCCTCTCGGAACCACAGACTTAGAAATCGCCAGCTCATTTACAGTGCATAATATATTTATATATATACCATTATACACCATTTTAATAAAAAAATATCACAAAATTCTTCTAAGTCCCTCGGGAAGAGTGAAAGACGCGCACGTTCATTTTCAGAGCTCCTAGACCTTCCTATAAGAAGTTAGCCAAAAAGTAGCTTCGAAAAATGCTTAGGTTAAGTTTCAGAGTTGATTCTAATGTACCAAAGCTGGACTTAGACATAATTTCACTCTCACAACATTATGGCTGGTTGGAGACAGTCCGAACCACAAGTACCGGGTCCATGGTTCGGGGCGTATACTGGGGGGACGGGGACGACTCCCATTAACCCCTGACTATACCAGGGATACGCTTATCACAATGCCTTTCTGGTCTGTGCTGAAGCAGGGCATTCTGGCAGCCAAGTGGCTTGACCTTTATTAGTGAGCCTGGTTACCCCCTCTCGGAACCACAGACTTAGAAATCGCCAGCTCATATACAGTGCATTAAATATATTTATATATATACCCTTATACACCATTTTAATAAAAAAATATCACAAAATTCTTCTAAGTCCCTCGGGAAGAGTGAAAGACGTGCACGTTCATTTTCAGAGCTCCTAGACCTTCCTATAAGAAGTTAGCCAAAAAGTAGCTTCGAAAAACGCTTAGGTTAAGTTTCAGAGTTGCTTCTAATGTACCAAAGCTGGACTTAGACATAATTTCACTCTCACAACATTATGGCTGGTTGGAGACAGTCCGAACCACAAGTACCGGGTCCATGGTTCTGGGCGTATACTGGGGGGACGACTCCCATTAACCCCTGACTATACCGGGGATACGCTTATCACAATGCCTTTCTGGTCTGTGCTGAAGCAGGGCATTCTGGCAGCCAAGTGGCTTGACATTTATTAGTGAGCCTGGTTACCCCCTCTCGGAACCACAGACTTAGAAATCGCCAGCTCATTTACAGTGCATAAAATATATTTATATATATACCCTTATACACCATTTTAATAAAAAATATCACAAAATTCTTCTAAGTCCCTCGGGAAGAGTGAAAGACGCGAACGTTCATTTTCAGAGCTCCTAGACCTTCCTATAAGAAGTTAGCCAAAAAGTAGCTTCGAAAAACGCTTAGGTTACGTTTCAGAGTTGCTTCTAATGTACCAAAGCTGGACTTAGACATAATTTCACTCTCACAACATTATGGCTGGTTGGAGACAGTCCGAACCACAAGTACCGGGTCCATGGTTCTGGGCGTATACTGGGGGGACGGGGACGACTCCCATTAACCCCTGACTATACCGGGGATTCGCTTATCACAATGCCTTTCTGGTCTGTGCTGAAGCAAGGCATTCTGGCAGCCAAGTGGCTTGACATTTATTAGTGAGCCTGGTTACCCCCTCTCGGAACCACAGACTTAGAAATCGCCAGCTCATATACAGTGCATTAAATATATTTATATATATACCCTTATACACCATTTTAATAAAAAATATCACAAAATTCTTCTAAGTCCCTCGGGAAAAGTGAAAGACGCGCACGTTCATTTTCAGAGCTCCTAGACCTTCCTATAAGAAGTTAGCCAAAAAGTATCTTCGAAAAACGCTTAGGTTAAGTTTCAGAGTTGCTTCTAATGTACCAAAGCTGGACTTAGACATAATTTCACTCTCACAACATTATGGCTGGTTGGAGACAGTCCGAACCACAAGTACCGGGTCCATGGTTCTGGGCATATACTGGGGGACGGGGACGACTCCCATTAAACCCTGACTATACCGGGGATACGCATATTACAATGCCTTACTGGTCTGTGCTGAAGCAGGGCATTCTGGCAGCCAAGTGGCTTGACCTTTATTAGTGAGCCTGGTTACCCCCTCTCGGAACCACAGACTTAGAAATCGCCAGCTCATTTACAGTGCATAAAATATATTTATATATATACCCTTATACACCATTTTAATAAAAAAATATCACAAAATTCTTCTAAGTCCCTCGGGAAGAGTGAAAGACGCGCACGTTCATTTTCAGAGCTCCTAGACCTTCCTATAAGAAGTTAGCCAAAAAGTAGCTTCGAAAAACGCTTAGGTTAAGTTTCAGAGTTGCTTCTAATGTACCAAAGCTGGACTTAGACATAATTTCACTCTCACAACATTATGGCTGGTTGGAGACAGTCCGAACCACAAGTACCGGGTCCATGGTTCTGGGCGTATACTGGGGGGGCGGGGACGACTCCCATTAACCCCTGACTATACCGGGGATACGCTTATCACAATGCCTTTCTGGTCTGTGCTGAAGCAGGGCATTCTGGCAGCCAAGTAGCTTGACCTTTATTAGTGAGCCTGGTTACCCCCTCTCGGAACCACAGACTTAGAAATCGCCAGCTCATATACAGTGCATAAAATATATTTAAATATATACCCTTATACACCATTTTAATAAAAAATATCACAAAATTCTTCTAAGTCCCTCGGGAAGAGTGAAAGACGCGCACGTTCATTTTCAGAGCTCCTAGACCTTCCTATAAGAAGTTAGCCAAAAAGTAGCTTCGAAAAACGCTTAGGTTAAGTTTCAGAGTTGCTTCTAATGTACCAAAGCTGGACTTAGACATAATTTCACTCTCACAACATTATGGCTGGTTGGAGACAGTCCGAACCACAAGTACCGGGTCCATGGTTCTGGGCATATACTGGGGGACGGGGACGACTCCCATTAAACCCTGACTATACCGGGGATACGCATATTACAATGCCTTACTGGTCTGTGCTGAAGCAGGGCATTCTGGCAGCCAAGTGGCTTGACCTTTATTAGTGAGCCTGGTTACCCCCTCTCGGAACCACAGACTTAGAAATCGCCAGCTCATTTACAGTGCATAATATATTTATATATATACCATTATACACCATTTTAATAAAAAAATATCACAAAATTCTTCTAAGTCCCTCGGGAAGAGTGAAAGACGCGCACGTTCATTTTCAGAGCTCCTAGACCTTCCTATAAGAAGTTAGCCAAAAAGTAGCTTCGAAAAATGCTTAGGTTAAGTTTCAGAGTTGATTCTAATGTACCAAAGCTGGACTTAGACATAATTTCACTCTCACAACATTATGGCTGGTTGGAGACAGTCCGAACCACAAGTACCGGGTCCATGGTTCTGGGCGTATACTGGGGGGACGACTCCCATTAACCCCTGACTATACCGGGGATACGCTTATCACAATGCCTTTCTGGTCTGTGCTGAAGCAGGGCATTCTGGCAGCCAAGTGGCTTGACATTTATTAGTGAGCCTGGTTACCCCCTCTCGGAACCACAGACTTAGAAATCGCCAGCTCATATACAGTGCATAAAATATATTTATATATATACCCTTATACACCATTTTAATAAAAAAATATCACAAAATTCTTCTAAGTCCCTCGGGAAGAGTGAAAGACGCGCACGTTCATTTTCAGAGCTCCTAGACCTTCCTATAAGAAGTTAGCCAAAAAGTAGCTTCGAAAAACGCTTACTGTAGGTTAAGTTTCAGAGTTGCTTCTAATGTACCAAAGCTGGACTTAGACATAATTTCACTCTCACAACATTATGGCTGGTTGGAGACAGTCCGAACCACAAGTACCGGGTCCATGGTTCTGGGCGTATACTGGGGGGACGACTCCCATTAACCCCTGACTATACCGGGGATACGCTTATCACAATGCCTTTCTGGTCTGTGCTGAAGCAGGGCATTCTGGCAGCCAAGTGGCTTGACATTTATTAGTGAGCCTGGTTACCCCCTCTCGGAACCACAGACTTAGAAATCGCCAGCTCATTTACAGTGCATAAAATATATTTATATATATACCCTTATACACCATTTTAATAAAAAATATCACAAAATTCTTCTAAGTCCCTCGGGAAGAGTGAAAGACGCGCACGTTCATTTTCAGAGCTCCTAGACCTTCCTATAAGAAGTTAGCCAAAAAGTAGCTTCGAAAAACGCTTAGGTTACGTTTCAGAGTTGCTTCTAATGTACCAAAGCTGGACTTAGACATAATTTCACTCTCACAACATTATGGCTGGTTGGAGACAGTCCGAACCACAAGTACCGGGTCCATGGTTCTGGGCGTATACTGGGGGGACGGGGACGACTCCCATTAACCCCTGACTATACCGGGGATTCGCTTATCACAATGCCTTTCTGGTCTGTGCTGAAGCAAGGCATTCTGGCAGCCAAGTGGCTTGACATTTATTAGTGAGCCTGGTTACCCCCTCTCGGAACCACAGACTTAGAAATCGCCAGCTCATATACAGTGCATTAAATATATTTATATATATACCCTTATACACCATTTTAATAAAAAATATCACAAAATTCTTCTAAGTCCCTCGGGAAAAGTGAAAGACGCGCACGTTCATTTTCAGAGCTCCTAGACCTTCCTATAAGAAGTTAGCCAAAAAGTATCTTCGAAAAACGCTTAGGTTAAGTTTCAGAGTTGCTTCTAATGTACCAAAGCTGGACTTAGACATAATTTCACTCTCACAACATTATGGCTGGTTGGAGACAGTCCGAACCACAAGTACCGGGTCCATGGTTCTGGGCATATACTGGGGGACGGGGACGACTCCCATTAAACCCTGACTATACCGGGGATACGCATATTACAATGCCTTACTGGTCTGTGCTGAAGCAGGGCATTCTGGCAGCCAAGTGGCTTGACCTTTATTAGTGAGCCTGGTTACCCCCTCTCGGAACCACAGACTTAGAAATCGCCAGCTCATTTACAGTGCATAAAATATATTTATATATATACCCTTATACACCATTTTAATAAAAAAATATCACAAAATTCTTCTAAGTCCCTCGGGAAGAGTGAAAGACGCGCACGTTCATTTTCAGAGCTCCTAGACCTTCCTATAAGAAGTTAGCCAAAAAGTAGCTTCGAAAAACGCTTAGGTTAAGTTTCAGAGTTGCTTCTAATGTACCAAAGCTGGACTTAGACATAATTTCACTCTCACAACATTATGGCTGGTTGGAGACAGTCCGAACCACAAGTACCGGGTCCATGGTTCTGGGCGTATACTGGGGGGGCGGGGACGACTCCCATTAACCCCTGACTATACCGGGGATACGCTTATCACAATGCCTTTCTGGTCTGTGCTGAAGCAGGGCATTCTGGCAGCCAAGTAGCTTGACCTTTATTAGTGAGCCTGGTTACCCCCTCTCGGAACCACAGACTTAGAAATCGCCAGCTCATATACAGTGCATAAAATATATTTAAATATATACCCTTATACACCATTTTAATAAAAAATATCACAAAATTCTTCTAAGTCCCTCGGGAAGAGTGAAAGACGCGCACGTTCATTTTCAGAGCTCCTAGACCTTCCTATAAGAAGTTAGCCAAAAAGTAGCTTCGAAAAACGCTTAGGTTAAGTTTCAGAGTTGCTTCTAATGTACCAAAGCTGGACTTAGACATAATTTCACTCTCACAACATTATGGCTGGTTGGAGACAGTCCGAACCACAAGTACCGGGTCCATGGTTCTGGGCATATACTGGGGGACGGGGACGACTCCCATTAAACCCTGACTATACCGGGGATACGCATATTACAATGCCTTACTGGTCTGTGCTGAAGCAGGGCATTCTGGCAGCCAAGTGGCTTGACCTTTATTAGTGAGCCTGGTTACCCCCTCTCGGAACCACAGACTTAGAAATCGCCAGCTCATTTACAGTGCATAATATATTTATATATATACCATTATACACCATTTTAATAAAAAAATATCACAAAATTCTTCTAAGTCCCTCGGGAAGAGTGAAAGACGCGCACGTTCATTTTCAGAGCTCCTAGACCTTCCTATAAGAAGTTAGCCAAAAAGTAGCTTCGAAAAATGCTTAGGTTAAGTTTCAGAGTTGATTCTAATGTACCAAAGCTGGACTTAGACATAATTTCACTCTCACAACATTATGGCTGGTTGGAGACAGTCCGAACCACAAGTACCGGGTCCATGGTTCTGGGCGTATACTGGGGGGACGACTCCCATTAACCCCTGACTATACCGGGGATACGCTTATCACAATGCCTTTCTGGTCTGTGCTGAAGCAGGGCATTCTGGCAGCCAAGTGGCTTGACATTTATTAGTGAGCCTGGTTACCCCCTCTCGGAACCACAGACTTAGAAATCGCCAGCTCATATACAGTGCATAAAATATATTTATATATATACCCTTATACACCATTTTAATAAAAAAATATCACAAAATTCTTCTAAGTCCCTCGGGAAGAGTGAAAGACGCGCACGTTCATTTTCAGAGCTCCTAGACCTTCCTATAAGAAGTTAGCCAAAAAGTAGCTTCGAAAAACGCTTAGGTTAAGTTTCAGAGTTGCTTCTAATGTACCAAAGCTGGACTTAGACATAATTTCAATCTCACAACATGATGGCTGGTTGGAGACAGTCCGAACCACAAGTACCGGGTCCATGGTTCGGGGCGTATACTGGGGGGACGGGGACGACTCCCATTAACCCCTGACTATACCGGGGATACGCTTATCACAATGCCTTTCTGGTCTGTGCTGAAGCAGGGCATTCTGGCAGCCAAGTGGCTTGACCTTTATTAGTGAGCCTGGTTACCCCCTCTCGGAACCACAGACTTAGAAATCGCCAGCTCATATACAGTGCATTAAATATATTTATATATATACCCTTATACACCATTTTAATAAAAAAATATCACAAAATTCTTCTAAGTCCCTCGGGAAGAGTGAAAGACGTGCACGTTCATTTTCAGAGCTCCTAGACCTTCCTATAAGAAGTTAGCCAAAAAGTAGCTTCGAAAAACGCTTAGGTTAAGTTTCAGAGTTGCTTCTAATGTACCAAAGCTGGACTTAGACATAATTTCACTCTCACAACATTATGGCTGGTTGGAGACAGTCCGAACCACAAGTACCGGGTCCATGGTTCTGGGCGTATACTGGGGGGACGACTCCCATTAACCCCTGACTATACCGGGGATACGCTTATCACAATGCCTTTCTGGTCTGTGCTGAAGCAGGGCATTCTGGCAGCCAAGTGGCTTGACATTTATTAGTGAGCCTGGTTACCCCCTCTCGGAACCACAGACTTAGAAATCGCCAGCTCATTTACAGTGCATAAAATATATTTATATATACCCTTATACACCATTTTAATAAAAAATATCACAAAATTCTTCTAAGTCCCTCGGGAAGAGTGAAAGACGCGCACGTTCATTTTCAGAGCTCCTAGACCTTCCTATAAGAAGTTAGCCAAAAAGTAGCTTCGAAAAACGCTTAGGTTACGTTTCAGAGTTGCTTCTAATGTACCAAAGCTGGACTTAGACATAATTTCACTCTCACAACATTATGGCTGGTTGGAGACAGTCCGAACCACAAGTACCGGGTCCATGGTTCTGGGCGTATACTGGGGGGACGGGGACGACTCCCATTAACCCCTGACTATACCGGGGATTCGCTTATCACAATGCCTTTCTGGTCTGTGCTGAAGCAAGGCATTCTGGCAGCCAAGTGGCTTGACATTTATTAGTGAGCCTGGTTACCCCCTCTCGGAACCACAGACTTAGAAATCGCCAGCTCATATACAGTGCATTAAATATATTTATATATATACCCTTATACACCATTTTAATAAAAAATATCACAAAATTCTTCTAAGTCCCTCGGGAAAAGTGAAAGACGCGCACGTTCATTTTCAGAGCTCCTAGACCTTCCTATAAGAAGTTAGCCAAAAAGTATCTTCGAAAAACGCTTAGGTTAAGTTTCAGAGTTGCTTCTAATGTACCAAAGCTGGACTTAGACATAATTTCACTCTCACAACATTATGGCTGGTTGGAGACAGTCCGAACCACAAGTACCGGGTCCATGGTTCTGGGCATATACTGGGGGACGGGGACGACTCCCATTAAACCCTGACTATACCGGGGATACGCATATTACAATGCCTTACTGGTCTGTGCTGAAGCAGGGCATTCTGGCAGCCAAGTGGCTTGACCTTTATTAGTGAGCCTGGTTACCCCCTCTCGGAACCACAGACTTAGAAATCGCCAGCTCATTTACAGTGCATAAAATATATTTATATATATACCCTTATACACCATTTTAATAAAAAAATATCACAAAATTCTTCTAAGTCCCTCGGGAAGAGTGAAAGACGCGCACGTTCATTTTCAGAGCTCCTAGACCTTCCTATAAGAAGTTAGCCAAAAAGTAGCTTCGAAAAACGCTTAGGTTAAGTTTCAGAGTTGCTTCTAATGTACCAAAGCTGGACTTAGACATAATTTCACTCTCACAACATTATGGCTGGTTGGAGACAGTCCGAACCACAAGTACCGGGTCCATGGTTCTGGGCGTATACTGGGGGGACGACTCCCATTAACCCCTGACTATACCGGGGATACGCTTATCACAATGCCTTTCTGGTCTGTGCTGAAGCAGGGCATTCTGGCAGCCAAGTGGCTTGACATTTATTAGTGAGCCTGGTTACCCCCTCTCGGAACCACAGACTTAGAAATCGCCAGCTCATTTACAGTGCATAAAATATATTTATATATATACCCTTATACACCATTTTAATAAAAAATATCACAAAATTCTTCTAAGTCCCTCGGGAAGAGTGAAAGACGCGCACGTTCATTTTCAGAGCTCCTAGACCTTCCTATAAGAAGTTAGCCAAAAAGTAGCTTCGAAAAACGCTTAGGTTACGTTTCAGAGTTGCTTCTAATGTACCAAAGCTGGACTTAGACATAATTTCACTCTCACAACATTATGGCTGGTTGGAGACAGTCCGAACCACAAGTACCGGGTCCATGGTTCTGGGCGTATACTGGGGGGACGGGGACGACTCCCATTAACCCCTGACTATACCGGGGATTCGCTTATCACAATGCCTTTCTGGTCTGTGCTGAAGCAAGGCATTCTGGCAGCCAAGTGGCTTGACATTTATTAGTGAGCCTGGTTACCCCATCTCGGAACCACAGACTTAGAAATCGCCAGCTCATATACAGTGCATTAAATATATTTATATATATACCCTTATACACCATTTTAATAAAAAATATCACAAAATTCTTCTAAGTCCCTCGGGAAAAGTGAAAGACGCGCACGTTCATTTTCAGAGCTCCTAGACCTTCCTATAAGAAGTTAGCCAAAAAGTATCTTCGAAAAACGCTTAGGTTAAGTTTCAGAGTTGCTTCTAATGTACCAAAGCTGGACTTAGACATAATTTCACTCTCACAACATTATGGCTGGTTGGAGACAGTCCGAACCACAAGTACCGGGTCCATGGTTCTGGGCATATACTGGGGGACGGGGACGACTCCCATTAAACCCTGACTATACCGGGGATACGCATATTACAATGCCTTACTGGTCTGTGCTGAAGCAGGGCATTCTGGCAGCCAAGTGGCTTGACCTTTATTAGTGAGCCTGGTTACCCCCTCTCGGAACCACAGACTTAGAAATCGCCAGCTCATTTACAGTGCATAAAATATATTTATATATATACCCTTATACACCATTTTAATAAAAAAATATCACAAAATTCTTCTAAGTCCCTCGGGAAGAGTGAAAGACGCGCACGTTCATTTTCAGAGCTCCTAGACCTTCCTATAAGAAGTTAGCCAAAAAGTAGCTTCGAAAAACGCTTAGGTTAAGTTTCAGAGTTGCTTCTAATGTACCAAAGCTGGACTTAGACATAATTTCACTCTCACAACATTATGGCTGGTTGGAGACAGTCCGAACCACAAGTACCGGGTCCATGGTTCTGGGCGTATACTGGGGGGACGACTCCCATTAACCCCTGACTATACCGGGGATACGCTTATCACAATGCCTTTCTGGTCTGTGCTGAAGCAGGGCATTCTGGCAGCCAAGTGGCTTGACCTTTATTAGTGAGCCTGGTTACCCCCTCTCGGAACCACAGACTTAGAAATCGCCAGCTCATTTACAGTGCATAAAATATATTTATATATATACCCTTATACACCATTTTAATAAAAAATATCACAAAATTCTTCTAAGTCCCTCGGGAAGAGTGAAAGACGCGCACGTTCATTTTCAGAGCTTCTAGACCTTCCTATAAGAAGTTAGCCAAAAAGTAGCTTCGAAAAACGCTTAGGTTAAGTTTCAGTGTTGCTTCTAATGTACCAAAGCTGGACTTAGACATAATTTCACTCTCACAACATTATGGCTGGTTGGAGACAGTCCGAACCACAATTACCGGGTCCATGGTTCTGGGCGTATACTGGGGGGACGACTCCCATTAACCCCTGACTATACCGGAAATACGCTTATCACAATGCCTTTCTGGTCTGTGCTGAAGCAGGGCATTCTGGCAGCCAAGTGGCTTGACATTTTTTAGTGAGCCTGGTTACCCCCTCTCGGAACCACAGACTTAGAAATCGCCAGCTCATATACAGTGCATAAAATATATTTATATATATACCCTTATACACCATTTTAATAAAAAAATATCACAAAATTCTTCTAAGTCCCTCGGGAAGAGTGAAAGACGCGCACGTTCATTTTCAGAGATCCTAGACCTTCCTATAAGAAGTTAGCCAAAAAGAAGCTTCGAAAAACGCTTAGGTTAAGTTTCAGAGTTGCTTCTAATGTACCAAAGCTGGACTTAGACATAATTTCACTCTCACAACATTATGGCTGGTTGGAGACAGTTCGAACCACAAGTACCGGGTTCATGGTTCTGGGCATATACTGGGGGACGGGGACGACTCCCATTAAACCCTGACTATACCGGGGATACGCATATTACAATGCCTTACTGGTCTGTGCTGAAGCAGGGCATTCTGGCAGCCAAGTGGCTTGACCTTTATTAGTGAGCCTGGTTACCCCCTCTCGGAACCACAGACTTAGAAATCGCCAGCTCATTTACAGTGCATAAAATATATTTATATATATACCCTTATACACCATTTTAATAAAAAAATATCACAAAATTCTTCTAAGTCCCTCGGGAAGAGTGAAAGACGCGCACGTTCATTTTCAGAGCTCCTAGACCTTCCTATAAGAAGTTAGCCAAAAAGTAGCTTCGAAAAACGCTTAGGTTAAGTTTCAGAGTTGCTTCTAATGTACCAAAGCTGGACTTAGACATAATTTCACTCTCACAACATTATGGCTGGTTGGAGACAGTCCGAACCACAAGTACCGGGTCCATGGTTCTGGGCGTATACTGGGGTGACGACTCCCATTAACCCCTGACTATACCGGGGATACGCTTATCACAATGCCTTTCTGGTCTGTGCTGAAGCAGGGCATTCTGGCAGCCAAGTGGCTTGACATTTATTAGTGAGCCTGGTTACCCCCTCTCGGAACCACAGACTTAGAAATCGCCAGCTCATATAAAGTGCATAAAATATATTTATATATATACCCTTATACACCATTTTAATAAAAAAATATCACAAAATTCTTCTAAGTCCCTCGGGAAGAGTGAAAGACGCGCACGTTCATTTTCAGAGCTTCTAGACCTTCCTATAAGAAGTTAGCCAAAAAGTAGCTTCGAAAAACGCTTAGGTTAAGTTTCAGTGTTGCTTCTAATGTACCAAAGCTGGACTTAGACATAATTTCACTCTCACAACATTATGGCTGGTTGGAGACAGTCCGAACCACAAGTACCGGGTCCATGGTTCTGGCCGTATACTGGGGGGACGGCGACGACTCCCATTAACCCCTGACTATACCGGGGATACGCTTATCACAATGCCTTTCTGGTCTGTGCTGAAGCAGGGCATTCTGGCAGCCAAGTGGCTTGACATTTATTAGTGAGCCTGGTTACCCCCTCTCGGAACCACAGACTTAGAAATCGCCAGCTCATATACAGTGCATTAAATATATTTATATATATACCCTTATACACCATTTTAATAAAAAATATCACAAAATTCTTCTAAGTCCCTCGGGAAGAGTGAAAGACGCGCACGTTCATTTTCAGAGCTCCTAGACCTTCCTATAAGAAGTTAGCCAAAAAGTAGCTTCGAAAAACGCTTAGGTTAAGTTTCAGAGTTGCTTCTAATGTACCAAAGCTGGACTTAGACATAATTTCAATCTCACAACATTATGGCTGGTTGGAGACAGTCCGAACCACAAGTACCGGGTCCATGGTTCGGGGCGTATACTGGGGGGACGGGGACGACTCCCATTAACCCCTGACTATACCGGGGATACGCTTATCACAATGCCTTTCTGGTCTGTGCTGAAGCAGGGCATTCTGGCAGCCAAGTGGCTTGACCTTTATTAGTGAGCCTGGTTACCCCCTCTCGGAACCACAGACTTAGAAATCGCCAGCTCATATACAGTGCATTAAATATATTTATATATATACCCTTATACACCATTTTAATAAAAAAATATCACAAAATTCTTCTAAGTCCCTCGGGAAGAGTGAAAGACGTGTACGTTCATTTTCAGAGCTCCTAGACCTTCCTATAAGAAGTTAGCCAAAAAGTAGCTTCGAAAAACGCTTAGGTTAAGTTTCAGAGTTGCTTCTAATGTACCAAAGCTGGACTTAGACATAATTTCACTCTCACAACATTATGGCTGGTTGGAGACAGTCCGAACCACAAGTACCGGGTCCATGGTTCTGGGCGTATACTGGGGGGACGACTCCCATTAACCCCTGACTATACCGGGGATACGCTTATCACAATGCCTTTCTGGTCTGTGCTGAAGCAGGGCATTCTGGCAGCCAAGTGGCTTGACATTTATTAGTGAGCCTGGTTACCCCCTCTCGGAACCACAGACTTAGAAATCGCCAGCTCATTTACAGTGCATAAAATATATTTATATATATACCCTTATACACCATTTTAATAAAAAATATCACAAAATTCTTCTAAGTCCCTCGGGAAGAGTGAAAGACGCGCACGTTCATTTTCAGAGCTCCTAGACCTTCCTATAAGAAGTTAGCCAAAAAGTAGCTTCGAAAAACGCTTAGGTTACGTTTCAGAGTTGCTTCTAATGTACCAAAGCTGGACTTAGACATAATTTCACTCTCACAACATTATGGCTGGTTGGAGACAGTCCGAACCACAAGTACCGGGTCCATGGTTCTGGGCGTATACTGGGGGGACGGGGACGACTCCCATTAACCCCTGACTATACCGGGGATTCGCTTATCACAATGCCTTTCTGGTCTGTGCTGAAGCAAGGCATTCTGGCAGCCAAGTGGCTTGACATTTATTAGTGAGCCTGGTTACCCCCTCTCGGAACCACAGACTTAGAAATCGCCAGCTCATATACAGTGCATTAAATATATTTATATATATACCCTTATACACCATTTTAATAAAAAATATCACAAAATTCTTCTAAGTCCCTCGGGAAAAGTGAAAGACGCGCACGTTCATTTTCAGAGCTCCTAGACCTTCCTATAAGAAGTTAGCCAAAAAGTATCTTCGAAAAACGCTTAGGTTAAGTTTCAGAGTTGCTTCTAATGTACCAAAGCTGGACTTAGACATAATTTCACTCTCACAACATTATGGCTGGTTGGAGACAGTCCGAACCACAAGTACCGGGTCCATGGTTCTGGGCATATACTGGGGGACGGGGACGACTCCCATTAAACCCTGACTATACCGGGGATACGCATATTACAATGCCTTACTGGTCTGTGCTGAAGCAGGGCATTCTGGCAGCCAAGTGGCTTGACCTTTATTAGTGAGCCTGGTTACCCCCTCTCGGAACCACAGACTTAGAAATCGCCAGCTCATTTACAGTGCATAAAATATATTTATATATATACCCTTATACACCATTTTAATAAAAAAATATCACAAAATTCTTCTAAGTCCCTCGGGAAGAGTGAAAGACGCGCACGTTCATTTTCAGAGCTCCTAGACCTTCCTATAAGAAGTTAGCCAAAAAGTAGCTTCGAAAAACGCTTAGGTTAAGTTTCAGAGTTGCTTCTAATGTACCAAAGCTGGACTTAGACATAATTTCACTCTCACAACATTATGGCTGGTTGGAGACAGTCCGAACCACAAGTACCGGGTCCATGGTTCTGGGCGTATACTGGGGGGACGACTCCCATTAACCCCTGACTATACCGGGGATACGCTTATCACAATGCCTTTCTGGTCTGTGCTGAAGCAGGGCATTCTGGCAGCCAAGTGGCTTGACCTTTATTAGTGAGCCTGGTTACCCCCTCTCGGAACCACAGACTTAGAAATCGCCAGCTCATTTACAGTGCATAAAATATATTTATATATATACCCTTATACACCATTTTAATAAAAAAATATCACAAAATTCTTCTAAGTCCCTCGGGAAGAGTGAAAGACGCGCACGTTCATTTTCAGAGCTCCTAGACCTTCCTATAAGAAGTTAGCCAAAAAGTAGCTTCGAAAAACGCTTAGGTTAAGTTTCAGAGTTGCTTCTAATGTACCAAAGCTGGACTTAGACATAATTTCACTCTCACAACATTATGGCTGGTTGGAGACAGTCCGAACATCAAGTACCGGGTCCATGGTTCTGGGCGTATACTGGGGGGACGACTCCCATTAACCCCTGACTATACCGGGGATACGCTTATCACAATGCCTTTCTGGTCTGTGCTGAAGCAGGGCATTCTGGCAGCCAAGTGGCTTGACATTTATTAGTGAGCCTGGTTACCCCCTCTCGGAACCACAGACTTAGAAATCGCCAGCTCATATAAAGTGCATAAAATATATTTATATATATACCCTTATACACCATTTTAATAAAAAAATATCACAAAATTCTTCTAAGTCCCTCGGGAAGAGTGAAAGACGCGCACGTTCATTTTCAGAGCTTCTAGACCTTCCTATAAGAAGTTAGCCAAAAAGTAGCTTCGAAAAACGCTTAGGTTAAGTTTCAGTGTTGCTTCTAATGTACCAAAGCTGGACTTAGACATAATTTCACTCTCACAACATTATGGCTGGTTGGAGACAGTCCGAACCACAATTACCGGGTCCATGGTTCTGGGCGTATACTGGGGGGACGACTCCCATTAACCCCTGACTATACCGGGGATACGCTTATCACAATGCCTTTCTGGTCTGTGCTGAAGCAGGGCATTCTGGCAGCCAAGTGGCTTGACATTTTTTAGTGAGCCTGGTTACCCCCTCTCGGAACCACAGACTTAGAAATCGCCAGCTCATATACAGTGCATAAAATATATTTATATATATACCCTTATACACCATTTTTATAAAAAAATATCACAAAATTCTTCTAAGTCCCTCGGGAAGAGTGAAAGACGCGCACGTTCATTTTCAGAGATCCTAGACCTTCCTATAAGAAGTTAGCCAAAAAGAAGCTTCGAAAAACGCTTAGGTTAAGTTTCAGAGTTGCTTCTAATGTACCAAAGCTGGACTTAGACATAATTTCACTCTCACAACATTATGGCTGGTTGGAGACAGTTCGAACCACAAGTACCGGGTTCATGGTTCTGGGCATATACTGGGGGACGGGGACGACTCCCATTAAACCCTGACTATACCGGGGATACGCATATTACAATGCCTTACTGGTCTGTGCTGAAGCAGGGCATTCTGGCAGCCAAGTGGCTTGACCTTTATTAGTGAGCCTGGTTACCCCCTCTCGGAACCACAGACTTAGAAATCGCCAGCTCATTTACAGTGCATAAAATATATTTATATATATACCCTTATACACCATTTTAATAAAAAAATATCACAAAATTCTTCTAAGTCCCTCGGGAAGAGTGAAAGACGCGCACGTTCATTTTCAGAGCTCCTAGACCTTCCTATAAGAAGTTAGCCAAAAAGTAGCTTCGAAAAACGCTTAGGTTAAGTTTCAGAGTTGCTTCTAATGTACCAAAGCTGGACTTAGACATAATTTCACTCTCACAACATTATGGCTGGTTGGAGACAGTCCGAACCACAAGTACCGGGTCCATGGTTCTGGGCGTATACTGGGGTGACGACTCCCATTAACCCCTGACTATACCGGGGATACGCTTATCACAATGCCTTTCTGGTCTGTGCTGAAGCAGGGCATTCTGGCAGCCAAGTGGCTTGACATTTATTAGTGAGCCTGGTTACCCCCTCTCGGAACCACAGACTTAGAAATCGCCAGCTCATATAAAGTGCATAAAATATATTTATATATATACCCTTATACACCATTTTAATAAAAAAATATCACAAAATTCTTCTAAGTCCCTCGGGAAGAGTGAAAGACGCGCACGTTCATTTTCAGAGCTTCTAGACCTTCCTATAAGAAGTTAGCCAAAAAGTAGCTTCGAAAAACGCTTAGGTTAAGTTTCAGTGTTGCTTCTAATGTACCAAAGCTGGACTTAGACATAATTTCACTCTCACAACATTATGGCTGGTTGGAGACAGTCCGAACCACAAGTACCGGGTCCATGGTTCTGGGCGTATACTGGGGGGACGGCGACGACTCCCATTAACCCCTGACTATACCGGGGATACGCTTATCACAATGCCTTTCTGGTCTGTGCTGAAGCAGGGCATTCTGGCAGCCAAGTGGCTTGACATTTATTAGTGAGCCTGGTTACCCCCTCTCGGAACCACAGACTTAGAAATCGCCAGCTCATATACAGTGCATTAAATATATTTATATATATACCCTTATACACCATTTTAATAAAAAATATCACAAAATTCTTCTAAGTCCCTCGGGAAGAGTGAAAGACGCGCACGTTCATTTTCAGAGCTCCTAGACCTTCCTATAAGAAGTTAGCCAAAAAGTAGCTTCGAAAAACGCTTAGGTTAAGTTTCAGAGTTGCTTCTAATGTACCAAAGCTGGACTTAGACATAATTTCACTCTCACAACATTATGGCTGGTTGGAGACAGTCCGAACCACAAGTACCGGGTCCATGGTTCTGGGCATATACTGGGGGACGGGGACGACTCCCATTAAACCCTGACTATACCGGGGATACGCATATTACAATGCCTTACTGGTCTGTGCTGAAGCAGGGCATTCTGGCAGCCAAGTGGCTTGACCTTTATTAGTGAGCCTGGTTACCCCCTCTCGGAACCACAGACTTAGAAATCGCCAGCTCATTTACAGTGCATAAAATATATTTATATATATACCCTTATACACCATTTTAATAAAAAAATATCACAAAATTCTTCTAAGTCCCTCGGGAAGAGTGAAAGACGCGCACGTTCATTTTCAGAGCTCCTAGACCTTCCTATAAGAAGTTAGCCAAAAAGTAGCTTCGAAAAACGCTTAGGTTAAGTTTCAGAGTTGCTTCTAATGTACCAAAGCTGGACTTAGACATAATTTCACTCTCACAACATTATGGCTGGTTGGAGACAGTCCGAACCACAAGTACCGGGTCCATGGTTCTGGGCGTATACTGGGGGGACGACTCCCATTAACCCCTGACTATACCGGGGATACGCTTATCACAATGCCTTTCTGGTTTGTGCTGAAGCAGGGCATTCTGGCAGCCAAGTGGCTTGACATTTATTAGTGAGCCTGGTTACCCCCTCTCGGAACCACAGACTTAGAAATCGCCAGCTCATATAAAGTGCATAAAATATATTTATATATATACCCTTATACACCATTTTAATAAAAAAATATCACAAAATTCTTCTAAAGTCCCTCGGGAAGAGTGAAAGACGCGCACGTTCATTTTCAGAGCTTCTAGACCTTCCTATAAGAAGTTAGCCAAAAAGTAGCTTCGAAAAACGCCTAGGTTAAGTTTCAGTGTTGCTTCTAATGTACCAAAGCTGGACTTAGACATAATTTCACTCTCACAACATTATGGCTGGTTTGAGACAGTCCGAACCACAAGTACCGGGTCCATGGTTCTGGGCGTATACTGGGGGGACGGGGACGACTCCCATTAACCCCTGACTATACCGGGGATACGCTTATCACAATGCCTTTCTGGTCTGTGCTGAAGCAGGGCATTCTGGCAGCCAAGTGGCTTGACATTTATTAGTGAGCCTGGTTACCCCCTCTCGGAACCACAGACTTAGAAATCGCCAGCTCATTTACAGTGCATAAAATATATTTATATATATACCCTTATACACCATTTTAATAAAAAATATCACAAAATTCTTCTAAGTCCCTCGGGAAGAGTGAAAGACGCGCACGTTCATTTTCAGAGCTTCTAGACCTTCCTATAAGAAGTTAGCCAAAAAGTAGCTTCGAAAAACGCTTAGGTTAAGTTTCAGTGTTGCTTCTAATGTACCAAAGCTGGACTTAGACATAATTTCACTCTCACAACATTATGGCTGGTTGGAGACAGTCCGAACCACAATTACCGGGTCCATGGTTCTGGGCGTATACTGGGGGGACGACTCCCATTAACCCCTGACTATACCGGAAATACGCTTATCACAATGCCTTTCTGGTCTGTGCTGAAGCAGGGCATTCTGGCAGCCAAGTGGCTTGACATTTTTTAGTGAGCCTGGTTACCCCCTCTCGGAACCACAGACTTAGAAATCGCCAGCTCATATACAGTGCATAAAATATATTTATATATATACCCTTATACACCATTTTAATAAAAAAATATCACAAAATTCTTCTAAGTCCCTCGGGAAGAGTGAAAGACGCGCACGTTCATTTTCAGAGATCCTAGACCTTCCTATAAGAAGTTAGCCAAAAAGAAGCTTCGAAAAACGCTTAGGTTAAGTTTCAGAGTTGCTTCTAATGTACCAAAGCTGGACTTAGACATAATTTCACTCTCACAACATTATGGCTGGTTGGAGACAGTTCGAACCACAAGTACCGGGTTCGTGGTTCTGGGCATATACTGGGGGACGGGGACGACTCCCATTAAACCCTGACTATACCGGGGATACGCATATTACAATGCCTTACTGGTCTGTGCTGAAGCAGGGCATTCTGGCAGCCAAGTGGCTTGACCTTTATTAGTGAGCCTGGTTACCCCCTCTCGGAAACACAGACTTAGAAATCGCCAGCTCATTTACAGTGCATAAAATATATTTATATATATACCCTTATACACCATTTTAATAAAAAAATATCACAAAATTCTTCTAAGTCCCTCGGGAAGAGTGAAAGACGCGCACGTTCATTTTCAGAGCTCCTAGACCTTCCTATAAGAAGTTAGCCAAAAAGTAGCTTCGAAAAACGCTTAGGTTAAGTTTCAGAGTTGCTTCTAATGTACCAAAGCTGGACTTAGACATAATTTCACTCTCACAACATTATGGCTGGTTGGAGACAGTCCGAACCACAAGTACCGGGTCCATGGTTCTGGGCGTATACTGGGGTGACGACTCCCATTAACCCCTGACTATACCGGGGATACGCTTATCACAATGCCTTTCTGGTCTGTGCTGAAGCAGGGCATTCTGGCAGCCAAGTGGCTTGACATTTATTAGTGAGCCTGGTTACCCCCTCTCGGAACCACAGACTTAGAAATCGCCAGCTCATATAAAGTGCATAAAATATATTTATATATATACCCTTATACACCATTTTAATAAAAAAATATCACAAAATTCTTCTAAGTCCCTCGGGAAGAGTGAAAGACGCGCACGTTCATTTTCAGAGCTTCTAGACCTTCCTATAAGAAGTTAGCCAAAAAGTAGCTTCGAAAAACGCTTAGGTTAAGTTTCAGTGTTGCTTCTAATGTACCAAAGCTGGACTTAGACATAATTTCACTCTCACAACATTATGGCTGGTTGGAGACAGTCCGAACCACAAGTACCGGGTCCATGGTTCTGGCCGTATACTGGGGGGACGGCGACGACTCCCATTAACCCCTGACTATACCGGGGATACGCTTATCACAATGCCTTTCTGGTCTGTGCTGAAGCAGGGCATTCTGGCAGCCAAGTGGCTTGACATTTATTAGTGAGCCTGGTTACCCCCTCTCGGAACCACAGACTTAGAAATCGCCAGCTCATATACAGTGCATTAAATATATTTATATATATACCCTTATACACCATTTTAATAAAAAATATCACAAAATTCTTCTAAGTCCCTCGGGAAGAGTGAAAGACGCGCACGTTCATTTTCAGAGCTCCTAGACCTTCCTATAAGAAGTTAGCCAAAAAGTAGCTTCGAAAAACGCTTAGGTTAAGTTTCAGAGTTGCTTCTAATGTACCAAAGCTGGACTTAGACATAATTTCAATCTCACAACATTATGGCTGGTTGGAGACAGTCCGAACCACAAGTACCGGGTCCATGGTTCGGGGCGTATACTGGGGGGACGGGGACGACTCCCATTAACCCCTGACTATACCGGGGATACGCTTATCACAATGCCTTTCTGGTCTGTGCTGAAGCAGGGCATTCTGGCAGCCAAGTGGCTTGACCTTTATTAGTGAGCCTGGTTACCCCCTCTCGGAACCACAGACTTAGAAATCGCCAGCTCATATACAGTGCATTAAATATATTTATATATATACCCTTATACACCATTTTAATAAAAAAATATCACAAAATTCTTCTAAGTCCCTCGGGAAGAGTGAAAGACGTGCACGTTCATTTTCAGAGCTCCTAGACCTTCCTATAAGAAGTTAGCCAAAAAGTAGCTTCGAAAAACGCTTAGGTTAAGTTTCAGAGTTGCTTCTAATGTACCAAAGCTGGACTTAGACATAATTTCACTCTCACAACATTATGGCTGGTTGGAGACAGTCCGAACCACAAGTACCGGGTCCATGGTTCTGGGCGTATACTGGGGTGACGACTCCCATTAACCCCTGACTATACCGGGGATACGCTTATCACAATGCCTTTCTGGTCTGTGCTGAAGCAGGGCATTCTGGCAGCCAAGTGGCTTGACATTTATTAGTGAGCCTGGTTACCCCCTCTCGGAACCACAGACTTAGAAATCGCCAGCTCATATAAAGTGCATAAAATATATTTATATATATACCCTTATACACCATTTTAATAAAAAAATATCACAAAATTCTTCTAAGTCCCTCGGGAAGAGTGAAAGACGCGCACGTTCATTTTCAGAGCTTCTAGACCTTCCTATAAGAAGTTAGCCAAAAAGTAGCTTCGAAAAACGCTTAGGTTAAGTTTCAGTGTTGCTTCTAATGTACCAAAGCTGGACTTAGACATAATTTCACTCTCACAACATTATGGCTGGTTGGAGACAGTCCGAACCACAAGTACCGGGTCCATGGTTCTGGCCGTATACTGGGGGGACGGCGACGACTCCCATTAACCCCTGACTATACCGGGGATACGCTTATCACAATGCCTTTCTGGTCTGTGCTGAAGCAGGGCATTCTGGCAGCCAAGTGGCTTGACATTTATTAGTGAGCCTGGTTACCCCCTCTCGGAACCACAGACTTAGAAATCGCCAGCTCATATACAGTGCATTAAATATATTTATATATATACCCTTATACACCATTTTAATAAAAAATATCACAAAATTCTTCTAAGTCCCTCGGGAAGAGTGAAAGACGCGCACGTTCATTTTCAGAGCTCCTAGACCTTCCTATAAGAAGTTAGCCAAAAAGTAGCTTCGAAAAACGCTTAGGTTAAGTTTCAGAGTTGCTTCTAATGTACCAAAGCTGGACTTAGACATAATTTCAATCTCACAACATTATGGCTGGTTGGAGACAGTCCGAACCACAAGTACCGGGTCCATGGTTCGGGGCGTATACTGGGGGGACGGGGACGACTCCCATTAACCCCTGACTATACCGGGGATACGCTTATCACAATGCCTTTCTGGTCTGTGCTGAAGCAGGGCATTCTGGCAGCCAAGTGGCTTGACCTTTATTAGTGAGCCTGGTTACCCCCTCTCGGAACCACAGACTTAGAAATCGCCAGCTCATATACAGTGCATTAAATATATTTATATATATACCCTTATACAAAATTTTAATAAAAAAATATCACAAAATTCTTCTAAGTCCCTCGGGAAGAGTGAAAGACGTGCACGTTCATTTTCAGAGCTCCTAGACCTTCCTATAAGAAGTTAGCCAAAAAGTAGCTTCGAAAAACGCTTAGGTTAAGTTTCAGAGTTGCTTCTAATGTACCAAAGCTGGACTTAGACATAATTTCACTCTCACAACATTATGGCTGGTTGGAGACAGTCCGAACCACAAGTACCGGGTCCATGGTTCTGGGCGTATACTGGGGGGACGACTCCCATTAACCCCTGACTATACCGGGGATACGCTTATCACAATGCCTTTCTGGTCTGTGCTGAAGCAGGGCATTCTGGCAGCCAAGTGGCTTGACATTTATTAGTGAGCCTGGTTACCCCCTCTCGGAACCACAGACTTAGAAATCGCCAGCTCATTTACAGTGCATAAAATATATTTATATATATACCCTTATACACCATTTTAATAAAAAATATCACAAAATTCTTCTAAGTCCCTCGGGAAGAGTGAAAGACGCGCACGTTCATTTTCAGAGCTCCTAGACCTTCCTATAAGAAGTTAGCCAAAAAGTAGCTTCGAAAAACGCTTAGGTTACGTTTCAGAGTTGCTTCTAATGTACCAAAGCTGGACTTAGACATAATTTCACTCTCACAACATTATGGCTGGTTGGAGACAGTCCGAACCACAAGTACCGGGTCCATGGTTCTGGGCGTATACTGGGGGGACGGGGACGACTCCCATTAACCCCTGACTATACCGGGGATTCGCTTATCACAATGCCTTTCTGGTCTGTGCTGAAGCAAGGCATTCTGGCAGCCAAGTGGCTTGACATTTATTAGTGAGCCTGGTTACCCCCTCTCGGAACCACAGACTTAGAAATCGCCAGCTCATTTACAGTGCATAAAATATATTTATATATATACCCTTATACACCATTTTAATAAAAAAATATCACAAAATTCTTCTAAGTCCCTCGGGAAGAGTGAAAGACGCGCACGTTCATTTTCAGAGCTCCTAGACCTTCCTATAAGAAGTTAGCCAAAAAGTAGCTTCGAAAAACGCTTAGGTTAAGTTTCAGAGTTGCTTCTAATGTACCAAAGCTGGACTTAGACATAATTTCACTCTCACAACATTATGGCTGGTTGGAGACAGTCCGAACCACAAGTACCGGGTCCATGGTTCTGGGCGTATACTGGGGTGACGACTCCCATTAACCCCTGACTATACCGGGGATACGCTTATCACAATGCCTTTCTGGTCTGTGCTGAAGCAGGGCATTCTGGCAGCCAAGTGGCTTGACATTTATTAGTGAGCCTGGTTACCCCCTCTCGGAACCACAGACTTAGAAATCGCCAGCTCATATAAAGTGCATAAAATATATTTATATATATACCCTTATACACCATTTTAATAAAAAAATATCACAAAATTCTTCTAAGTCCCTCGGGAAGAGTGAAAGACGCGCACGTTCATTTTCAGAGCTTCTAGACCTTCCTATAAGAAGTTAGCCAAAAAGTAGCTTCGAAAAACGCTTAGGTTAAGTTTCAGTGTTGCTTCTAATGTACCAAAGCTGGACTTAGACATAATTTCACTCTCACAACATTATGGCTGGTTGGAGACAGTCCGAACCACAAGTACCGGGTCCATGGTTCTGGCCGTATACTGGGGGGACGGCGACGACTCCCATTAACCCCTGACTATACCGGGGATACGCTTATCACAATGCCTTTCTGGTCTGTGCTGAAGCAGGGCATTCTGGCAGCCAAGTGGCTTGACATTTATTAGTGAGCCTGGTTACCCCCTCTCGGAACCACAGACTTAGAAATCGCCAGCTCATATACAGTGCATTAAATATATTTATATATATACCCTTATACACCATTTTAATAAAAAATATCACAAAATTCTTCTAAGTCCCTCGGGAAGAGTGAAAGACGCGCACGTTCATTTTCAGAGCTCCTAGACCTTCCTATAAGAAGTTAGCCAAAAAGTAGCTTCGAAAAACGCTTAGGTTAAGTTTCAGAGTTGCTTCTAATGTACCAAAGCTGGACTTAGACATAATTTCAATCTCACAACATTATGGCTGGTTGGAGACAGTCCGAACCACAAGTACCGGGTCCATGGTTCGGGGCGTATACTGGGGGGACGGGGACGACTCCCATTAACCCCTGACTATACCGGGGATACGCTTATCACAATGCCTTTCTGGTCTGTGCTGAAGCAGGGCATTCTGGCAGCCAAGTGGCTTGACCTTTATTAGTGAGCCTGGTTACCCCCTCTCGGAACCACAGACTTAGAAATCGCCAGCTCATATACAGTGCATTAAATATATTTATATATATACCCTTATACACCATTTTAATAAAAAAATATCACAAAATTCTTCTAAGTCCCTCGGGAAGAGTGAAAGACGTGCACGTTCATTTTCAGAGCTCCTAGACCTTCCTATAAGAAGTTAGCCAAAAAGTAGCTTCGAAAAACGCTTAGGTTAAGTTTCAGAGTTGATTCTAATGTACCAAAGCTGGACTTAGACATAATTTCACTCACAACATTATGGCTGGTTGGAGACAGTCCGAACCACAAGTACCGGGTCCATGGTTCTGGGCGTATACTGGGGGGACGACTCCCATTAACCCCTGACTATACCGGGGATACGCTTATCACAATGCCTTTCTGGTCTGTGCTGAAGCAGGGCATTCTGGCAGCCAAGTGGCTTGACATTTATTAGTGAGCCTGGTTACCCCCTCTCGGAACCACAGACTTAGAAATCGCCAGCTCATTTACAGTGCATAAAATATATTTATATATATACCCTTATACACCATTTTAATAAAAAATATCACAAAATTCTTCTAAGTCCCTCGGGAAGAGTGAAAGACGCGCACGTTCATTTTCAGAGCTCCTAGACCTTCCTATAAGAAGTTAGCCAAAAAGTAGCTTCGAAAAACGCTTAGGTTACGTTTCAGAGTTGCTTCTAATGTACCAAAGCTGGACTTAGACATAATTTCACTCTCACAACATTATGGCTGGTTGGAGACAGTCCGAACCACAAGTACCGGGTCCATGGTTCTGGGCGTATACTGGGGGGACGGGGACGACTCCCATTAACCCCTGACTATACCGGGGATTCGCTTATCACAATGCCTTTCTGGTCTGTGCTGAAGCAAGGCATTCTGGCAGCCAAGTGGCTTGACATTTATTAGTGAGCCTGGTTACCCCCTCTCGGAACCACAGACTTAGAAATCGCCAGCTCATATACAGTGCATTAAATATATTTATATATATACCCTTATACACCATTTTAATAAAAAATATCACAAAATTCTTCTAAGTCCCTCGGGAAAAGTGAAAGACGCGCACGTTCATTTTCAGAGCTCCTAGACCTTCCTATAAGAAGTTAGCCAAAAAGTATCTTCGAAAAACGCTTAGGTTAAGTTTCAGAGTTGCTTCTAATGTACCAAAGCTGGACTTAGACATAATTTCACTCTCACAACATTATGGCTGGTTGGAGACAGTCCGAACCACAAGTACCGGGTCCATGGTTCTGGGCATATACTGGGGGACGGGGACGACTCCCATTAAACCCTGACTATACCGGGGATACGCATATTACAATGCCTTACTGGTCTGTGCTGAAGCAGGGCATTCTGGCAGCCAAGTGGCTTGACCTTTATTAGTGAGCCTGGTTACCCCCTCTCGGAACCACAGACTTAGAAATCGCCAGCTCATTTACAGTGCATAAAATATATTTATATATATACCCTTATACACCATTTTAATAAAAAAATATCACAAAATTCTTCTAAGTCCCTCGGGAAGAGTGAAAGACGCGCACGTTCATTTTCAGAGCTCCTAGACCTTCCTATAAGAAGTTAGCCAAAAAGTAGCTTCGAAAAACGCTTAGGTTAAGTTTCAGAGTTGCTTCTAATGTACCAAAGCTGGACTTAGACATAATTTCACTCTCACAACATTATGGCTGGTTGGAGACAGTCCGAACCACAAGTACCGGGTCCATGGTTCTGGGCGTATACTGGGGGGACGACTCCCATTAACCCCTGACTATACCGGGGATACGCTTATCACAATGCCTTTCTGGTCTGTGCTGAAGCAGGGCATTCTGGCAGCCAAGTGGCTTGACCTTTATTAGTGAGCCTGGTTACCCCCTCTCGGAACCACAGACTTAGAAATCGCCAGCTCATTTACAGTGCATAAAATATATTTATATATATACCCTTATACACCATTTTAATAAAAAAATATCACAAAATTCTTCTAAGTCCCTCGGGAAGAGTGAAAGACGCGCACGTTCATTTTCAGAGCTCCTAGACCTTCCTATAAGAAGTTAGCCAAAAAGTAGCTTCGAAAAACGCTTAGGTTAAGTTTCAGAGTTGCTTCTAATGTACCAAAGCTGGACTTAGACATAATTTCACTCTCACAACATTATGGCTGGTTGGAGACAGTCCGAACATCAAGTACCGGGTCCATGGTTCTGGGCGTATACTGGGGGGACGACTCCCATTAACCCCTGACTATACCGGGGATACGCTTATCACAATGCCTTTCTGGTCTGTGCTGAAGCAGGGCATTCTGGCAGCCAAGTGGCTTGACATTTATTAGTGAGCCTGGTTACCCCCTCTCGGAACCACAGACTTAGAAATCGCCAGCTCATATAAAGTGCATAAAATATATTTATATATATACCCTTATACACCATTTTAATAAAAAAATATCACAAAATTCTTCTAAGTCCCTCGGGAAGAGTGAAAGACGCGCACGTTCATTTTCAGAGCTTCTAGACCTTCCTATAAGAAGTTAGCCAAAAAGTAGCTTCGAAAAACGCTTAGGTTAAGTTTCAGTGTTGCTTCTAATGTACCAAAGCTGGACTTAGACATAATTTCACTCTCACAACATTATGGCTGGTTGGAGACAGTCCGAACCACAATTACCGGGTCCATGGTTCTGGGCGTATACTGGGGGGACGACTCCCATTAACCCCTGACTATACCGGGGATACGCTTATCACAATGCCTTTCTGGTCTGTGCTGAAGCAGGGCATTCTGGCAGCCAAGTGGCTTGACATTTTTTAGTGAGCCTGGTTACCCCCTCTCGGAACCACAGACTTAGAAATCGCCAGCTCATATACAGTGCATAAAATATATTTATATATATACCCTTATACACCATTTTTATAAAAAAATATCACAAAATTCTTCTAAGTCCCTCGGGAAGAGTGAAAGACGCGCACGTTCATTTTCAGAGATCCTAGACCTTCCTATAAGAAGTTAGCCAAAAAGAAGCTTCGAAAAACGCTTAGGTTAAGTTTCAGAGTTGCTTCTAATGTACCAAAGCTGGACTTAGACATAATTTCACTCTCACAACATTATGGCTGGTTGGAGACAGTTCGAACCACAAGTACCGGGTTCATGGTTCTGGGCATATACTGGGGGACGGGGACGACTCCCATTAAACCCTGACTATACCGGGGATACGCATATTACAATGCCTTACTGGTCTGTGCTGAAGCAGGGCATTCTGGCAGCCAAGTGGCTTGACCTTTATTAGTGAGCCTGGTTACCCCCTCTCGGAACCACAGACTTAGAAATCGCCAGCTCATTTACAGTGCATAAAATATATTTATATATATACCCTTATACACCATTTTAATAAAAAAATATCACAAAATTCTTCTAAGTCCCTCGGGAAGAGTGAAAGACGCGCACGTTCATTTTCAGAGCTCCTAGACCTTCCTATAAGAAGTTAGCCAAAAAGTAGCTTCGAAAAACGCTTAGGTTAAGTTTCAGAGTTGCTTCTAATGTACCAAAGCTGGACTTAGACATAATTTCACTCTCACAACATTATGGCTGGTTGGAGACAGTCCGAACCACAAGTACCGGGTCCATGGTTCTGGGCGTATACTGGGGTGACGACTCCCATTAACCCCTGACTATACCGGGGATACGCTTATCACAATGCCTTTCTGGTCTGTGCTGAAGCAGGGCATTCTGGCAGCCAAGTGGCTTGACATTTATTAGTGAGCCTGGTTACCCCCTCTCGGAACCACAGACTTAGAAATCGCCAGCTCATATAAAGTGCATAAAATATATTTATATATATACCCTTATACACCATTTTAATAAAAAAATATCACAAAATTCTTCTAAGTCCCTCGGGAAGAGTGAAAGACGCGCACGTTCATTTTCAGAGCTTCTAGACCTTCCTATAAGAAGTTAGCCAAAAAGTAGCTTCGAAAAACGCTTAGGTTAAGTTTCAGTGTTGCTTCTAATGTACCAAAGCTGGACTTAGACATAATTTCACTCTCACAACATTATGGCTGGTTGGAGACAGTCCGAACCACAAGTACCGGGTCCATGGTTCTGGGCGTATACTGGGGGGACGGCGACGACTCCCATTAACCCCTGACTATACCGGGGATACGCTTATCACAATGCCTTTCTGGTCTGTGCTGAAGCAGGGCATTCTGGCAGCCAAGTGGCTTGACATTTATTAGTGAGCCTGGTTACCCCCTCTCGGAACCACAGACTTAGAAATCGCCAGCTCATATACAGTGCATTAAATATATTTATATATATACCCTTATACACCATTTTAATAAAAAATATCACAAAATTCTTCTAAGTCCCTCGGGAAGAGTGAAAGACGCGCACGTTCATTTTCAGAGCTCCTAGACCTTCCTATAAGAAGTTAGCCAAAAAGTAGCTTCGAAAAACGCTTAGGTTAAGTTTCAGAGTTGCTTCTAATGTACCAAAGCTGGACTTAGACATAATTTCACTCTCACAACATTATGGCTGGTTGGAGACAGTCCGAACCACAAGTACCGGGTCCATGGTTCTGGGCATATACTGGGGGACGGGGACGACTCCCATTAAACCCTGACTATACCGGGGATACGCATATTACAATGCCTTACTGGTCTGTGCTGAAGCAGGGCATTCTGGCAGCCAAGTGGCTTGACCTTTATTAGTGAGCCTGGTTACCCCCTCTCGGAACCACAGACTTAGAAATCGCCAGCTCATTTACAGTGCATAAAATATATTTATATATATACCCTTATACACCATTTTAATAAAAAAATATCACAAAATTCTTCTAAGTCCCTCGGGAAGAGTGAAAGACGCGCACGTTCATTTTCAGAGCTCCTAGACCTTCCTATAAGAAGTTAGCCAAAAAGTAGCTTCGAAAAACGCTTAGGTTAAGTTTCAGAGTTGCTTCTAATGTACCAAAGCTGGACTTAGACATAATTTCACTCTCACAACATTATGGCTGGTTGGAGACAGTCCGAACCACAAGTACCGGGTCCATGGTTCTGGGCGTATACTGGGGGGACGACTCCCATTAACCCCTGACTATACCGGGGATACGCTTATCACAATGCCTTTCTGGTCTGTGCTGAAGCAGGGCATTCTGGCAGCCAAGTGGCTTGACATTTATTAGTGAGCCTGGTTACCCCCTCTCGGAACCACAGACTTAGAAATCGCCAGCTCATATAAAGTGCATAAAATATATTTATATATATACCCTTATACACCATTTTAATAAAAAAATATCACAAAATTCTTCTAAAGTCCCTCGGGAAGAGTGAAAGACGCGCACGTTCATTTTCAGAGCTTCTAGACCTTCCTATAAGAAGTTAGCCAAAAAGTAGCTTCGAAAAACGCCTAGGTTAAGTTTCAGTGTTGCTTCTAATGTACCAAAGCTGGACTTAGACATAATTTCACTCTCACAACATTATGGCTGGTTTGAGACAGTCCGAACCACAAGTACCGGGTCCATGGTTCTGGGCGTATACTGGGGGGACGGGGACGACTCCCATTAACCCCTGACTATACCGGGGATACGCTTATCACAATGCCTTTCTGGTCTGTGCTGAAGCAGGGCATTCTGGCAGCCAAGTGGCTTGACATTTATTAGTGAGCCTGGTTACCCCCTCTCGGAACCACAGACTTAGAAATCGCCAGCTCATATACAGTGCATAAAATATATTTATATATATACCCTTATACACCATTTTTATAAAAAAATATCACAAAATTCTTCTAAGTCCCTCGGGAAGAGTGAAAGACGCGCACGTTCATTTTCAGAGCTCCTAGACCTTCCTATAAGAAGTTAGCCAAAAAGTAGCTTCGAAAAACGCTTAGGTTAAGTTTCAGAGTTGATTCTAATGTACCAAAGCTGGACTTAGACATAATTTCACTCTCACAACATTATGGCTGGTTGGAGACAGTCCGAACCACAAGTACCGGGTCCATGGTTCTGGGCGTATACTGGGGGGACGACTCCCATTAACCCCTGACTATACCGGGGATACGCTTATCACAATGCCTTTCTGGTCTGTGCTGAAGCAGGGCATTCTGGCAGCCAAGTGGCTTGACATTTATTAGTGAGCCTGGTTACCCCCTCTCGGAACCACAGACTTAGAAATCGCCAGCTCATATACAGTGCATAAAATATATTTATATATATACCCTTACACCATTTTAATAAAAAAATATCACAAAATTCTTCTAAGTCCCTCGGGAAGAGTGAAAGACGCGCACGTTCATTTTCAGAGCTTCTAGACCTTCCTATAAGAAGTTAGCCAAAAAGTAGCTTCGAAAAACGCTTAGGTTAAGTTTCAGTGTTGCTTCTAATGTACCAAAGCTGGACTTAGACATAATTTCACTCTCACAACATTATGGCTGGTTGGAGACAGTCCGAACCACAAGTACCGGGTCCATGGTTCTGGGCGTATACTGGGGGGACGGCGACGACTCCCATTAACCCCTGACTATACCGGGGATACGCTTATCACAATGCCTTTCTGGTCTGTGCTGAAGCAGGGCATTTGGCAGCCAAGTGGCTTGACATTTATTAGTGAGCCTGGTTACCCCCTCTCGGAACCACAGACTTAGAAATCGCCAGCTCATATACAGTGCATTAAATATATTTATATATATACCCTTATACACCATTTTAATAAAAAATATCACAAAATTCTTCTAAGTCCCTCGGGAAGAGTGAAAGACGCGCACGTTCATTTTCAGAGCTCCTAGACCTTCCTATAAGAAGTTAGCCAAAAAGTAGCTTCGAAAAACGCTTAGGTTAAGTTTCAGAGTTGCTTCTAATGTACCAAAGCTGGACTTAGACATAATTTCACTCTCACAACATTATGGCTGGTTGGAGACAGTCCGAACCACAAGTACCGGGTCCATGGTTCTGGGCATATACTGGGGGACGGGGACGACTCCCATTAAACCCTGACTATACCGGGGATACGCATATTACAATGCCTTACTGGTCTGTGCTGAAGCAGGGCATTCTGGCAGCCAAGTGGCTTGACCTTTATTAGTGAGCCTGGTTACCCCCTCTCGGAACCACAGACTTAGAAATCGCCAGCTCATTTACAGTGCATAAAATATATTTATATATATACCCTTATACACCATTTTAATAAAAAAATATCACAAAATTCTTCTAAGTCCCTCGGGAAGAGTGAAAGACGCGCACGTTCATTTTCAGAGCTCCTAGACCTTCCTATAAGAAGTTAGCCAAAAAGAAGCTTCGAAAAACGCTTAGGTTAAGTTTCAGAGTTGCTTCTAATGTACCAAAGCTGGACTTAGACATAATTTCACTCTCACAACATTATGGCTGGTTGGAGACAGTTCGAACCACAAGTACCGGGTTCATGGTTCTGGGCATATACTGGGGGACGGGGACGACTCCCATTAAACCCTGACTATACCGGGGATACGCATATTACAATGCCTTACTGGTCTGTGCTGAAGCAGGGCATTCTGGCAGCCAAGTGGCTTGACCTTTATTAGTGAGCCTGGTTACCCCCTCTCGGAACCACAGACTTAGAAATCGCCAGCTCATTTACAGTGCATAAAATATATTTATATATATACCCTTATACACCATTTTAATAAAAAAATATCACAAAATTCTTCTAAGTCCCTCGGGAAGAGTGAAAGACGCGCACGTTCATTTTCAGAGCTCCTAGACCTTCCTATAAGAAGTTAGCCAAAAAGTAGCTTCGAAAAACGCTTAGGTTAAGTTTCAGAGTTGCTTCTAATGTACCAAAGCTGGACTTAGACATAATTTCACTCTCACAACATTATGGCTGGTTGGAGACAGTCCGAACCACAAGTACCGGGTCCATGGTTCTGGGCGTATACTGGGGTGACGACTCCCATTAACCCCTGACTATACCGGGGATACGCTTATCACAATGCCTTTCTGGTCTGTGCTGAAGCAGGGCATTCTGGCAGCCAAGTGGCTTGACATTTATTAGTGAGCCTGGTTACCCCCTCTCGGAACCACAGACTTAGAAATCGCCAGCTCATATAAAGTGCATAAAATATATTTATATATATACCCTTATACACCATTTTAATAAAAAAATATCACAAAATTCTTCTAAGTCCCTCGGGAAGAGTGAAAGACGCGCACGTTCATTTTCAGAGCTTCTAGACCTTCCTATAAGAAGTTAGCCAAAAAGTAGCTTCGAAAAACGCTTAGGTTAAGTTTCAGTGTTGCTTCTAATGTACCAAAGCTGGACTTAGACATAATTTCACTCTCACAACATTATGGCTGGTTGGAGACAGTCCGAACCACAAGTACCGGGTCCATGGTTCTGGGCGTATACTGGGGGGACGGCGACGACTCCCATTAACCCCTGACTATACCGGGGATACGCTTATCACAATGCCTTTCTGGTCTGTGCTGAAGCAGGGCATTCTGGCAGCCAAGTGGCTTGACATTTATTAGTGAGCCTGGTTACCCCCTCTCGGAACCACAGACTTAGAAATCGCCAGCTCATATACAGTGCATTAAATATATTTATATATATACCCTTATACACCATTTTAATAAAAAATATCACAAAATTCTTCTAAGTCCCTCGGGAAGAGTGAAAGACGCGCACGTTCATTTTCAGAGCTCCTAGACCTTCCTATAAGAAGTTAGCCAAAAAGTAGCTTCGAAAAACGCTTAGGTTAAGTTTCAGAGTTGCTTCTAATGTACCAAAGCTGGACTTAGACATAATTTCACTCTCACAACATTATGGCTGGTTGGAGACAGTCCGAACCACAAGTACCGGGTCCATGGTTCTGGGCATATACTGGGGGACGGGGACGACTCCCATTAAACCCTGACTATACCGGGGATACGCATATTACAATGCCTTACTGGTCTGTGCTGAAGCAGGGCATTCTGGCAGCCAAGTGGCTTGACCTTTATTAGTGAGCCTGGTTACCCCCTCTCGGAACCACAGACTTAGAAATCGCCAGCTCATTTACAGTGCATAAAATATATTTATATATATACCCTTATACACCATTTTAATAAAAAAATATCACAAAATTCTTCTAAGTCCCTCGGGAAGAGTGAAAGACGCGCACGTTCATTTTCAGAGCTCCTAGACCTTCCTATAAGAAGTTAGCCAAAAAGTAGCTTCGAAAAACGCTTAGGTTAAGTTTCAGAGTTGCTTCTAATGTACCAAAGCTGGACTTAGACATAATTTCACTCTCACAACATTATGGCTGGTTGGAGACAGTCCGAACCACAAGTACCGGGTCCATGGTTCTGGGCGTATACTGGGGGGACGACTCCCATTAACCCCTGACTATACCGGGGATACGCTTATCACAATGCCTTTCTGGTCTGTGCTGAAGCAGGGCATTCTGGCAGCCAAGTGGCTTGACATTTATTAGTGAGCCTGGTTACCCCCTCTCGGAACCACAGACTTAGAAATCGCCAGCTCATATAAAGTGCATAAAATATATTTATATATATACCCTTATACACCATTTTAATAAAAAAATATCACAAAATTCTTCTAAAGTCCCTCGGGAAGAGTGAAAGACGCGCACGTTCATTTTCAGAGCTTCTAGACCTTCCTATAAGAAGTTAGCCAAAAAGTAGCTTCGAAAAACGCCTAGGTTAAGTTTCAGTGTTGCTTCTAATGTACCAAAGCTGGACTTAGACATAATTTCACTCTCACAACATTATGGCTGGTTTGAGACAGTCCGAACCACAAGTACCGGGTCCATGGTTCTGGGCGTATACTGGGGGGACGGGGACGACTCCCATTAACCCCTGACTATACCGGGGATACGCTTATCACAATGCCTTTCTGGTCTGTGCTGAAGCAGGGCATTCTGGCAGCCAAGTGGCTTGACATTTATTAGTGAGCCTGGTTACCCCCTCTCGGAACCACAGACTTAGAAATCGCCAGCTCATATACAGTGCATAAAATATATTTATATATATACCCTTATACACCATTTTTATAAAAAAATATCACAAAATTCTTCTAAGTCCCTCGGGAAGAGTGAAAGACGCGCACGTTCATTTTCAGAGCTCCTAGACCTTCCTATAAGAAGTTAGCCAAAAAGTAGCTTCGAAAAACGCTTAGGTTAAGTTTCAGAGTTGATTCTAATGTACCAAAGCTGGACTTAGACATAATTTCACTCTCACAACATTATGGCTGGTTGGAGACAGTCCGAACCACAAGTACCGGGTCCATGGTTCTGGGCGTATACTGGGGGGACGACTCCCATTAACCCCTGACTATACCGGGGATACGCTTATCACAATGCCTTTCTGGTCTGTGCTGAAGCAGGGCATTCTGGCAGCCAAGTGGCTTGACATTTATTAGTGAGCCTGGTTACCCCCTCTCGGAACCACAGACTTAGAAATCGCCAGCTCATATACAGTGCATAAAATATATTTATATATATACCCTTACACCATTTTAATAAAAAAATATCACAAAATTCTTCTAAGTCCCTCGGGAAGAGTGAAAGACGCGCACGTTCATTTTCAGAGCTTCTAGACCTTCCTATAAGAAGTTAGCCAAAAAGTAGCTTCGAAAAACGCTTAGGTTAAGTTTCAGTGTTGCTTCTAATGTACCAAAGCTGGACTTAGACATAATTTCACTCTCACAACATTATGGCTGGTTGGAGACAGTCCGAACCACAAGTACCGGGTCCATGGTTCTGGGCGTATACTGGGGGGACGGCGACGACTCCCATTAACCCCTGACTATACCGGGGATACGCTTATCACAATGCCTTTCTGGTCTGTGCTGAAGCAGGGCATTTGGCAGCCAAGTGGCTTGACATTTATTAGTGAGCCTGGTTACCCCCTCTCGGAACCACAGACTTAGAAATCGCCAGCTCATATACAGTGCATTAAATATATTTATATATATACCCTTATACACCATTTTAATAAAAAATATCACAAAATTCTTCTAAGTCCCTCGGGAAGAGTGAAAGACGCGCACGTTCATTTTCAGAGCTCCTAGACCTTCCTATAAGAAGTTAGCCAAAAAGTAGCTTCGAAAAACGCTTAGGTTAAGTTTCAGAGTTGCTTCTAATGTACCAAAGCTGGACTTAGACATAATTTCACTCTCACAACATTATGGCTGGTTGGAGACAGTCCGAACCACAAGTACCGGGTCCATGGTTCTGGGCATATACTGGGGGACGGGGACGACTCCCATTAAACCCTGACTATACCGGGGATACGCATATTACAATGCCTTACTGGTCTGTGCTGAAGCAGGGCATTCTGGCAGCCAAGTGGCTTGACCTTTATTAGTGAGCCTGGTTACCCCCTCTCGGAACCACAGACTTAGAAATCGCCAGCTCATTTACAGTGCATAAAATATATTTATATATATACCCTTATACACCATTTTAATAAAAAAATATCACAAAATT
The DNA here is from genome assembly GCF_040206685.1 of Ascaphus truei. Classification (NCBI taxonomy): domain Eukaryota; kingdom Metazoa; phylum Chordata; class Amphibia; order Anura; family Ascaphidae; genus Ascaphus; species Ascaphus truei. The sequence goes on from NC_134484.1 coordinate 263,757,056, forward strand.
CTTCTAAGTCCCTCGGGAAGAGTGAAAGACGCGCACGTTCATTTTCAGAGCTCCTAGACCTTCCTATAAGAAGTTAGCCAAAAAGTAGCTTCGAAAAACGCTTAGGTTAAGTTTCAGAGTTGCTTCTAATGTACCAAAGCTGGACTTAGACATAATTTCACTCTCACAACATTATGGCTGGTTGGAGACAGTCCGAACCACAAGTACCGGGTCCATGGTTCTGGGCGTATACTGGGGGGACGACTCCCATTAACCCCTGACTATACCGGGGATACGCTTATCACAATGCCTTTCTGGTCTGTGCTGAAGCAGGGCATTCTGGCAGCCAAGTGGCTTGACATTTATTAGTGAGCCTGGTTACCCCCTCTCGGAACCACAGACTTAGAAATCGCCAGCTCATATAAAGTGCATAAAATATATTTATATATATACCCTTATACACCATTTTAATAAAAAAATATCACAAAATTCTTCTAAAGTCCCTCGGGAAGAGTGAAAGACGCGCACGTTCATTTTCAGAGCTTCTAGACCTTCCTATAAGAAGTTAGCCAAAAAGTAGCTTCGAAAAACGCCTAGGTTAAGTTTCAGTGTTGCTTCTAATGTACCAAAGCTGGACTTAGACATAATTTCACTCTCACAACATTATGGCTGGTTTGAGACAGTCCGAACCACAAGTACCGGGTCCATGGTTCTGGGCGTATACTGGGGGGACGGGGACGACTCCCATTAACCCCTGACTATACCGGGGATACGCTTATCACAATGCCTTTCTGGTCTGTGCTGAAGCAGGGCATTCTGGCAGCCAAGTGGCTTGACATTTATTAGTGAGCCTGGTTACCCCCTCTCGGAACCACAGACTTAGAAATCGCCAGCTCATATACAGTGCATAAAATATATTTATATATATACCCTTATACACCATTTTTATAAAAAAATATCACAAAATTCTTCTAAGTCCCTCGGGAAGAGTGAAAGACGCGCACGTTCATTTTCAGAGCTCCTAGACCTTCCTATAAGAAGTTAGCCAAAAAGTAGCTTCGAAAAACGCTTAGGTTAAGTTTCAGAGTTGATTCTAATGTACCAAAGCTGGACTTAGACATAATTTCACTCTCACAACATTATGGCTGGTTGGAGACAGTCCGAACCACAAGTACCGGGTCCATGGTTCTGGGCGTATACTGGGGGGACGACTCCCATTAACCCCTGACTATACCGGGGATACGCTTATCACAATGCCTTTCTGGTCTGTGCTGAAGCAGGGCATTCTGGCAGCCAAGTGGCTTGACATTTATTAGTGAGCCTGGTTACCCCCTCTCGGAACCACAGACTTAGAAATCGCCAGCTCATATACAGTGCATAAAATATATTTATATATATACCCTTACACCATTTTAATAAAAAAATATCACAAAATTCTTCTAAGTCCCTCGGGAAGAGTGAAAGACGCGCACGTTCATTTTCAGAGCTCATAGACCTTCCTATAAGAAGTTAGCCAAAAAGTAGCTTCGAAAAACGCTTAGGTTAAGTTTCAGAGTTGCTTCTAATGTACCAAAGCTGGACTTAGACATAATTTCACTCTCACAACATTATGGCTGGTTGGAGACAGTCCGATCCACAAGTACCGGGTCCATGGTTCTGGGCATATACTGGGGGACGGGGACGACTCCCATTAAACCCTGACTATACCGGGGATACGCATATTACAATGCCTTACTGGTCTGTGCTGAAGCAGGGCATTCTGGCAGCCAAGTGGCTTGACCTTTATTAGTGAGCCTGGTTACCCCCTCTCGGAACCACAGACTTAGAAATCGCCAGCTCATTTACAGTGCATAAAATATATTTATATATATACCCTTATACACCATTTTAATAAAAAAATATCACAAAATTCTTCTAAGTCCCTCGGGAAGAGTGAAAGACGCGCACGTTCATTTTCAGAGCTCCTAGACCTTCCTATAAGAAGTTAGCCAAAAAGTAGCTTCGAAAAACGCTTAGGTTAAGTTTCAGAGTTGATTCTAATGTACCAAAGCTGGACTTAGACATAATTTCACTCTCACAACATTATGGCTGGTTGGAGACAGTCCGAACCACAAGTACCGGGTCCATGGTTCTGGGCGTATACTGGGGGGACGACTCCCATTAACCCCTGACTATACCGGGGATACGCTTATCACAATGCCTTTCTGGTCTGTGCTGAAGCAGGGCATTCTGGCAGCCAAGTGGCTTGACATTTATTAGTGAGCCTGGTTACCCCCTCTCGGAACCACAGACTTAGAAATCGCCAGCTCATATACAGTGCATAAAATATATTTATATATATACCCTTACACCATTTTAATAAAAAAATATCACAAAATTCTTCTAAGTCCCTCGGGAAGAGTGAAAGACGCGCACGTTCATTTTCAGAGCTCATAGACCTTCCTATAAGAAGTTAGCCAAAAAGTAGCTTCGAAAAACGCTTAGGTTAAGTTTCAGAGTTGCTTCTAATGTACCAAAGCTGGACTTAGACATAATTTCACTCTCACAACATTATGGCTGGTTGGAGACAGTCCGATCCACAAGTACCGGGTCCATGGTTCTGGGCATATACTGGGGGACGGGGACGACTCCCATTAAACCCTGACTATACCGGGGATACGCATATTACAATGCCTTACTGGTCTGTGCTGAAGCAGGGCATTCTGGCAGCCAAGTGGCTTGACCTTTATTAGTGAGCCTGGTTACCCCCTCTCGGAACCACAGACTTAGAAATCGCCAGCTCATTTACAGTGCATAAAATATATTTATATATATACCCTTATACACCATTTTAATAAAAAAATATCACAAAATTCTTCTAAGTCCCTCGGGAAGAGTGAAAGACGCGCACGTTCATTTTCAGAGCTCCTAGACCTTCCTATAAGAAGTTAGCCAAAAAGTAGCTTCGAAAAACGCTTAGGTTAAGTTTCAGAGTTGCTTCTAATGTACCAAAGCTGGACTTAGACATAATTTCACTCTCACAACATTATGGCTGGTTGGAGACAGTCCGAACCACAAGTACCGGGTCCATGGTTCTGGGCGTATACTGGGGGGACGACTCCCATTAACCCCTGACTATACCGGGGATACGCTTATCACAATGCCTTTCTGGTCTGTGCTGAAGCAGGGCATTCTGGCAGCCAAGTGGCTTGACATTTATTAGTGAGCCTGGTTACCCCCTCTCGGAACCACAGACTTAGAAATCGCCAGCTCATATAAAGTGCATAAAATATATTTATATATATACCCTTATACACCATTTTAATAAAAAAATATCACAAAATTCTTCTAAGTCCCTCGGGAAGAGTGAAAGACGCGCACGTTCATTTTCAGAGCTTCTAGACCTTCCTATAAGAAGTTAGCCAAAAAGTAGCTTCGAAAAACGCTTAGGTTAAGTTTCAGTGTTGCTTCTAATGTACCAAAGCTGGACTTAGACATAATTTCACTCTCACAACATTATGGCTGGTTGGAGACAGTCCGAACCACAATTACCGGGTCCATGGTTCTGGGCGTATACTGGGGGGACGACTCCCATTAACCCCTGACTATACCGGGGATACGCTTATCACAATGCCTTTCTGGTCTGTGCTGAAGCAGGGCATTCTGGCAGCCAAGTGGCTTGACATTTATTAGTGAGCCTGGTTACCCCCTCTCGGAACCACAGACTTAGAAATCGCCAGCTCATATACAGTGCATAAAATATATTTATATATATACCCTTATACACCATTTTTATAAAAAAATATCACAAAATTCTTCTAAGTCCCTCGGGAAGAGTGAAAGACGCGCACGTTCATTTTCAGAGCTCCTAGACCTTCCTATAAGAAGTTAGCCAAAAAGAAGCTTCGAAAAACGCTTAGGTTAAGTTTCAGAGTTGCTTCTAATGTACCAAAGCTGGACTTAGACATAATTTCACTCTCACAACATTATGGCTGGTTGGAGACAGTTCGAACCACAAGTACCGGGTTCATGGTTCTGGGCATATACTGGGGGACGGGGACGACTCCCATTAAACCCTGACTATACCGGGGATACGCATATTACAATGCCTTACTGGTCTGTGCTGAAGCAGGGCATTCTGGCAGCCAAGTGGCTTGACCTTTATTAGTGAGCCTGGTTACCCCCTCTCGGAACCACAGACTTAGAAATCGCCAGCTCATTTACAGTGCATAAAATATATTTATATATATACCCTTATACACCATTTTAATAAAAAAATATCACAAAATTCTTCTAAGTCCCTCGGGAAGAGTGAAAGACGCGCACGTTCATTTTCAGAGCTCCTAGACCTTCCTATAAGAAGTTAGCCAAAAAGTAGCTTCGAAAAACGCTTAGGTTAAGTTTCAGAGTTGCTTCTAATGTACCAAAGCTGGACTTAGACATAATTTCACTCTCACAACATTATGGCTGGTTGGAGACAGTCCGAACCACAAATACCGGGTCCATGGTTCTGGGCGTATACTGGGGTGACGACTCCCATTAACCCCTGACTATACCGGGGATACGCTTATCACAATGCCTTTCTGGTCTGTGCTGAAGCAGGGCATTCTGGCAGCCAAGTGGCTTGACATTTATTAGTGAGCCTGGTTACCCCCTCTCGGAACCACAGACTTAGAAATCGCCAGCTCATATAAAGTGCATAAAATATATTTCTATATATACCCTTATACACCATTTTAATAAAAAAATATCACAAAATTCTTCTAAGTCCCTCGGGAAGAGTGAAAGACGCGCACGTTCATTTTCAGAGCTCATAGACCTTCCTATAAGAAGTTAGCCAAAAAGAAGCTTCGAAAAACGCTTAGGTTAAGTTTCAGAGTTGCTTCTAATGTACCAAAGCTGGACTTAGACATAATTTCACTCTCACAACATTATGGCTGGTTGGAGACAGTTCGAACCACAAGTACCGGGTTCATGGTTCTGGGCATATACTGGGGGACGGGGACGACTCCCATTAAACCCTGACTATACCGGGGATACGCATATTACAATGCCTTACTGGTCTGTGCTGAAGCAGGGCATTCTGGCAGCCAAGTGGCTTGACCTTTATTAGTGAGCCTGGTTACCCCCTCTCGGAAACACAGACTTAGAAATCGCCAGCTCATTTACAGTGCATAAAATATATTTATATATATACCCTTATACACCATTTTAATAAAAAAAATCACAAAATTCTTCTAAGTCCCTCGGGAAGAGTGAAAGACGCGCACGTTCATTTCCAGAGCTCCTAGACCTTCCTATAAGAAGTTAGCCAAAAAGTAGCTTCGAAAAACGCTTAGGTTAAGTTTCAGAGTTGCTTCTACAGTAATGTACCAAAGCTGGACTTAGACATAATTTCACTCTCACAACATTATGGCTGGTTGGAGACAGTCCGAACCACAAGTACCGGGTCCATGGTTCTGGGCGTATACTGGGGTGACGACTCCCATTAACCCCTGACTATACCGGGGATACGCTTATCACAATGCCTTTCTGGTCTGTGCTGAAGCAGGGCATTCTGGCAGCCAAGTGGCTTGACATTTATTAGTGAGCCTGGTTACCCCCTCTCGGAACCACAGACTTAGAAATCGCCAGCTCATATAAAGTGCATAAAATATATTTATATATATATACCCTTATACACCATTTTAATAAAAAAATATCACAAAATTCTTCTAAGTCCCTCGGGAAGAGTGAAAGACGCGCACGTTCATTTTCAGAGCTTCTAGACCTTCCTATAAGAAGTTAGCCAAAAAGTAGCTTCGAAAAACGCTTAGGTTAAGTTTCAGTGTTGCTTCTAATGTACCAAAGCTGGACTTAGACATAATTTCACTCTCACAACATTATGGCTGGTTGGAGACAGTCCGAACCACAAGTACCGGGTCCATGGTTCTGGGCGTATACTGGGGGGACGGGGACGACTCCCATTAACCCCTGACTATACCGGGGATACGCTTATCACAATGCCTTTCTGGTCTGTGCTGAAGCAGGGCATTCTGGCAGCCAAGTGGCTTGACATTTATTAGTGAGCCTGGTTACCCCCTCTCGGAACCACAGACTTAGAAATCGCCAGCTCATATACAGTGCATAAAATATATTTATATATATACCCTTATACACCATTTTTATAAAAAAATATCACAAAATTCTTCTAAGTCCCTCGGGAAGAGTGAAAGACGCGCACGTTCATTTTCAGAGCTCCTAGACCTTCCTATAAGAAGTTAGCCAAAAAGTCGCTTCGAAAAACGCTTAGGTTAAGTTTCAGAGTTGATTCTAATGTACCAAAGCTGGACTTAGACATAATTTCACTCTCACAACATCATGGCTGGTTGGAGACAGTCCTAACCACAAGTACCGGGTCCATGGTTCTGGGCGTATACTGGGGGGACGACTCCCATTAACCCCTGACTATACCGGGGATACGCTTATCACAATGCCTTTCTGGTCTGTGCTGAAGCAGGGCATTCTGGCAGCCAAGTGGCTTGACATTTATTAGTGAGCCTGGTTACCCCCTCTCGGAACCACAGACTTAGAAATCGCCAGCTCATATACAGTGCATAAAATATATTTATATATATACCCTTACACCATTTTAATTAAAAAATATCACAAAATTCTTCTAAGTCCCTCGGGAAGAGTGAAAGACGCGCACGTTCATTTTCAGAGCTCCTAGACCTTCCTATAAGAAGTTAGCCAAAAAGTAGCTTCGAAAAACGCTTAGGTTAAGTTTGAGAGTTGCTTCTAATGTACCAAAGCTGGACTTAGACATAATTTCACTCTCACAACATTATGGCTGGTTGGAGACAGTCCGAACCACAAGTACCGGGTCCATGGTTCTGGGCGTATACTGGGGGGATGGGGACGACTCCCATTAACCCCTGACTATACCGGGGATACGCTAATCACAATGCCTTTCTTGTCTGTGCTGAAGCAGGGCATTCTGGCAGCCAAGTAGCTTGACCTTTATTAGTGGGCCTGGTTACCCCCTCTCGGAACCACAGACTTAGAAATCGCCAGCTCATATACAGTGCATAAAATATATTTAAATATATACCCTTATACACCATTTTAATAAAAAATATCACAAAATTCTTCTAAGTCCCTCGGGAAGAGTGAAAGATGCGCACGTTCATTTTCAGAGCTCCTAGACCTTCCTATAAGAAGTTAGACAAAAAGTAGCTTCGAAAACGCTTAGGTTAAGTTTGAGAGTTGCTTCTAATGTACCAAAGCTGGACTTAGACATAATTTCACTCTCACAACATTATGGCTGGTTGGAGACAGTCCGAACCACAAGTACCGGGTCCATGGTTCAGGGCGTATACTGGGGGGCCGGGGACGACTCCCATTAACCCCTGACTATACCGGGGATACGCTTATCACAATGCCTTTCTGGTCTGTGCTGAAGCAGGGCATTCTGGCAGCCAAGTGGCTTGACCTTTATTAGTGAGCCTGGTTACCCCATCTCGGAACCACAAACTTAGAAATCGCCAGCTCATATACAATGCATAAAATATATTTAAATATATACCCTTATACACCATTTTAATAAAAAATATCACAAAATTCTTCTAAGTCCCTCGGGAAGAGTGAAAGATGCACACGTTCATTTTCAGAGCTCCTAGACCTTCCTATAAGAAGTTAGCCAAAAAGTAGCTTCGAAAAACGCTTAGGTTAAGTTTGAGAGTTGCTTCTAATGTACCAAATCTGGACTTAGACATACAGTAATTTCACTCTCACAACATTATGGCTGGTTGGAGACAGTCCGAACCACAAGTACCGGGTCCATGGTTCTGGGCGTATACTGGGGGGACGGGGACGACTCCCATTAACCACTGACTATACCGGGGATACGCTTATCACAATGCCTTTCTGGTCTGTGCTGAAGCAGGGCATTCTGGCAGCCAAGTGGCTTGACCTTTATTAGTGTGCCTGGTTACCCCCTCTCGGAACCACAGACTTAGAAATCGCCAGCTCATATACAGTGCATAAAATATATTTATATATATACCCTTATACACCATTTTAATAAAAAATATCACAAAATTCTTCTAAGTCCCTCGGGAAGAGTGAAAGATGCGCACATTCATTTTCAGAGCTCCTAGACCTTCCTATAAGAAGTTAGCCAAACAGTAGCTTCGAAAAATGCTTAGGTGAAGTTTGAGAGTTGCTTCTAATGTACCAAAGCTGGACTTAGACATAATTTCACTCTCACAACATTATGGCTGGTTGGAGACAGTCCGAACCACAAGTACCAGGTCCATGGTTCTGGGCGTATACTGGGGGGACGGGGACGACTCCCATTAACCCCTGACTATACAGGGGATACGCTTATCACAATGCCTTTCTGGTCTGTGCTGAAGCAGGGCATTCTGGCAGCCAAGTGGCTTGACCTTTATTAGTGAGCCTGGTTACCCCCTCTCGGAACCACAGACTTAGAAATCGCCAGCTCATATACAGTGCATAAAATATATTTATATATATACCCTTATACACCATTTTAATAACAAATATCACAAAATTCTTCTAAGTCCCTCGGGAAGAGTGAAAGATGCACACGTTCATTTTCAGAGCTCCTAGACCTTCCTATAAGAAGTTAGCCAAAAAGTAGCTTCGAAAAATGCTTAGGTGAAGTTTGAGAGTTGCTTCTAATGTACCAAAGCTGGACTTAGACATAATTTCACTCTCACAACATTATGGCTGGTTGGAGACAGTCCGAACCACAAGTACCGGGTCCATGGTTCTGGGCGAATACTGGGGGGACGGGGACGACTCCCATTAACCCCTGACTATACCGGGAATACGCTTATCACAATGCCTTTCTGGTCTGTGCTGAAGCAGGGCATTTTGGCAGCCAAGTGGCTTGACCTTTATTAGTGAGCCTGGTTACCCCCTCTCGGAACCACAGACTTAGAAATCGCCAGCTCATATACAGTGCATAAAATATATTTATATATATACCCTTTGTGACATAGTCCAAAGATGTTAGGCAGCTTTCTGCCCCATTTTAGAGCAGAAAGTGCAGGAATAGTTACAAATGATCTGTTCCACAGCTTCCCATTACCTCAGGCAGCTGGATGGAAAATCCAGACCACAGATTACAATGGCTCTAGTTCTCCCTCACCTGCTCTTCTAATCACATGCACAGGTATTTAGAGCAGAGAGGTTTTGCATTTCACTCTCTCTCCTTAGAGCCTGGAGGCTGGGGGTATCGCTGCTCCCCTGTTTCCAGTTTCGGGGTTGACGGCCCCTCCAAGTATTACAGTACCAGAGGATTTGCCTGGACACGGGACCGAGTTCCCACCACGAACAGATAAGACAAAACAAATGTTTACTGCTGTTGCTAAAAGACTGTGCTGTATCTTGTGTCCCTAAATGAGAGAGCATTGTTTTAAGCTGGGGAACCAGTTTAGTTGGCCAGCAGCTGTTAGAGAGACTGATTCTGATGTGTAGTTAGATCCCTGAAAGGGATAGGATTTGCTTATATAATTTGGTTTCTTTTTACTTGAAATAACAGTGTGGGAAATACTGTAACAATGAAATGAGTGAACTGCTGAATGAAAGTATCTGAGTACCTCTAACCTACACATGTTAAAGCTGCAGTACCTTACTTGGATGAAAATAAAGCAGGCAGAAGCCTGAGTTAAGCAGCTTAATACTTTGCATGATCCTGTTTTTGTATTAAATAACCCTAGAAGACTGTGTCGGGAAGAACCCAGACAGACGTCAGCACTACAAAAGAGGGGCGTTTGTCACATATGGTGGAGAATGCGGGTCGACACTAAAAAGTCTGTGGGTTTGCAAATAAATGCGGGGCTTTAAAATGGCCGCCCAGCTGAACTAAAGTACAGATGCTATGAGTGAAGTCTGTCCCACTGTGTATATCAGTTGTGCTTCTAGCATACACAGAGAATGTGCGAAGTGTGGATGCAATAGCACCCTGAACCCAAACAGAAAACCAAAATGTTTTGCTGAAAAAAAAAAAAAAAATTTGCATCTAGCAAGTGCTGTTTGTAAAGCTAATGCCTTTTGCTGAAGTGAGTGAATTTGCAGCTAGCAAGTGCTGTATGTAAGTTGCTGAAGAGAGTGAAATTGCAGCTAGCAAATTGTCTCTGCCGGGTTTCTAAAATGGCCGACGTGGAATGTTTGTTTTGCAATGCACGTAATCTTGAAAAACAGTGTCCCTTCAGGCCATACGATGATGATGATGATGACTCGTATGTGGCCCCAGGAGGAGAGCCGTACCCACAGATGAATTTAGTATGCTGGGCCTGTCGTGAAGTAGGTCACATGGAAGATGTGTGTCCCAAAATTTTCAAAGACAAACAGCTGCAAAAGCAAGCAACGCCCTGTGAGTGCAAGCAAGATGTGGAAGCTACCAGTGAGTGTGTGCCCAGTACCACTGATATCTCTGGAGCTAATAAAGCAAAAAGAAAGAAGAAGATAAAGAAAACTGTTCCTCAAGTCACAGGGGAAGTGACCGAGCCACTTGAACCTGTTGTGCTGTCAGGACATGCGTCAGAAAGGCGCCGAGATGCGCTGCAGACTGGAGTGACCGGCAGAATTGTCACGGGAACAGTGGCAAAGGAAAAGGAGGAACAAAGGGAAGCTGAATCCTTGAACCAGGATAAAGAGGCTTTGGTTTCTGCACTCCAAGCTGCCCGCCATAAATATGAAGTCCTGTGGCAGGATTTGGTGAAGGAGCGAGAATGGAGCAAGAAGGAGCGAGAATGTTGGATGAAAGAGCGAGAATCGAACGCCGAATTACAGAGGTGTATACTTCCAGCTTTACAGGAGTACGAGGCTTTGAAGAAAACAGAGTCTCTCTTACGGAGTGAGCTGGAAGAGGTGACGACTAGTCTGGAAAAGGCCAACACCGTAATTGCTATCCTAAAACAGAAATACGGGAAGGCCCTACAAGAGGTTCACGCGCTCAGCACAGAGGTGCAAAACTCACGCCTGGAGGGCCACGGTCTGAACACAGAGCTGGGAATGTTGAAGCAAACCCATGAGATTGCCCTGAGTGAGTTAGAGACTGTAAAGCAAGAAAATGAGACTCTGAAATTGGAAAATTCAGATTTGACTGACCAAGCAGAAAAAGTAAAGAAACAGTTGACTCAGGAAAAATTAGAAGTGCAGGAAGCACTACAGAATGCATTGATGCAGAGCCAGCACCAGGAAGAAATGGACGCTCTGAGAACAGAATTGCGACATGTATGCACAAAACAGAATTCTCTCGTGGAGGAACTTAACGTTTTGAAAAAGGAGAAAAGCATTAGAATAATTCAGAAGCACTGCAAAGCTCTAATCCAAGGAAGAAGGGAAAGAGAAAATTATCGGCGTAAACGCGCCGCAACTATCATCCTACAGGCTGCCTACAGAGGGATGAAAATTCGTCAGTTTAATCGCCGGAATAAAGCAGCCTGTGTTCTTCAATCATTCTACCGTGCCCGCATGATACGAAACAGGTTCCTCATTATGAAAGGAGCAACTATAAAGATCCAGTCTCTGACTAGGATGACACAGAACAGGATTCACTATCAAATCCTGAGAAATGCGTCACTGGTTATACAGCGGTATTTCCACCTTAATAAATGTAGGCCTCAGGAAAGAGAGGCCCAACACTACATGTCTGCCAGCTGCAAAGGTAAAATGCCACAGGGTACAGCCGGAGTTAGTGAGCGCCCCATTAAGGTAATCAGTGCTTCATCTTCTAAGTACCATATAATAGCCCCAGAGGGGAAATCCCAAATCTCTGAGAGTGATGGTCGTGAGAAAATACATGGCAGTAAGAAGTACCATAAAGGTTCAAAGGTTGCAAAGCAAAAGCGACGAAGGTCAACGCTGGCCTTGAATTTTTCCGGATCTCGCCACTCTGGGCCACAATATAAAGACAAAGACTATCCGGGCCCAGAGTTCCGTCAGAAGCTAAAGAAACTGTCCAGTCATTTGCAGTTTGCAGCGGCCTATGAAATAAAGTCAGGAAATGTAATGGACTGGAAGTCAAAGAAAAAAAAAAATGTGTTTGGGGAATTGACCGATATTTTTTTTGTTATTACACGTGTGGACTATGTCACGGACACTTAACTATGCAAATAAGCTATTGTAGTTAAGGTATATTAGGCCTCTAGAATAAGCATTTTGTCAAGGGTACAGTGTTATATTGGTTCTCTGTGTTGAAAATGTAGCTAAACTACAAATTAATATACAGGGTTGATGGCCCTTTCAGTTGGTAAATTATATAATGAAGTTCATATTCGTGTCATGTGAATACTTAATGTTGTACTGAGGAGTTAGCTCAAGTATTTCAGGTAGGACGCTCACCCCAGTGAGGTCCATGGCCGCTCACCCCAGTAGGTGTGAGCTGGGGAGGGGGATATGTGACATAGTCCAAAGATGTTAGGCAGCTTTCTGCCCCATTTTAGAGCAGAAAGTGCAGGAATAGTTACAAATGATCCGTTCCACAGCTTCCCATTACCTCAGGCAGCTGGATGGAAAATCCAGACCACAGATTACAATGGCTCTAGTTCTAACTCACCTGCTCTTCTAATCACATGCACAGGTATTTAGAGCAGAGAGGTTTTGCATTTCACTCTCTCTCCTTAGAGCCTGGAGGCTGGGGGTATCGCTGCTCCCCTGTTTCCAGTTTCGGGGTTGACGGCCCCTCCAAGTATTACAGTACCAGAGGATTTGCCTGGACACGGGACCGAGTTCCCACCACGAACAGATAAGACAAAACAAATGTTTACTGCTGTTGCTAAAAGACTGTGCTGTATCTTGTGTCCCTAAATGAGAGAGCATTGTTTTAAGCTGGGGAACCAGTTTAGTTGGCCAGCAGCTGTTAGAGAGACTGATTCTGATGTGTAGTTAGATCCCTGAAAGGGATAGGATTTGCTTATATAATTTGGTTTCTTTTTACTTGAAATAACAGTGTGGGAAATACTGTAACAATGAAATGAGTGAACTGCTGAATGAAAGTATCTGAGTACCTCTAACCTACACATGTTAAAGCTGCAGTACCTTACTTGGATGAAAATAAAGCAGACAGAAGCCTGAGTTAAGCAGCTTAATACTTTGCATGATCCTGTTTTTTTATTAAATAACCCTAGAAGACTGTGTCGGGAAGAACCCAGACAGACGTCAGCACTACAAAAGAGGGGCGTTTGTCACACCTTATACACCATTTTAATAAAAAATATCACAAAATTCTTCTAAGTCCCTCGTGAAGAGAGAAAGATGCGCACGTTCATTTTCAGAGCTTCTAGACATTCCTATAAGAAGTTAGCCAAATAGTAGCTTCGAAAAACGCTTAGGTTAAGTTTGAGAGTTGCTTCTAATGTACCAAAGCTGGACATAGACATAATTTCACTCTCACAACATTATGGCTGGTTGGAGACAGTCCGAACCACAAGTACCGGGTCCATGGTTCTGGGCGTATACTGGGGGGACGGGAACGACTCCCATTAACCCCTGACTATACTGGGGATACGCTTATCACAATGCCTTTCTGGTCTGTGCTGAAGCAGGGCATTCTGGCAGCCAAGTGGCTTGACCTTTATTAGTGAGCCTGGTTACCCCCTCTCGGAACCACACACTTAGAAATCGCCAGCTCATATACAGTGCATAAAATATATTTATATATATACCCTTATACACCATTTTAATAAAAAATATCACAAAATTCTTCTAAGTCCCTCGGGAAGAGTGAAAGATGCGCACGTTCATTTTCAGAGCTCCTAGACCTTCCTATAAGAAGTTAGCCAAAAAGTAGCTTCGAAAAACGCTTAGGTTAAGTTTGAGAGTTGCTTCTAATGTACCAAAGCTGGACTTAGACATAATTTCACTCTCACAACATTATGGCTGGTTGGAGACAGTCCGAACCACAAGTACCGGGTCCATGGTTCTGGGCGTATACTGGGGGGACGGGAACGACTCCCATTAACCCCTGACTATACCGGGGATACGCTTATCACAATGCCTTTCTGGTCTGTGCTGAAGCAGGGCATTCTGGCAGCCAAGTGGCTTGACCTTTATTAGTGAGCCTGGTTACCCCCTCTCGGAACCACAGACTTAGAAATCGCCAGCTCATATACAGTGCATAAAATATATTTAAATATATACCCTTATACACCATTTTAATAAACAATATCACAAAATTCTTCTAAGTCCCTCGGGAAGAGTGAAAGATGCACACGTTCATATTCAGAGCTCCTAGACCTTCCTATAAGAAGTTAGCCAAAAAGTAGCTTCGAAAAACGCTTAGGTTAAGTTTCAGAGTTGCTTCTAATGTACCAAAGCTGGACTTAGACATAATTTCAATCTCACAACATTATGGCTGGTTGGAGACAGTCCGAACCACAAGTACCGGGTCCATGGTTCTGGGCGTATACTGGGGGGACGGGGACGACTCCCATTAACCCCTGACTATACCGGGGATACGCTTATCACAATGCCTTTCTGGTCTGTGCTGAAGCAGGGCATTCTGGCAGCCAAGTGGCTTGACATTTATTAGTGAGCCTGGTTACCCCCTCTCGGAACCACAGACTTAGAAATCGCCAGCTCATTTACAGTGCATAAAATATATTTATATATATACCCTTATACACCATTTTAATAAAAAATATCACAAAATTCTTCTAAGTCCCTCGGGAAGAGTGAAAGACGCGCACGTTCATTTTCAGAGCTCCTAGACCTTCCTATAAGAAGTTAGCCAAAAAGTAGCTTCGAAAAACGCTTAGGTTAAGTTTCAGAGTTGCTTCTAATGTACCAAAGCTGGACTTAGACATAATTTCACTCTCACAACATTATGGCTGGTTGGAGACAGTCCGAACCACAAGTACCGGGTCCATGGTTCTGGGCGTATACTGGGGGGACGGGGACGACTCCCATTAACCCCTGACTATACCGGGGATTCGCTTATCACAATGCCTTTCTGGTCTGTGCTGAAGCAAGGCATTCTGGCAGCCAAGTGGCTTGACATTTATTAGTGAGCCTGGTTACCCCCTCTCGGAACCACAGACTTAGAAATCGCCAGCTCATATACAGTGCATAAAATATATTTAAATATATACCCTTATACACCATTTTAATAAAAAATATCACAAAATTCTTTTAAGTCCCTCGGGAAGAGTGAAAGATGCACACGTTCATTTTCAGAGCTTCTAGACCTTCCTATAAGAAGTTAGCCAAAAAGTAGCATCGAAAAACGCTTAGGTTAAGTTTGAGAGTTGCTTCTAATGTACCAAAGCTGGACTTAGACATAATTTCACTCTCACAACATTATGGCTGGTTGGAGACAGTCCGAACCACAAGTACCGGGTCCATGGTTCTGGGCGTATACTGGGGGGACGACTCCCATTAACCCCTGACTATACCGGGGATACGCTTATCACAATGCCTTTCTGGTCTGTGCTGAAGCAGGGCATTCTGGCAGCCAAGTGGCTTGACATTTATTAGTGAGCCTGGTTACCCCCTCTCGGAACCACAGACTTAGAAATCGCCAGCTCATATACAGTGCATAAAATATATTTATATATATACCCTTATACACCATTTTAATAAAAAAATATCACAAAATTCTTCTAAGTCCCTCGGGAAGAGTGAAAGACGCGCACGTTCATTTTCAGAGCTCCTAGACCTTCCTATAAGAAGTTAGCCAAAAAGTAGCTTCGAAAAACGCTTAGGTTAAGTTTCAGAGTTGCTTCTAATGTACCAAAGCTGGACTTAGACATAATTTCACTCTCACAACATTATGGCTGGTTGGAGACAGTCCGAACCACAAGTACCGGGTCCATGGTTCTGGGCATATACTGGGGGACGGGGACGACTCCCATTAAACCCTGACTATACCGGGGATACGCATATTACAATGCCTTACTGGTCTGTGCTGAAGCAGGGCATTCTGGCAGCCAAGTGGCTTGACCTTTATTAGTGAGCCTGGTTACCCCCTCTCGGAACCACAGACTTAGAAATCGCCAGCTCATTTACAGTGCATAAAATATATTTATATATATACCATTATACACCATTTTAATAAAAAAATATCACAAAATTCTTCTAAGTCCCTCGGGAAGAGTGAAAGACGCGCACGTTCATTTTCAGAGCTCCTAGACCTTCCTATAAGAAGTTAGCCAAAAAGTAGCTTCGAAAAACGCTTAGGTTAAGTTTCAGAGTTGATTCTAATGTACCAAAGCTGGACTTAGACATAATTTCACTCTCACAACATTATGGCTGGTTGGAGACAGTCCGAACCACAAATACCGGGTCCATGGTTCTGGCCATATACTGGGGGGACGGGGACGACTCCCATTAACCTCTGACTATACCGGGGATACGCTTATCACAATGCCTTTCTGGTCTGTGCTGAAGCAGGGCATTCTGGCAGCCAATTGGCTTGACTTTTATTAGTGAGCCTGGTTACCCCCTCTCGGAACCACAGACTTAGAAATCGCCAGCTCATATACATGCATAAAATATATTTATATATATACCCTTATACACCAATTTAATAAAAAATATCACAAAATTCTTCTATGTCCCTCGGGAAGAGTGAAAGACGCGCACATTCATTTTTAGAGCTCCTAGACCTTCCTATAAGAAGTTAGCCAAAAAGTAGCTTCGAAAAACGCTTAGGTTAAGTTTCAGAGTTGCATCTAATGTACCGAAGCTGGACTTAGACATAATTTCACTCTAACAACATTATGGCTGGTTGGAGACAGTCCGAACCACAAATACCGGGTCCATGGTTCTGGCCATATACTGTGGGGACGGGGACGACTCCCATTAACCCCTGACTATACCGGGGATACGCTTATCACAATGCCTTTCTGGTCTGTGCTGAAGCAGGGCATTCTGGCAGCCAATTGGCTTGACTTTTATTAGTGAGCCTGGTTACCCCCTCTCGTAACCACAGACTTAGAAATCGCCAGCTCATATACAGTGCATAAAATATATTTATATATATACCCTTATACATCATTTTAATAAAAAATATCACAAAATTCTTCTACAGTAAGTCCCTCAGGAAGAGTGAAAGACGCGCACGTTTATTTTCAGAGCTCCTAGACATTCCTATAAGAAGTTAGCCAAAAAGTAGCTTCGAAAAACGCTTAGGTTAAGTTTCAGAGTTGCTTCTAATGTACCAAAGCTGGACTTAGACATAATTTCACTCTCACAACATTATGGCTGGTTGGAGACAGTCCGAACCACAAGTACCGGGTCCATGGTTCTGGGCGTATACTGGGGGGACGGGGACGACTCCCATTAACCCCTGACTATACCGGGGATACGCTTATCACAATGCCTTACTGGTCTGTGCTGAAGCAGGGCATTCTGGCATCCAAGTGGCTTGACCTTTATTAGTGAGCCTGGTTACCCCCTCTCGGAACCACAGACTTAGAAATCGCCAGCTCATATACAGTGCATAAAATATATTTATATATATACCCTTATACACCATTTTAATAAAAAATATCACAAAATTCTTCTAAGTCCCTCGGGAAGAGTGAAAGACGCGCACGTTAATTTTTAGAGCTCCTAGACCTTCCTATAAGAAGTTAGCCAAAAAGTAGCTTCGAAAAACGCTTAGGTTAAGTTTCAGAGGTACTTCTAATGTACCAAAGCTGGACTTAGACATAATTTCACTCTCACAACATTATGGCTGTTTGGAGACAGTCCGAACCACAAGTACCGGGTCCATGGTTCTGGGCGTATACTGGGGGGACGGGGACGACTCCCATTAACCCCTGACTATATCGGGGATACGCTTATCACAATGCCTTACTGGTCTGTGCTGAAGCAGGGCATTCTGGCATCCAAGTGGCTTGACCTTTATTAGTGAGCCTGGTTACCCCCTCTCGGAACCACAGACTTAGAAATCGCCAGCTCATATACAGTGCATAAAATATATTTATATATATACCCTTATACACCATTTTAATAAAAAATATCACAAAATTCTTCTAAGTCCCTCGGGAAGAGTGAAAGACGCGCACGTTCATTTTCAGAGCTCCTAGACCTTCCTATAAGAAGTTAGCCAAAAAGTAGCTTCGAAAAACGCTTAGGTTAAGCTTCAGAGTTGCTTCTAATGTACCAAAGCTTTACTTAGACATAATTTCACTCTCACAACATTATGGCTGGTTGGAGACAGTCCAAACCATAATTACCGGGTCCATGGTTCTGGGCGTATACTGGGGGGACGGGGACGACTCCCATTAACCCCTGACTGTACCGGGGATACGCTTATCACAATGCCTTTCTGGTCTGTGCTGAAGCAGGGCATTCTGGCAGCCAATTGGCTTGACTTTTATTAGTGAGCCTGGTTACCCCCTCTCGGAACCACAGACTTAGAAATCGCCAGCTCATATACATGCATAAAATATATTTATATATATACCCTTATACACCATTTTAATAAAAAATATCACAAAATTCTTCTAAGTACCTCAGGAAGAGTGAAAGACGCGCACGTTTATTTTCAGAGCTCCTAGACATTCCTATAAGAAGTTAGCCAAAAAGTACCTTCGAAAAACGCTTAGGTTAAGTTTCAGAGTTGCTTCTAATGTACCGAAGCTGGACTTAGACATAATTTCACTCTCACAACATTATGGCTGGTTGGAGACAGTCCGAACCACAAATACCGGGTCCATGGTTCTGGCCATATACTGGGGGGACGGGGACGACTCCCATTAACCTCTGACTATACCGGGGATACGCTTATCACAATGCCTTACTGGTCTGTGCTGAAGCAGGGCATTCTGGCAGACAATTGGCTTGACTTTTATTAGTGAGCCTGGTTACCCCCTCTCGGAACCACAGACTTAGAAATCGCCAGCTCATATACATGCATAAAATATATTTATATATATACCCTTATACACCATTTTAATAAAAAATATCACAAAATTCTTCTAAGTCCCTCGGGAGGAGTGAAAGACGCGCACGTTCATTTTCAGAGCTCCTAGACCTTTCTATAAGAAGTTAGCCAAAAAGTATCTTCGAAAAACGCTTAGGTTAAGTTTCAGAGTTGCATCTAATGTACCGAAGCTGGACTTAGACATAATTTCACTCTCACAACATTATGGCTGGTTGGAGACAGTCCGAACCACAAATACCGGGTCCATGGTTCTGGCCATATACTGGGGGGACGGGGACGACTCCCATTAACCTCTGACTATACCGGGGATACGCTTATCACAATGCCTTTCTGGTCTGTGCTGATGCAGGGCATTCTGGCAGCCAATTGGCTTGACTTTTATTAGTGAGCCTGGTTACCCCCTCTCGTAACCACAGACTTAGAAATCGCCAGCTCATATACAGTGCATAAAATATATTTATATATATACCCTTATACATCATTTTAATAAAAAATATCACAAAATTCTTCTAAGTCCCTCAGCAAGAGTGAAAGACGCGCACGTTCATTTTCAGAGCTCCTAGACCTTCCTATAAGAAGTTAGCCAAAAAGTATCTTCGAAAAACGCTTAGGTTAAGTTTCAGAGTTGCATCTAATGTACCGAAGCTGGACTTAGACATAATTTCACTCTCACAACATTATGGCTGGTTGGAGACAGTCCGAACCACAAATACCGGGTCCATGGTTCTGGCCATATACTGGGGGGACGGGGACGACTCCCATTAACCCCTGACTATACCGGGGATACGCTTATCACAATGCCTTTCTGGTCTGTGCTGAAGCAGGGCATTCTGGCAGCCAATTGGATTGACTTTTATTAGTGAGCCTGGTTACCCCCTCTCGTAACCACAGACTTAGAAATCGCCAGCTCATATACAGTGCATAAAATATATTTATATATATACCCTTATACACCATTTTAATAAAAAATATCACAAAATTCTTCGAAGTCCCTCGGGAAAAGTGAAAGACGCGCACGTTCATTTTCAGAGCTCCTAGACCTTCCTATAAGAAGTTAGCCAAAAAGTAGCTTCGAAAAACGCTTAGGTTAAGTTTCAGAGTTGCTTCTAATGTACCGAAGCTGGACTTAGACATACTGTAATTTCACTCTCACAACATTATGGCTGGTTGGAGACAGTCCGAACCACAAATTCCGGGTCCATGGTTCTGGCCATATACTGGGGGGACGGGGACGACTCCCATTAACCCCTGACTATACCGGGGATACGCGTATCACACTGCCTTACTGGTCTGTGCTGAAGCAGGGCATTCTGGCAGCCAATTGGCTTGACTTTTATTAGTGAGCCTGGTTACCCCCTCTCGGAACCACAGACTTAGAAATCGCCAGCTCATATAGAGTGCATAAAATATATTTATATATATACCCTTATACATCATTTTAATAAAAAATATCACAAAATTCTTCTAAGTCCCTCAGGAAGAGTGAAAGACGCGCACGTTCATTTTCAGAGCTCCTAGACATTCCTATAAGAAGTTAGCCAAAAAGTACCTTCGAAAAACGCTTAGGTTAAGTTTCAGAGTTGCTTCTAATGTACCGAAGCTGGACATAGACATAATTTCACTCTCACAACATTATGGCTGGTTGGAGACACTCCGAACCACAAATACCGGGTCCATGGTTCTGGGCGTATACTGGGGGGACGGGGACGACTCCCATTAACCCCTGACTATACCGGGGATACGCTTATCACAATGCCTTTCTGGTCTGTGCTGAAGCAGGGCATTCTGGCAGCCAATTGGCTTGACTTTTATTAGTGAGCCTGGTTACCCCCTCTCGGAACCACAGACTTAGAAATCGCCAGCTCATATAGAGTGCATAAAATATATTTATATATATACCCTTATACATCATTTTAATAAAAAATATCACAAAATTCTTCTAAGTCCCTCAGGAAGAGTGAAAGACGCGCACGTTCATTTTCAGAGCTCCTAGACATTCCTATAAGAAGTTAGCCAAAAAGTACCTTCGAAAAACGCTTAGGTTAAGTTTCAGAGTTGCTTCTAATGTACCGAAGCTGGACATAGACATAATTTCACTCTCACAACATTATGGCTGGTTGGAGACACTCCGAACCACAAATACCGGGTCCATGGTTCTGGCCATATACTGGGGGGACGGGGACGACTCCCATTAACCCCTGACTATACCGGGGATACGCTTATCACAATGCCTTTCTGGTCTGTGCTGAAGCAGGGCATTCTGGCAGCCAATTGGCTTGACTTTTATTAGTGAGCCTGGTTACCCCCTCTCGGAACCACAGACCTAGAAATCGCCAGCTCATATAGAGTGCATAAAATATATTTATATATATACCCTTATACATCATTTTAATAAAAAATATCACAAAATTCTTCTAAGTCCCTCAGGAAGAGTGAAAGACGCGCACGTTCATTTTCAGAGCTCCTAGACATTCCTATAAGAAGTTAGCCAAAAAGTACCTTCGAAAAACGCTTAGGTTAAGTTTCAGAGTTGCTTCTAATGTACCGAAGCTGGACATAGACATAATTTCACTCTCACAACATTATGGCTGGTTGGAGACACTCCGAACCACAAATACCGGGTCCATGGTTCTGGCCATATACTGGGGGGACGGGGACGACTCCCATTAACCCCTGACTATACCGGGGATACGCTTATCACAATGCCTTACTGGTCTGTGCTGAAGCAGGGCATTCTGGCAGCCAAGGGGCTTGACCTTTATTAGTGAGCCTGGTTACCCCCTCTCGGAACCACAGACTTAGAAATCGCCAGCTCATATACATGCATAAAATATATTTATATATATACCCTTATACACCATTTTAATAAAAAATATCACAAAATTCTTCTAAGTCCCTCGGGAAGAGTGAAAGACGCGCACGTTCATTTTCAGAGCTCCTAGACCTTCCTATAAGAAGTTAGCCAAAAAGTTGCTTCGAAAAACGCTTAGGTTAAGTTTCAGAGTTGCATCTAATGTACCGAAGCTGGACTAAGACATAATTTCACTCTCACAACATTATGGCTGGTTGGAGACAGTCCGAACCACAAATTCCGGGTCCATGGTTCTGGCCATATACTGGGGGGACGGGGACGACTCCCATTAACCCCTGACTATACCGGGGATACGCTTATCACAATGCCTTACTGGTCTGTGCTGAAGCAGGGCATTCTGGCAGCCAAGTGGCTTGACCTTTATTAGTGAGCCTGGTTACCCCCTCTCGGAACCACAGACTTAGAAATCGCCAGCTCATATACAGTGCATAAAATATATTTATATATATACCCTTATACACCATTTTAATAAAAAATATCTCAAAATTCTTCTAAGTCCCTCGAGAAGAGTGAAAGACGCGCACGTTCATTTTCAGAGCTCCTAGACCTTCCTATAAGAAGTTAGCCAAAAAGTATCTTCGAAAAACGCTTAGGTTAAGTTTCAGAGTTGCATCTAATGTACCGAAGCTGTACTTAGACATAATTTCACTCTCACAACATTATGGCTGGTTGGAGACAGTCTGAACCACAAATACCGGGTCCATGGTTCTGGGCGTATACTGGGGGGACGGGGACGACTCCCATTAACCCCTGACTATACCGGGGATACGCTTATCACAATGCCTTACTGGTCTGTGCTGAAGCAGGGCATTCTGGCAGCCAATTGGCTTGACTTTTATTAGTGAGCCTGGTTACCCCCTCTCGGAACCACAGACTTAGAAATCGCCAGCTCATATAGAGTGCATAAAATATATTTATATATATACCCTTATACATCATTTTAATAAAAAATATCACAAAATTCTTCTAAGTCCCTCTGGAAGAGTGAAAGACGCGCACGTTCATTTTCAGAGCTCCTAGACATTCCTATAAGAAGTTAGCCAAAAAGTACCTTCGAAAAACGCTTAGGTTAAGTTTCAGAGTTGCTTCTAATGTACCGAAGCTGGACATAGACATAATTTCACTCTCACAACATTATGGCTGGTTGGAGACACTCCGAACCACAAATACCGGGTCCATGGTTCTGGCCATATACTGGGGGGACGGGGACGACTCCCATTAACCCCTGACTATACCGGGGATACGCGTATCACACTGCCTTACTGGTCTGTGCTGAAGCAGGGCATTCTGGCAGCCAAGTGGCTTGACCTTTATTAGTGAGCCTGGTTACCCCCTCTCGGAACCACAGACTTAGAAATCGCCAGCTCATATACAGTGCATAAAATATATTTATATATATACCCTTATACATCATTTTAATAAAAAATATCACAAAATTCTTCTAAGTCCCTCAGGAAGAGTGAAAGACGCGCACGTTCATTTTCAGAGCTCCTAGACCTTCCTATAAGAAGTTAGCCAAAAAGTAGCTTCGAAAAACGCTTAGGTTAAGTTTCAGAGTTGCTTCTAATGTACCGAAGCTGGACTTAGACATGCTGTAATTTCACTCTCACAACATTATGGCTGGTTGGAGACAGTCCGAACCACAAATACCGGGTCCATGGTTCTTGCCATATACTGGGGGGACGGGGACTACTCCCATTAACCCCTGACTATACCGGGGATACGCGTATCACACTGCCTTACTGGTCTGTGCTGAAGCAGGGCATTCTGGCAGCCAAGTGGCTTGACCTTTATTAGTGAGCCTGGTTACCCCCTCTCGGAACCACAGACTTAGAAATCGCCAGCTCATATACAGTGCATAAAATATATTTATATATATACCCTTATACACCATTTTAATAAAAAATATCACAAAATTCTTCTAAGTCCCTCTGGAAGAGTGAAAGACGCGCACGTTCATTTTCAGAGCTCCTAGACCTTCCTATAAGAAGTTAGCCAAAAAGTAGCTTCGAAAAACGCTTAGGTTAAGTTTCAGAGTTGCTTCTAATGTACCAAAGCTGGACTTACAGTAGACATAATTTCACTCTCACAACATTATGGCTGGTTGGAGACAGTCCGAACCACAAGTACTGGGTCCATGGTTGTGGGCGTATACTGGGGGGACGGGGACGACTCCCATTAACCCCTGACTATACCGGGGATACGCTTATCACAATGCCTTTCTGGTCTGTGCTGAAGCAGGGCATTCTGGCAACCAATTGGCTTGACTTTTATTAGTGAGCCTGGTTACCCCCTCTCGGAACCACAGACTTAGAAATCGCCAGCTCATATACAGTGCATAAAATATATTTATATATATACCCTTATACACCATTTATATAAAAAATATCACAAAATTCTTCTACGTCACTCGGGAAGAGTGAAAGACGCGCACGTTCATTTTCAGAGCTCCTAGACCTTCCTATAAGAAGTTAGCCAAAAAGTAGCTTCGAAAAACGCTTAGGTTAAGTTTCAGAGTTGCTTCTAATGTACCAAAGCTGGACTTAGACATAATTTCACTCTCACAACATTATGGCTGGTTGGAGACAGTCCGAACCACAAGTACCGGATCCATGGTTCTGGCCATATACTGGGGGGACGGGGACGACTCCCATTAAGCCCTGACTATACCGGAGATACGCTTATCACAATGCCTTACTGGTCTGTGCTGAAGCAGGGCATTCTGGCAGCCAAGTGGCTTGACCTTTATTAGTGAGCCTGGTTACCCCCTCTCGGAACCACAGACTTAGAAATTGCCAGCTCATATACAGTGCATAAAATATATTTATATATAAACCCTTATACACCATTTTAATAAAAAAATATCACAAAATTCTTCTAAGTCCCTCGGGAAGAGTGAAAGACGCGCACGTACATTTTCAGAGCTCCTAGACCTTTCTATAAGAAGTTAGCCAAAAAGTATCTTCGAAAAACGCTTAGGTTAAGTTTCAGAGTTGCTTCTAATGTACCAAAGCTGGACTTAGACATAATTTCACTCTCACAACATTATGGCTGGTTGGAGACAGTCCGAACCACAATTACCGGGTCCATGGTTCTGGGCGTATACTGGGGGGACGGGGACGACTCCCATTAACCCCTGACTATACCGGGGATACGCTTATCACAATGCCTTTCTGGTCTGTGCTGAAGCAGGGCATTCTGGCAGCCAATTGTCTTGACTTTTATTAGTGAGCCTGGTTACCCCCTCTCGGAACCACAGACTTAGAAATCGCCAGCTCATATACAGTGCATAAAATATATTTATATATATACCCTTATACACCATTTTAATAAAAAATATCACAAAATTCTTTTTAGTCCCTCGGGAAGAGTGAAAGACGCGCACGTTCATTTTCAGAGCTCCTAGACCTTCCTATAAGAAGTTAGCCAAAAAGTAGCTTCGAAAAACGCTTAGGTTAAGTTTCAGATTTGCATCTAATGTACCGAAGTTGGACTTAGACATAATTTCACTCTCACAACATTATGGCTGGTTGGAGACAGTCCGAACCACAAATACCGGGTCCATGGTTCTGGCCATATACTGGGGGGACGGGGACGACTCCCATTAACCCCTGACTATACCGGGGATACGCTTATCACAATGCCTTACTGGTCTGTGCTGAAGCAGGGCATTCTGGCAGCCAATTGGCTTGACTTTTATTAGTGAGCCTGGTTACCCCCTCTCGGAACCACAGACTTAGAAATCGCCAGCTCATATACAGTGCATAAAATATATTTATATATATACCATTATACATCATTTTAATAAAAAATATCACAAAATTCTTCTAAGTCCCTCGGGAAGAGTGAAAGACGCGCACGTTCATTTTCAGAGCTCCTAGACCTTCCTATAAGAAGTTAGCCAACAAGTAGCTTCGAAAAACGCTTAGGTTAAGTTTCAGAGTTGTTTCTAATGTACTGAAGCTGGACTTAGACATAATTTCACTCTCACAACATTATGGCTGGTTGGAGACAGTCCGAACCACAAATACCGGGTCCATGGTTCTGGCCATATACTGGGGGGGGGGGACGACTCCCATTAACCCCTGACTATACCGGGGATACGCTTATCACAATGCCTTTCTGGTCTGTGCTGAAGCAGGGCATTCTGGCAGCCAATTGGCTTGACTTTTATTAGTGAGCCTGGTTACCCCCTCTCGGAACCACAGACTTAGAAATCGCCAGCTCATATACAGTGCATAAAATATATTTATATATATACCATTATACATCATTTTAATAAAAAATATCACAAAATTCTTCTAAGTCCCTCGGGAAGAGTGAAAGACGCGCACGTTCATTTTCAGAGCTCCTACAGTAGACCTTCCTATAAGAAGTTAGCCAAAAAGTAGCTTCGAAAAACGCTTAGGTTAAGTTTCAGAGTTGTTTCTAATGTACTGAAGCTGGACTTAGACATAATTTCACTCTCACAACATTATGGCTGGTTGGAGACAGTCCGAACCACAAATACCGGGTCCATGGTTCTGGCCATATACTGGGGGGGGGGGGACGACTCCCATTAACCCCTGACTATACCGGGGATACGCTTATCACAATGCCTTACTGGTCTGTGCTGAAGCAGAGCATTCTGGCAGCCAAGTGGCTTGACCTTTATTAGTGAGCCTGGTTACCCCCTCTCGGAACCACAGACTTAGAAATCGCCAGCTCATATACAGTGCATAAAATAAATGTATATATATATACCCTTATACTGTACACCATTTTAATAAAAAATATCACAAAATTCTTCTAAGTCCCTCGGGAAGAGTGAAAGACGCGCACATTCATTTTCAGAGCTCTTAGACCTTCCTATAAGAAGTTAGCCAAAAAGTAGCTTCGAAAAACGCTTAGGTAAAGTTTCAGAGTTGCTTCTAATGTACCAAAGCTGGACTTAGACATAATTTCACTCTCACAACATTATGGCTGGTTGGAGACAGTCCGAACCACAAGTACCGGGTCCATGGTTCTGGCCATATACTGGGGGGACGGGGACGACTCCCATTAACCCCTGACCATACCGGAGATACGCTTATCACAATGACTTACTGGTCTGTGCTGAAGCAGGGCATTCTGGCAGCCAAGTGGCTTGACCTTTATTAGTGAGCCTGGTTACCCCCTCTCGGAACCACAGACTTAGAAATCGCCAGCTCATATACAGTGCATAAAATATATTTATATATATACCCTTATACACCATTTTAATAAAAAATATCACAAAATTCTTCTAAGTCCCTCGGGAAGAGTGAAAGACGCGCACGTTCATTTTCAGAGCTCCTAGACATTCCTATAAGAAGTTAGCCAAAAAGTAGCTTCGAAAAAAGCTTAGGTTAAGTTTCAGATTTGCATCTAATGTACCGAAGCTGGACTTAGACATAATTTCACTCTCACAACATTATGGCTGGTTGGAGACAGTCCGAACCACAAGTACCGGGTCCATGGTTCTGGCCATATACTGGGGGGACGGGGACGACTCCCATTAACCCCTGACCATACCGGAGATACGCTTATCACAATGACTTACTGGTCTGTGCTGAAGCAGGGCATTCTGGCAGCCAAGTGGCTTGACCTTTATTAGTGAGCCTGGTTACCCCCTCTCGGAACCACAGACTTAGAAATCGCCAGCTCATATACAGTGCATAAAATATATTTATATATATACCCTTATACACCATTTTAATAAAAAATATCACAAAATTCTTCTAAGTCCCTCGGGAAGAGTGAAAGACGCGCACGTTCATTTTCAGAGCTCCTAGACATTCCTATAAGAAGTTAGCCAAAAAGTAGCTTCGAAAAACGCTTAGGTTAAGTTTCAGAGTTGCTTCTAATGTACCAAAGCTGGACTTACAGTAGACATAATTTCACTCTCACAACATTATGGCTGGTTGGAGACAGTCCGAACCACAAGTACTGGGTCCATGGTTGTGGGCGTATACTGGGGGGACGGGGACGACTCCCATTAACCCCTGACTATACCGGGGATACGCTTATCACAATGCCTTTCTGGTCTGTGCTGAAGCAGGGCATTCTGGCAACCAATTGGCTTGACTTTTATTAGTGAGCCTGGTTACCCCCTCTCGGAACCACAGACTTAGAAATCGCCAGCTCATATACAGTGCATAAAATATATTTATATATATACCCTTATACACCATTTATATAAAAAATATCACAAAATTCTTCTACGTCACTCGGGAAGAGTGAAAGACGCGCACGTTCATTTTCAGAGCTCCTAGACCTTCCTATAAGAAGTTAGCCAAAAAGTAGCTTCGAAAAACGCTTAGGTTAAGTTTCAGAGTTGCTTCTAATGTACCAAAGCTGGACTTAGACATAATTTCACTCTCACAACATTATGGCTGGTTGGAGACAGTCCGAACCACAAGTACCGGATCCATGGTTCTGGCCATATACTGGGGGGACGGGGACGACTCCCATTAAGCCCTGACTATACCGGAGATACGCTTATCACAATGCCTTACTGGTCTGTGCTGAAGCAGGGCATTCTGGCAGCCAAGTGGCTTGACCTTTATTAGTGAGCCTGGTTACCCCCTCTCGGAACCACAGACTTAGAAATTGCCAGCTCATATACAGTGCATAAAATATATTTATATATAAACCCTTATACACCATTTTAATAAAAAAATATCACAAAATTCTTCTAAGTCCCTCGGGAAGAGTGAAAGACGCGCACGTACATTTTCAGAGCTCCTAGACCTTTCTATAAGAAGTTAGCCAAAAAGTATCTTCGAAAAACGCTTAGGTTAAGTTTCAGAGTTGCTTCTAATGTACCAAAGCTGGACTTAGACATAATTTCACTCTCACAACATTATGGCTGGTTGGAGACAGTCCGAACCACAATTACCGGGTCCATGGTTCTGGGCGTATACTGGGGGGACGGGGACGACTCCCATTAACCCCTGACTATACCGGGGATACGCTTATCACAATGCCTTTCTGGTCTGTGCTGAAGCAGGGCATTCTGGCAGCCAATTGTCTTGACTTTTATTAGTGAGCCTGGTTACCCCCTCTCGGAACCACAGACTTAGAAATCGCCAGCTCATATACAGTGCATAAAATATATTTATATATATACCCTTATACACCATTTTAATAAAAAATATCACAAAATTCTTTTTAGTCCCTCGGGAAGAGTGAAAGACGCGCACGTTCATTTTCAGAGCTCCTAGACCTTCCTATAAGAAGTTAGCCAAAAAGTAGCTTCGAAAAACGCTTAGGTTAAGTTTCAGATTTGCATCTAATGTACCGAAGTTGGACTTAGACATAATTTCACTCTCACAACATTATGGCTGGTTGGAGACAGTCCGAACCACAAATACCGGGTCCATGGTTCTGGCCATATACTGGGGGGACGGGGACGACTCCCATTAACCCCTGACTATACCGGGGATACGCTTATCACAATGCCTTACTGGTCTGTGCTGAAGCAGGGCATTCTGGCAGCCAATTGGCTTGACTTTTATTAGTGAGCCTGGTTACCCCCTCTCGGAACCACAGACTTAGAAATCGCCAGCTCATATACAGTGCATAAAATATATTTATATATATACCATTATACATCATTTTAATAAAAAATATCACAAAATTCTTCTAAGTCCCTCGGGAAGAGTGAAAGACGCGCACGTTCATTTTCAGAGCTCCTAGACCTTCCTATAAGAAGTTAGCCAACAAGTAGCTTCGAAAAACGCTTAGGTTAAGTTTCAGAGTTGTTTCTAATGTACTGAAGCTGGACTTAGACATAATTTCACTCTCACAACATTATGGCTGGTTGGAGACAGTCCGAACCACAAATACCGGGTCCATGGTTCTGGCCATATACTGGGGGGGGGGGACGACTCCCATTAACCCCTGACTATACCGGGGATACGCTTATCACAATGCCTTTCTGGTCTGTGCTGAAGCAGGGCATTCTGGCAGCCAATTGGCTTGACTTTTATTAGTGAGCCTGGTTACCCCCTCTCGGAACCACAGACTTAGAAATCGCCAGCTCATATACAGTGCATAAAATATATTTATATATATACCATTATACATCATTTTAATAAAAAATATCACAAAATTCTTCTAAGTCCCTCGGGAAGAGTGAAAGACGCGCACGTTCATTTTCAGAGCTCCTACAGTAGACCTTCCTATAAGAAGTTAGCCAAAAAGTAGCTTCGAAAAACGCTTAGGTTAAGTTTCAGAGTTGTTTCTAATGTACTGAAGCTGGACTTAGACATAATTTCACTCTCACAACATTATGGCTGGTTGGAGACAGTCCGAACCACAAATACCGGGTCCATGGTTCTGGCCATATACTGGGGGGGGGGGGACGACTCCCATTAACCCCTGACTATACCGGGGATACGCTTATCACAATGCCTTACTGGTCTGTGCTGAAGCAGAGCATTCTGGCAGCCAAGTGGCTTGACCTTTATTAGTGAGCCTGGTTACCCCCTCTCGGAACCACAGACTTAGAAATCGCCAGCTCATATACAGTGCATAAAATAAATGTATATATATATACCCTTATACTGTACACCATTTTAATAAAAAATATCACAAAATTCTTCTAAGTCCCTCGGGAAGAGTGAAAGACGCGCACATTCATTTTCAGAGCTCTTAGACCTTCCTATAAGAAGTTAGCCAAAAAGTAGCTTCGAAAAACGCTTAGGTAAAGTTTCAGAGTTGCTTCTAATGTACCAAAGCTGGACTTAGACATAATTTCACTCTCACAACATTATGGCTGGTTGGAGACAGTCCGAACCACAAGTACCGGGTCCATGGTTCTGGCCATATACTGGGGGGACGGGGACGACTCCCATTAACCCCTGACCATACCGGAGATACGCTTATCACAATGACTTACTGGTCTGTGCTGAAGCAGGGCATTCTGGCAGCCAAGTGGCTTGACCTTTATTAGTGAGCCTGGTTACCCCCTCTCGGAACCACAGACTTAGAAATCGCCAGCTCATATACAGTGCATAAAATATATTTATATATATACCCTTATACACCATTTTAATAAAAAATATCACAAAATTCTTCTAAGTCCCTCGGGAAGAGTGAAAGACGCGCACGTTCATTTTCAGAGCTCCTAGACATTCCTATAAGAAGTTAGCCAAAAAGTAGCTTCGAAAAAAGCTTAGGTTAAGTTTCAGATTTGCATCTAATGTACCGAAGCTGGACTTAGACATAATTTCACTCTCACAACATTATGGCTGGTTGGAGACAGTCCGAACCACAAATACCGGGTCCATGGTTCTGGCCATATACTGGGGGGACGGGGACGACTCCCATTAACCCCTGACTATACCGGGGATACGCTTATCACAATGCCTTACTGGTCTGTGCTGAAGCAGGTCATTCTGGCAGCCAAGTGGCTTGACCTTTATTAGTGAGCCTGGTTACCCCCTCTCGGAACCACAGACATAGAAATCGCCAGCTCATATACAGTGCATAAAATATATTTATATATATACCCTTATACATCATTTTAATAAAAAATATCACAAAATTCTTCTAAGTCCCTCAGGAAGAGTGAAAGACGCGCACGTTCATTTTCAGAGCTCCTAGACCTTCCTATAAGAAGTTAGCCAAAAAGTAGCTTCGAAAAACGCTTAGGTTAAGTTTCAGAGTTGCTTCTAATGTACCGAAGCTGGACTTAGACATGCTGTAATTTCACTCTCACAACATTATGGCTGGTTGGAGACAGTCCGAACCACAAATACCGGGTCCATGGTTCTGGCCATATACTGGGGGGACGGGGACTACTCCCATTAACCCCTGACTATACCGGGGATACGCGTATCACACTGCCTTACTGGTCTGTGCTGAAGCAGGGCATTCTGGCAGCCAAGTGGCTTGACCTTTATTAGTGAGCCTGGTTACCCCCTCTCGGAACCACAGACTTAGAAATCGCCAGCTCATATACAGTGCATAAAATATATTTATATATATACCCTTATACACCATTTTAATAAAAAATATCACAAAATTCTTCTAAGTCCCTCTGGAAGAGTGAAAGACGCGCACGTTCATTTTCAGAGCTCCTAGACCTTCCTATGAGAAGTTAGCCAAAAAGTAGCTTCGAAAAACGCTTAGGTTAAGTTTCAGAGTTGCTTCTAATGTACCAAAGCTGGACTTACAGTAGACATAATTTCACTCTCACAACATTATGGCTGGTTGGAGACAGTCCGAACCACAAGTACTGGGTCCATGGTTCTGGGCGTATACTGGGGGGACGGGGACGACTCCCATTAACCCCTGACTATACCGGGGATACGCTTATCACAATGCCTTTCTGGTCTGTGCTGAAGCAGGGCATTCTGGCAACCAATTGGCTTGACTTTTATTAGTGAGCCTGGTTACCCCCTCTCGGAACCACAGACTTAGAAATCGCCAGCTCATATACAGTGCATAAAATATATTTATATACAGTATATACCCTTATACACCATTTTAATAAAAAATATCACAAAATTCTTCTACGTCACTCGGGAAGAGTGAAAGACGCGCACGTTCATTTTCAGAGCTCCTAGACCTTCCTATAAGAAGTTAGCCAAAAAGTATCTTCGAAAAACGCTTAGGTTAAGTTTCAGAGTTGCTTCTAATGTACCAAAGCTGGACTAAGACATAATTTCACTCTCACAACATTATGGCTGGTTGGAGACAGTCCGAACCACAAATACCGGGTCCATGGTTCTGGCCATATACTGGGGGGGGGGGGGGACGACTCCCATTAACCCCTGACTATACCGGGGATACGCTTATCACAATGCCTTACTGGTCTGTGCTGAAGCAGAGCATTCTGGCAGCCAAGTGGCTTGACCTTTATTAGTGAGCCTGGTTACCCCCTCTCGGAACCACAGACTTAGAAATCGCCAGCTCATATACAGTGCATAAAATAAATGTATATATATATACCCTTATACTGTACACCATTTTAATAAAAAATATCACAAAATTCTTCTAAGTCCCTCGGGAAGAGTGAAAGACGCGCACATTCATTTTCAGAGCTCTTAGACCTTCCTATAAGAAGTTAGCCAAAAAGTAGCTTCGAAAAACGCTTAGGTTAAGTTTCAGAGTTGCTTCTAATGTACCAAAGCTGGACTTAGACATAATTTCACTCTCACAACATTATGGCTGGTTGGAGACAGTCCGAACCACAAGTACCGGGTCCATGGTTCTGGCCATATACTGGGGGGACGGGGACGACTCCCATTAACCCCTGACCATACCGGAGATACGCTTATCACAATGACTTACTGGTCTATGCTGAAGCAGGGCATTCTGGCAGCCAAGTGGCTTGACCTTTATTAGTGAGCCTGGTTACCCCCTCTCGGAACCACAGACTTAGAAATCGCCAGCTCATATACAGTGCATAAAATATATTTATATATATACCCTTATACATCATTTTAATAAAAAATATCACAAAATTCTTCTAAGTCCCTCAGGAAGAGTGAAAGACGCGCACGTTCATTTTCAGAGCTCCTAGACCATCCTATAAGAAGTTAGCCAAAAAGTAGCTTCGAAAAACGCTTAGGTTAAGTTTCAGAGTTGCTTCTAATGTACCGAAGCTGGACTTAGAGATGCTGTAATTTCACTCTCACAACATTATGGCTGGTTGGAGACAGTCCGAACCACAAATACCGGGTCCATGGTTCTGGCCATAAACTGGGGGGACGGGGACTACTCCCATTAACCCCTGACTATACCGGGGATACGCGTATCACACTGCCTTACTGGTCTGTGCTGAAGCAGGGCATTCTGGCAGCCAAGTGGCTTGACCTTTATTAGTGAGCCTGGTTACCCCCTCTCGGAACCACAGACTTAGAAATCGCCAGCTCATATACAGTGCATAAAATATATTTATATATATACCCTTATACACCATTTTAATAAAAAATATCACAACATTCTTCTAAGTCCCTCTGGAAGAGTGAAAGACGCGCACGTTCATTTTCAGAGCTCCTAGACCTTCCTATAAGAAGTTAGCCAAAAAGTAGCTTCGAAAAACGCTTAGGTTAAGTTTCAGAGTTGCTTCTAATGTACCAAAGCTGGACTTACAGTAGACATAATTTCACTCCCACAACATTATGGCTGGTTGGAGACAGTCCGAACCACAAGTACTGGGTCCATGGTTCTGGGCGTATACTGGGGGGACGGGGACGACTCCCATTAACCCCTGACTATACCGGGGATACGCTTATCACAATGCCTTTCTGGTCTGTGCTGAAGCAGGGCATTCTGGCAACCAATTGGCTTGACTTTTATTAGTGAGCCTGGTTACCCCCTCTCGGAACCACAGACTTAGAAATCGCCAGCTCATATACAGTGCATAAAATATATTTATATATATACCCTTATACACCATTTAAATAAAAAATATCACAAAATTCTTCTACGTCACTCGGGAAGAGTGAAAGACGCGCACGTTCATTTTCAGAGCTCCTAGACCTTCCTATAAGAAGTTAGCCAAAAAGTAGCTTCGAAAAACGCTTAGGTTAAGTTTCAGAGTTGCTTCTAATGTACCAAAGCTGGACTTAGACATAATTTCACTCTCACAACATTATGGCTGGTTGGAGACAGTCCGAACCACAAT
The DNA here is from genome assembly GCF_040206685.1 of Ascaphus truei. Lineage (NCBI taxonomy): Eukaryota > Metazoa > Chordata > Amphibia > Anura > Ascaphidae > Ascaphus > Ascaphus truei. The sequence goes on from NC_134484.1 coordinate 263,791,436, forward strand.
TACCGGGTCCATGGTTCTGGGCGTATACTGGGGGGAAGGGGACGACTCCCATTAACCCCTGACTGTACCGGGGATACGCTTATCACAATGCCTTTCTGGTCTGTGCTGAAGCAGGGCATTCTGGCAGCCAATTGGCTTGACTTTTATTAGTGAGCCTGGTTACCCCCTCTCGGAACCACAGACTTAGAAATCGCCAGCTCATATACAGTGCATAAAATATATTTATATATATACCCTTATACACCATTTTAATAAAAAATATCACAAAATTCTTCTAAGTCCCTCGGGAAGAGTGAAAGACGCGCACGTTCATTTTCAGAGCTCCTAGACATTCCTATAAGAAGTTAGCCAAAAAGTACCTTCGAAAAACGCTTAGGTTAAGTTTCAGAGTTGCTTCTAATGTACCGAAGCTGGACATAGACATAATTTCACTCTCACAACATTATGGCTGGTTGGAGACACTCCGAACCACAAATACCGGGTCCATGGTTCTGGCCATATACTGGGGGGACGGGGACGACTCCCATTAACCCCTGACTATACCGGGGATACGCTTATCACAATGCCTTTCTGGTCTGTGCTGAAGCAGGGCATTCTGGCAGCCAATTGGCTTGACTTTTATTAGTGAGCCTGGTTACCCCCTCTCGGAACCACAGACTTAGAAATCGCCAGCTCATATACAGTGCATAAAATATATTTATATATATACCCTTATACATCATTTTAATAAAAAATATCTCAAAATTCTTCTAAGAAGAGTGAAAGACGCGCACGTTCATTTTCAGAGCTCCTAGACATTCCTATAAGAAGTTAGCCAAAAAGTAGCTTCGAAAAACGCTTAGGTTAAGTTTCAGAGTTGCATCTAATGTACCGAAGCTGGACTTTAGACATAATTTCACTCTCACAATATTATGGCTGTTTGGAGACAGTCCGAACCACAAATACCGGGTCCATGGTTCTGGCCATATACTGGGGGGACGGGGACGACTCCCATTAACCCCTGACTATACCGGAGATACGCTTATCACAATGCCTTTCTGGTCTGTGCTGAAGCAGGGCATTCTGGCAGCCAATTGGCTTGACTTTTATTAGTGAGCCTGGTTACCCCCTCTCGTAACCACAGACTTAGAAATCGCCAGCTCATATACAGTGCATAAAATATATTTATATATATACCCTTATACATCATTTTAATAAAAAATATCACAAAATTCTTCTAAGTCCCTCGGGAAGAGTGAAAGACGCGCACGTTCATTTTCAGAGCTCCTAGACCTTCCTATAAGAAGTTAGCAAAAAAGTAGCTTCGAAAAACGCTTAGGTTAAGTTTCAGAGTTGCATCTAATGTACCGAAGCTGGACTTAGACATAATTTCACTCTCACAACATTATGGCTGGTTGGAGACAGTCCGAACCACAAATACCGGGTCCATGGTTCTGGCCATATACTGGAGGGACGGGGACGACTCCCATTAACCCCTGACTATACCGGGGATACGCTTATCACAATGCCTTTCTGGTCTGTGCTGAAGCAGGGCATTCTGGCAGCCAATTGGCTTGACTTTTATTAGTGAGCCTGGTTACCCCCTCTCGGAACCACAGACTTAGAAATCGCCAGCTCATATAGAGTGCATAAAATATATTTATATATATACCCTTATACATCATTTTAATAAAAAATATCACAAAATTCTTCTAAGTCCCTCTGGAAGAGTGAAAGACGCGCACGTTCATTTTCAGAGCTCCTAGACATTCCTATAAGAAGTTAGCCAAAAAGTACCTTCGAAAAACGCTTAGGTTAAGTTTCAGAGTTGCTTCTAATGTACCGAAGCTGGACATAGACATAATTTCACTCTCACAACATTATGGCTGGTTGGAGACACTCCGAACCACAAATACCGGGTCCATGGTTCTGGCCATATACTGGGGGGACGGGGACGACTCCCATTAACCCCTGACTATACCGGGGATACGCTTATCACAATGCCTTTCTGGTCTGTGCTGAAGCAGGGCATTCTGGCAGCCAATTGGCTTGACTTTTATTAGTGAGCCTGGTTACCCCCTCTCGGAACCACAGACTTAGAAATCGCCAGCTCATATACAGTGCATAAAATATATTTATATATATACCCTTATACATCATTTTAATAAAAAATATCACAAAATTCTTCTAAGAAGAGTGAAAGACGCGCACGTTCATTTTCAGAGCTCCTAGACATTCCTATAAGAAGTTAGCCAAAAAGTAGCTTCGAAAAACGCTTAGGTTAAGTTTCAGAGTTGCATCTAATGTACCGAAGCTGGACTTTAGACATAATTTCACTCTCACAATATTATGGCTGGTTGGAGACAGTCCGAACCACAAATACCGGGTCCATGGTTCTGGCCATATACTGGGGGGGGGGGGACGACTCCCATTAACCCCTGACTATACCGGGGATACGCTTATCACAATGCCTTACTGGTCTGTGCTGAAGCAGAGCATTCTGGCAGCCAAGTGGCTTGACCTTTATTAGTGAGCCTGGTTACCCCCTCTCGGAACCACAGACTTAGAAATCGCCAGCTCATATACAGTGCATAAAATAAATGTATATATATATACCCTTATACTGTACACCATTTTAATAAAAAATATCACAAAATTCTTCTAAGTCCCTCGGGAAGAGTGAAAGACGCGCACATTCATTTTCAGAGCTCTTAGACCTTCCTATAAGAAGTTAGCCAAAAAGTAGCTTCGAAAAACGCTTAGGTAAAGTTTCAGAGTTGCTTCTAATGTACCAAAGCTGGACTTAGACATAATTTCACTCTCACAACATTATGGCTGGTTGGAGACAGTCCGAACCACAAGTACCGGGTCCATGGTTCTGGCCATATACTGGGGGGACGGGGACGACTCCCATTAACCCCTGACCATACCGGAGATACGCTTATCACAATGACTTACTGGTCTGTGCTGAAGCAGGGCATTCTGGCAGCCAAGTGGCTTGACCTTTATTAGTGAGCCTGGTTACCCCCTCTCGGAACCACAGACTTAGAAATCGCCAGCTCATATACAGTGCATAAAATATATTTATATATATACCCTTATACACCATTTTAATAAAAAATATCACAAAATTCTTCTAAGTCCCTCGGGAAGAGTGAAAGACGCGCACGTTCATTTTCAGAGCTCCTAGACATTCCTATAAGAAGTTAGCCAAAAAGTAGCTTCGAAAAAAGCTTAGGTTAAGTTTCAGATTTGCATCTAATGTACCGAAGCTGGACTTAGACATAATTTCACTCTCACAACATTATGGCTGGTTGGAGACAGTCCGAACCACAAGTACCGGGTCCATGGTTCTGGCCATATACTGGGGGGACGGGGACGACTCCCATTAACCCCTGACCATACCGGAGATACGCTTATCACAATGACTTACTGGTCTGTGCTGAAGCAGGGCATTCTGGCAGCCAAGTGGCTTGACCTTTATTAGTGAGCCTGGTTACCCCCTCTCGGAACCACAGACTTAGAAATCGCCAGCTCATATACAGTGCATAAAATATATTTATATATATACCCTTATACACCATTTTAATAAAAAATATCACAAAATTCTTCTAAGTCCCTCGGGAAGAGTGAAAGACGCGCACATTCATTTTCAGAGCTCTTAGACCTTCCTATAAGAAGTTAGCCAAAAAGTAGCTTCGAAAAACGCTTAGGTAAAGTTTCAGAGTTGCTTCTAATGTACCAAAGCTGGACTTAGACATAATTTCACTCTCACAACATTATGGCTGGTTGGAGACAGTCCGAACCACAAGTACCGGGTCCATGGTTCTGGCCATATACTGGGGGGACGGGGACGACTCCCATTAACCCCTGACCATACCGGAGATACGCTTATCACAATGACTTACTGGTCTGTGCTGAAGCAGGGCATTCTGGCAGCCAAGTGGCTTGACCTTTATTAGTGAGCCTGGTTACCCCCTCTCGGAACCACAGACTTAGAAATCGCCAGCTCATATACAGTGCATAAAATATATTTATATATATACCCTTATACACCATTTTAATAAAAAATATCACAAAATTCTTCTAAGTCCCTCGGGAAGAGTGAAAGACGCGCACGTTCATTTTCAGAGCTCCTAGACATTCCTATAAGAAGTTAGCCAAAAAGTAGCTTCGAAAAAAGCTTAGGTTAAGTTTCAGATTTGCATCTAATGTACCGAAGCTGGACTTAGACATAATTTCACTCTCACAACATTATGGCTGGTTGGAGACAGTCCGAACCACAAGTACCGGGTCCATGGTTCTGGCCATATACTGGGGGGACGGGGACGACTCCCATTAACCCCTGACTATACCGGGGATACGCTTATCACAATGCCTTTCTGGTCTGTGCTGAAGCAGGGCATTCTGGCAGCCAATTGGCTTGACTTTTATTAGTGAGCCTGGTTACCCCCTCTCGGAACCACAGACTTAGAAATCGCCAGCTCATATACAGTGCATAAAATATATTTATATATATACCCTTATACATCATTTTAATAAAAAATATCACAAAATTCTTCTAAGAAGAGTGAAAGACGCGCACGTTCATTTTCAGAGCTCCTAGACATTCCTATAAGAAGTTAGCCAAAAAGTAGCTTCGAAAAACGCTTAGGTTAAGTTTCAGAGTTGCATCTAATGTACCGAAGCTGGACTTTAGACATAATTTCACTCTCACAATATTATGGCTGTTTGGAGACAGTCCGAACCACAAATACCGGGTCCATGGTTCTGGCCATATACTGGGGGGACGGGGACGACTCCCATTAACCCCTGACTATACCGGAGATACGCTTATCACAATGCCTTTCTGGTCTGTGCTGAAGCAGGGCATTCTGGCAGCCAATTGGCTTGACTTTTATTAGTGAGCCTGGTTACCCCCTCTCGTAACCACAGACTTAGAAATCGCCAGCTCATATACAGTGCATAAAATATATTTATATATATACCCTTATACATCATTTTAATAAAAAATATCACAAAATTCTTCTAAGTCCCTCGGGAAGAGTGAAAGACGCGCACGTTCATTTTCAGAGCTCCTAGACCTTCCTATAAGAAGTTAGCAAAAAAGTAGCTTCGAAAAACGCTTAGGTTAAGTTTCAGAGTTGCATCTAATGTACCGAAGCTGGACTTAGACATAATTTCACTCTCACAACATTATGGCTGGTTGGAGACAGTCCGAACCACAAATACCGGGTCCATGGTTCTGGCCATATACTGGAGGGACGGGGACGACTCCCATTAACCCCTGACTATACCGGGGATACGCTTATCACAATGCCTTTCTGGTCTGTGCTGAAGCAGGGCATTCTGGCAGCCAATTGGCTTGACTTTTATTAGTGAGCCTGGTTACCCCCTCTCGGAACCACAGACTTAGAAATCGCCAGCTCATATAGAGTGCATAAAATATATTTATATATATACCCTTATACAGTACATCATTTTAATAAAAAATATCACAAAATTCTTCTAAGTCCCTCAGGAAGAGTGAAAGACGCGCACGTTCATTGTCAGAGCTCCTAGACCTTCCTATAAGAAGTTAGCCAAAAAGTAGCTTCGAAAAACGCTTAGGTTAAGTTTCAGAGTTGCTTCTAATGTACCGAAGCTAGACTTAGACATACTGTAATTTCACTCTCACAACATTGTGGCTGGTTGGAGACAGTCCGAAACACAAATACCGGGTCCATGGTTCTGGCCATATACTGGGCGGACGGGGACGACTCCCATTAACCCCTGACTATACCGGGGATACGCGTATCACACTGCCTTACTGGTCTGTGCTGAAGCAGGGCATTCTGGCAGCCAAGTGGCTTGACCTTTATTAGTGAGCCTGGTTACCCCCTCTCGGTACCACAGACTTAGAAATCGCCAGCTCATATACAGTGCATAAAATATATTTAATATATACCCTTTTTCACCATTTTAATAAAAAATATCACAAAATTCTTCTAAGTCCCTCGGGAAGAGTGAAAGACGCGCACATTCATTTTCAGAGCGCCTAGACCTTCCTATAAGAAGTTAGCCAAAAAGTAGCTTCGAAAAACGCTTAGGTTAAGTTTCAGAGTTGCATCTAATGTACCGAAGCTGGACTTTAGACATAATTTCACTCTCAGAACATTATGGCTGGTTGGAGACAGTCCGAACCACAAGTACCGGGTCCATGGTTCTGGGCGTATACTGGGGGGACGGGGACGACTCCCATTAACCCCTGACTATACCGGGGATACGCTTATCACAATGCCTTTCTGGTCTGTGCTGAAGCAGGGCATTCTGGCAGCCAAGTGGCTTGAATTTTATTAGTGAGCCTGGTTACCCCCTCTCGTAACCACAGACTTAGAAATCGCCAGCTCATATACAGTGCATAAAATATATTTATATATATACCCTTATACATCATTTTAATAAAAAATATCACAAAATTCTTCTAAGTCCCTCGAGAAGAGTGAAAGACGCGCACGTTCATTTTTAGAGCTCCTAGACCTTCCTATAAGAAGTTAGCCAAAAAGTAGCTTCGAAAAACGCTTAGGTTTAGTTTCAGAGTTGCATCTAATGTACCGAAGCTGGACTTAGACATAATTTCACTCTCACAACATTATGGCTGGTTGGAGACAGTCCGAACCACAAATACCGGGTCCATGGTTCTGGCCATATACTGGGGGGACGGGGACGACTCCCATTAACCCCTGACTATACCGGGGATACGCTTATCACAATGCCTTTCTGGTCTGTGCTGAAGCAGGGCATTCTGGCAGCCAATTGGCTTGACTTTTATTAGTGAGCCTGGTTACCCCCTCTCGGAACCACAGACTTAGAAATCGCCAGCTCATATACTGTACAGTGCATAAAATATATTTATATATATACCCTTATACATCATTTTAATAAAAAATATCACAAAATTCTTCTAAGTCCCTCAGGAAGAGTGAAAGACGCGCACGTTCATTTTCAGAGCTCCTAGACATTCCTATAAGAAGTTAGCCAAAAAGTAGCTTCGAAAAACGCGTAGGTTAAGTTTCAGAGTTGCTTCTAATGTACCAAAGCTGGACTTAGACATAATTTCACTCTCACAACATTATGGCTGGTTGGAGACAGTCCGAACCACAAGTACCGGGTCCATGGTTCTGGGTGTATACTGGGGGGACGGGGACGACTCCCATTAACCCCTGACTATACCGGGGATACGCTTATCACAATGCCTTACTGGTCTGTGCTGAAGCAGGGCATTCTGGCATCCAAGTGGCTTGATCTTTATTAGTGAGCCTGGTTACCCCCTCTCGGAACCACAGACTTAGAAATCGCCAGCTCATATACAGTGCATAAAATATATTTATATATATACCCTTATACACCATTTTAATAAAAAATATCACAAAATTCTTCTAAATCCCTCGGGAAGAGTGAAAGACGCGCACGTTCATTTTCAGAGCTCCTAGACCTTCCTATAAGAAGTTAGCCAAAAAGTAGCTTCGAAAAACGCTTAGGTTAAGTTTCAGAGTTGCATCTAATGTACCGAAGCTGGACTTAGACATAATTTCACTCTCACAACATTATGGCTGGTTGGAGACAGTCCGAACCACAAATACCGGGTCCATGGTTCTGGCCATATACTGGGGGGACGGGGACGACTCCCATTAAACCCTGACTATACCGGGGATACGCTTATCACAATGCCTTTCTGGTCTGTGCTGAAGCAGGGCATTCTGGCAGCCAATTGGCTTGACTTTTATTAGTGAGCCTGGTTACCCCCTCTCGTAACCACAGACTTAGAAATCGCCAGCTCATATACAGTGCATAAAATATATTTATATATATACCCTTATACAGTACATCATTTTAATAAAAAATATCACAAAATTCTTCTAAGTCCCTCAGGAAGAGTGAAAGACGCGCACGTTCATTTTCAGAGCTCCTAGACCTTCCTATAAGAAGTTAGCCAAAAAGTAGCTTCGAAAAACGCTTAGGTTAAGTTTCAGAGTTGCTTCTAATGTACCGAAGCTAGACTTAGACATACTGTAATTTCACTCTCACAACATTGTGGCTGGTTGGAGACAGTCCGAACCACAAATACCGGGTCCATGGTTCTGGCCATATACTGGGGGGACGGGGACGACTCCCATTAACCCCTGACTATACCGGGGATACGCGTATCACACTGCCTTACTGGTCTGTGCTGAAGCAGGGCATTCTGGCAGCCAAGTGGCTTGACCTTTATTAGTGAGCCTGGTTACCCCCTCTCGGAACCACAGACTTAGAAATCGCCAGCTCATATACAGTGCATAAAATATATTTATATATATACCCTTTTTCACCATTTTAATAAAAAATATCACAAAATTCTTCTAAGTCCCTCGGGAAGAGTGAAAGACGCGCACATTCATTTTCAGAGCTCCTAGACCTTCCTATAAGAAGTTAGCCAAAAAGTAGCTTCGAAAAACGCTTAGGTTAAGTTTCAGAGTTGCATCTAATGTACCGAAGCTGGACTTTAGACATAATTTCACTCTCACAACATTATGGCTGGTTGGAGACAGTCCGAACCACAAATACCGGGTCCATGGTTCTGGCCATATACTGGGGGGACGGGGACGACTCCCATTAACCCCTGACTATACCGGAGATACGCTTTTCACAATGCCTTTCTGGTCTGTGCTGAAGCAGGGCATTCTGGCAGCCAATTGGCTTGACTTTTATTAGTGAGCCTGGTTACCCCCTCTCGTAACCACAGACTTAGAAATCGCCAGCTCATATACAGTGCATAAAATATATTTATATATATACCCTTATACATCATTTTAATAAAAAATATCACAAAATTCTTCTAAGTCCCTCGGGAAGAGTGAAAGACGCGCACGTTCATTTTCAGAGCTCCTAGACCTTCCTATAAGAAGTTAGCCAAAAAGTAGCTTCGAAAAACGCTTAGGTTAAGTTTCAGAGTTGCATCTAATGTACCGAAGCTGGACTTAGACATAATTTCACTCTCACAACATTATGGCTGGTTGGAGACAGTCCGAACCACAAATACCGGGTCCATGGTTCTGGCCATATACTGGAGGGACGGGGACGACTCCCATTAACCCCTGACTATACCGGGGATACGCTTATCACAATGCCTTTCTGGTCTGTGCTGAAGCAGGGCATTCTGGCAGCCAATTGGCTTGACTTTTATTAGTGAGCCTGGTTACCCCCTCTCGGAACCACAGACTTAGAAATCGCCAGCTCATATAGAGTGCATAAAATATATTTATATTTATACCCTTATACAGTACATCATTTTAATAAAAAATATCACAACATTCTTCTAAGTCCCTCAGGAAGAGTGAAAGACGCGCACGTTCATTGTCAGAGCTCCTAGACCTTCCTATAAGAAGTTAGCCAAAAAGTAGCTTCGAAAAACGCTTAGGTTAAGTTTCAGAGTTGCTTCTAATGTACCGAAGCTAGACTTAGACATACTGTAATTTCACTCTCACAACATTGTGGCTGGTTGGAGACAGTCCGAACCACAAATACCGGGTCCATGGTTCTGGCCATATACTGGGGGGACGGGGACGACTCCCATTAACCCCTGACTATACCGGGGATACGCGTATCACACTGCCTTACTGGTCTGTGCTGAAGCAGTGCATTCTGGCAGCCAAGTGGCTTGACCTTTATTAGTGAGCCTGGTTACCCCCTCTCAGAACCACAGACTTAGAAATCGCCAGCTCATATACAGTGCATAAAATATATTTAATATATACCCTTTTTCACCATTTTAATAAAAAATATCACAAAATTCTTCTAAGTCCCTCGGGAAGAGTGAAAGACGCGCACATTCATTTTCAGAGCTCCTAGACCTTCCTATAAGAAGTTAGCCAAAAAGTAGCTTCGAAAAACGCTTAGGTTAAGTTTCAGAGTTGCATCTAATGTACCGAAGCTGGACTTTAGACATAATTTCACTCTCACAACATTATGGCTGGTTGGAGACAGTCCGAACCACAAATACCGGGTCCATGGTTCTGGCCATATACTGGGGGGACGGGGACGACTCCCATTAACCCCTGACTATACCGGAGATACGCTTATCACAATGCCTTTCTGGTCTGTGCTGAAGCAGGGCATTCTGGCAGCCAATTGGCTTGACTTTTATTAGTGAGCCTGGTTACCCCCTCTCGTAACCACAGACTTAGAAATCGCCAGCTCATATACAGTGCATAACATATATTTATATATATACCCTTATACACCATTTTAATAAAAAATATCACAAAATTCTTCTAAGTCCCTCGGGAAGAGTGAAAGACGCGCACGTTCATTTTCAGAGCTCCTAGACATTCCTATAAGAAGTTAGCCAAAAAGTACCTTCGAAAAACGCTTAGGTTAAGTTTCAGAGTTGCTTCTAATGTACCGAAGCTGGACTTAGACATAATTTCACTCTCACAACATTATGGCTGGTTGGAGACAGTCCGAACCACAAATACCGGGTCCATGGTTCTGGCCATATACTGGGGGGACGGGGACGACTCCCATTAACCCCTGACTATACCGGGGATACGCTTATCACAATGCCTTTCTGGTCTGTGCTGAAGCAGGGCATTCTGGCAGCATATTGGCTTGACTTTTATTAGTGAGCCTGGTTACCCCCTCTCGGAACCACAGACTTAGAAATCGCCAGCTCATATACTGTAGAGTGCATAAAATATATTTATATATATACCCTTACACATCATTTTAATAAAAAATATCACAAAATTCTTCTAAGTCCCTCAGGAAGAGTGAAAGACGCGCACGTTCATTTTCAGATCTCCTAGACATTCCTATAAGAAGTTAGCCAAAAAGTACCTTCGAAAAACGCTTAGGTTAAGTTTCAGAGTTGCTTCTAATGTACCGAAGCTGGACTTAGACATAATTTCACTCTCACAACATTATGGCTGGTTGGAGACACACCGAACCACAAATACCGGGTCCATGGTTCTGGCCATATACTGGGGGAACGGGGACGACTCCCATTAACCCCTGACTATACCGGGGATACGCTTATCACAATGCCTTTCTGGTCTGTGCTGAAGCAGGGCATTCTGGCAGCCAAGTGGCTTGACCTTTATTAGTGAGCCTGGTTACCCCCTCTCGGAACCACAGACTTAGAAATCGCCAGCTCATATACATGCATAAAATATATTTATATATATACCCTTATTCACCATTTCAATAAAAAATATCACAAAATTCTTCTAAGTCCCTCGGGAAGAGTGAAAGACGCGCACGTTCATTTTCAGAGCTCCTAGACCTTCCTATAAGAAGTTAGCCAAAAAGTAGCTTCGAAAAACGCTTAGGTTAAGTTTCAGAGTTGCATCTAATGTACCGAAGCTGGACTAAGACATAATTTCACTCTCACAACATTATGGCTGTTTGGAGACAGTCCGAACCACAAATTCCGGGTCCATGGTTCTGGCCATATACTGGGGGGACGGGGACGACTCCCATTAACCCCTGACTATACCGGGGATACGCTTATCACAATGCCTTACTGGTCTGTGCTGAAGCAGGGCATTCTGGCAGCCAAGTGGCTTGACCTTTATTAGTGAGCCTGGTAACCCCCTCTCGGAACCACAGACTTAGAAATCGCCAGCTCATATACAGTGCATAAAATATATTTATATATATACCCTTATACATCATTTTAATAAAAAATATCACAAAATTCTTCTAAGAAGAGTGAAAGACGCGCACGTTCATTTTCAGAGCTCCTAGACATTCCTATAAGAAGTTAGCCAAAAAGTAGCTTCGAAAAACGCTTAGGTTAAGTTTCAGAGTTGCATCTAATGTACCGAAGCTGGACTTTAGACATAATTTCACTCTCACAATATTATGGCTGTTTGGAGACAGTCCGAACCACAAATACCGGGTCCATGGTTCTGGCCATATACTGGGGGGACGGGGACGACTCCCATTAACCCCTGACTATACCGGAGATACGCTTATCACAATGCCTTTCTGGTCTGTGCTGAAGCAGGGCATTCTGGCAGCCAATTGGCTTGACTTTTATTAGTGAGCCTGGTTACCCCCTCTCGTAACCACAGACTTAGAAATCGCCAGCTCATATACAGTGCATAAAATATATTTATATATATACCCTTATACATCATTTTAATAAAAAATATCACAAAATTCTTCTAAGTCCCTCGGGAAGAGTGAAAGACGCGCACGTTCATTTTCAGAGCTCCTAGACCTTCCTATAAGAAGTTAGCAAAAAAGTAGCTTCGAAAAACGCTTAGGTTAAGTTTCAGAGTTGCATCTAATGTACCGAAGCTGGACTTAGACATAATTTCACTCTCACAACATTATGGCTGGTTGGAGACAGTCCGAACCACAAATACCGGGTCCATGGTTCTGGCCATATACTGGAGGGACGGGGACGACTCCCATTAACCCCTGACTATACCGGGGATACGCTTATCACAATGCCTTTCTGGTCTGTGCTGAAGCAGGGCATTCTGGCAGCCAATTGGCTTGACTTTTATTAGTGAGCCTGGTTACCCCCTCTCGGAACCACAGACTTAGAAATCGCCAGCTCATATAGAGTGCATAAAATATATTTATATATATACCCTTATACAGTACATCATTTTAATAAAAAATATCACAAAATTCTTCTAAGTCCCTCAGGAAGAGTGAAAGACGCGCACGTTCATTGTCAGAGCTCCTAGACCTTCCTATAAGAAGTTAGCCAAAAAGTAGCTTCGAAAAACGCTTAGGTTAAGTTTCAGAGTTGCTTCTAATGTACCGAAGCTAGACTTAGACATACTGTAATTTCACTCTCACAACATTGTGGCTGGTTGGAGACAGTCCGAACCACAAATACCGGGTCCATGGTTCTGGCCATATACTGGGGGGACGGGGACGACTCCCATTAACCCCTGACTATACCGGGGATACGCGTATCACACTGCCTTACTGGTCTGTGCTGAAGCAGGGCATTCTGGCAGCCAAGTGGCTTGACCTTTATTAGTGAGCCTGGTTACCCCCTCTCGGTACCACAGACTTAGAAATCGCCAGCTCATATACAGTGCATAAAATATATTTAATATATACCCTTTTTCACCATTTTAATAAAAAATATCACAAAATTCTTCTAAGTCCCTCGGGAAGAGTGAAAGACGCGCACATTCATTTTCAGAGCTCCTAGACCTTCCTATAAGAAGTTAGCCAAAAAGTAGCTTCGAAAAACGCTTAGGTTTAGTTTCAGAGTTGCATCTAATGTACCGAAGCTGGACTTAGACATAATTTCACTCTCACAACATTATGGCTGGTTGGAGACAGTCCGAACCACAAATACCGGGTCCATGGTTCTGGCCATATACTGGGGGGACGGGGACGACTCCCATTAACCCCTGACTATACCGGGGATACGCTTATCACAATGCCTTTCTGGTCTGTGCTGAAGCAGGGCATTCTGGCAGCCAATTGGCTTGACTTTTATTAGTGAGCCTGGTTACCCCCTCTCGGAACCACAGACTTAGAAATCGCCAGCTCATATACTGTACAGTGCATAAAATATATTTATATATATACCCTTATACATCATTTTAATAAAAAATATCACAAAATTCTTCTAAGTCCCTCAGGAAGAGTGAAAGACGCGCACGTTCATTTTCAGAGCTCCTAGACATTCCTATAAGAAGTTAGCCAAAAAGTAGCTTCGAAAAACGCGTAGGTTAAGTTTCAGAGTTGCTTCTAATGTACCAAAGCTGGACTTAGACATAATTTCACTCTCACAACATTATGGCTGGTTGGAGACAGTCCGAACCACAAGTACCGGGTCCATGGTTCTGGGTGTATACTGGGGGGACGGGGACGACTCCCATTAACCCCTGACTATACCGGAGATACGCTTATCACAATGCCTTTCTGGTCTGTGCTGAAGCAGGGCATTCTGGCAGCCAATTGGCTTGACTTTTATTAGTGAGCCTGGTTACCCCCTCTCGTAACCACAGACTTAGAAATCGCCAGCTCATATACAGTGCATAAAATATATTTATATATATACCCTTATACATCATTTTAATAAAAAATATCACAAAATTCTTCTAAGTCCCTCGAGAAGAGTGAAAGACGCGCACGTTCATTTTTAGAGCTCCTAGACCTTCCTATAAGAAGTTAGCCAAAAAGTAGCTTCGAAAAACGCTTAGGTTTAGTTTCAGAGTTGCATCTAATGTACCGAAGCTGGACTTAGACATAATTTCACTCTCACAACATTATGGCTGGTTGGAGACAGTCCGAACCACAAATACCGGGTCCATGGTTCTGGCCATATACTGGGGGGACGGGGACGACTCCCATTAACCCCTGACTATACCGGGGATACGCTTATCACAATGCCTTTCTGGTCTGTGCTGAAGCAGGGCATTCTGGCAGCCAATTGGCTTGACTTTTATTAGTGAGCCTGGTTACCCCCTCTCGGAACCACAGACTTAGAAATCGCCAGCTCATATACTGTACAGTGCATAAAATATATTTATATATATACCCTTATACATCATTTTAATAAAAAATATCACAAAATTCTTCTAAGTCCCTCAGGAAGAGTGAAAGACGCGCACGTTCATTTTCAGAGCTCCTAGACATTCCTATAAGAAGTTAGCCAAAAAGTAGCTTCGAAAAACGCGTAGGTTAAGTTTCAGAGTTGCTTCTAATGTACCAAAGCTGGACTTAGACATAATTTCACTCTCACAACATTATGGCTGGTTGGAGACAGTCCGAACCACAAGTACCGGGTCCATGGTTCTGGGTGTATACTGGGGGGACGGGGACGACTCCCATTAACCCCTGACTATACCGGGGATACGCTTATCACAATGCCTTACTGGTCTGTGCTGAAGCAGGGCATTCTGGCATCCAAGTGGCTTGATCTTTATTAGTGAGCCTGGTTACCCCCTCTCGGAACCACAGACTTAGAAATCGCCAGCTCATATACAGTGCATAAAATATATTTAATATATACCCTTTTTCACCATTTTAATAAAAAATATCACAAAATTCTTCTAAGTCCCTCGGGAAGAGTGAAAGACGCGCACATTCATTTTCAGAGCTCCTAGACCTTCCTATAAGAAGTTAGCCAAAAAGTAGCTTCGAAAAACGCTTAGGTTAAGTTTCAGAGTTGCATCTAATGTACCGAAGCTGGACTTTAGACATAATTTCACTCTCAGAACATTATGGCTGGTTGGAGACAGTCCGAACCACAAATACCGGGTCCATGGTTCTGGCCATATACTGGGGGGACGGGGACGACTCCCATTAACCCCTGACTATACCGGAGATACGCTTATCACAATGCCTTTCTGGTCTGTGCTGAAGCAGGGCATTCTGGCAGCCAATTGGCTTGACTTTTATTAGTGAGCCTGGTTACCCCCTCTCGTAACCACAGACTTAGAAATCGCCAGCTCATATACAGTGCATAAAATATATTTATATATATACCCTTATACATCATTTTAATAAAAAATATCACAAAATTCTTCTAAGTCCCTCGAGAAGAGTGAAAGACGCGCACGTTCATTTTTAGAGCTCCTAGACCTTCCTATAAGAAGTTAGCCAAAAAGTAGCTTCGAAAAACGCTTAGGTTTAGTTTCAGAGTTGCATCTAATGTACCGAAGCTGGACTTAGACATAATTTCACTCTCACAACATTATGGCTGGTTGGAGACAGTCCGAACCACAAATACCGGGTCCATGGTTCTGGCCATATACTGGGGGGACGGGGACGACTCCCATTAACCCCTGACTATACCGGGGATACGCTTATCACAATGCCTTTCTGGTCTGTGCTGAAGCAGGGCATTCTGGCAGCCAATTGGCTTGACTTTTATTAGTGAGCCTGGTTACCCCCTCTCGGAACCACAGACTTAGAAATCGCCAGCTCATATACTGTACAGTGCATAAAATATATTTATATATATACCCTTATACATCATTTTAATAAAAAATATCACAAAATTCTTCTAAGTCCCTCAGGAAGAGTGAAAGACGCGCACGTTCATTTTCAGAGCTCCTAGACATTCCTATAAGAAGTTAGCCAAAAAGTAGCTTCGAAAAACGCGTAGGTTAAGTTTCAGAGTTGCTTCTAATGTACCAAAGCTGGACTTAGACATAATTTCACTCTCACAACATTATGGCTGGTTGGAGACAGTCCGAACCACAAGTACCGGGTCCATGGTTCTGGGTGTATACTGGGGGGACGGGGACGACTCCCATTAACCCCTGACTATACCGGGGATACGCTTATCACAATGCCTTACTGGTCTGTGCTGAAGCAGGGCATTCTGGCATCCAAGTGGCTTGATCTTTATTAGTGAGCCTGGTTACCCCCTCTCGGAACCACAGACTTAGAAATCGCCAGCTCATATACAGTGCATAAAATATATTTAATATATACCCTTTTTCACCATTTTAATAAAAAATATCACAAAATTCTTCTAAGTCCCTCGGGAAGAGTGAAAGACGCGCACATTCATTTTCAGAGCTCCTAGACCTTCCTATAAGAAGTTAGCCAAAAAGTAGCTTCGAAAAACGCTTAGGTTAAGTTTCAGAGTTGCATCTAATGTACCGAAGCTGGACTTTAGACATAATTTCACTCTCAGAACATTATGGCTGGTTGGAGACAGTCCGAACCACAAATACCGGGTCCATGGTTCTGGCCATATACTGGGGGGACGGGGACGACTCCCATTAACCCCTGACTATACCGGAGATACGCTTATCACAATGCCTTTCTGGTCTGTGCTGAAGCAGGGCATTCTGGCAGCCAATTGGCTTGACTTTTATTAGTGAGCCTGGTTACCCCCTCTCGTAACCACAGACTTAGAAATCGCCAGCTCATATACAGTGCATAAAATATATTTATATATATACCCTTATACATCATTTTAATAAAAAATATCACAAAATTCTTCTAAGTCCCTCGAGAAGAGTGAAAGACGCGCACGTTCATTTTTAGAGCTCCTAGACCTTCCTATAAGAAGTTAGCCAAAAAGTAGCTTCGAAAAACGCTTAGGTTTAGTTTCAGAGTTGCATCTAATGTACCGAAGCTGGACTTAGACATAATTTCACTCTCACAACATTATGGCTGGTTGGAGACAGTCCGAACCACAAATACCGGGTCCATGGTTCTGGCCATATACTGGGGGGACGGGGACGACTCCCATTAACCCCTGACTATACCGGGGATACGCTTATCACAATGCCTTTCTGGTCTGTGCTGAAGCAGGGCATTCTGGCAGCCAATTGGCTTGACTTTTATTAGTGAGCCTGGTTACCCCCTCTCGGAACCACAGACTTAGAAATCGCCAGCTCATATACTGTACAGTGCATAAAATATATTTATATATATACCCTTATACATCATTTTAATAAAAAATATCACAAAATTCTTCTAAGTCCCTCAGGAAGAGTGAAAGACGCGCACGTTCATTTTCAGAGCTCCTAGACATTCCTATAAGAAGTTAGCCAAAAAGTAGCTTCGAAAAACGCGTAGGTTAAGTTTCAGAGTTGCTTCTAATGTACCAAAGCTGGACTTAGACATAATTTCACTCTCACAACATTATGGCTGGTTGGAGACAGTCCGAACCACAAGTACCGGGTCCATGGTTCTGGGTGTATACTGGGGGGACGGGGACGACTCCCATTAACCCCTGACTATACCGGGGATACGCTTATCACAATGCCTTACTGGTCTGTGCTGAAGCAGGGCATTCTGGCATCCAAGTGGCTTGATCTTTATTAGTGAGCCTGGTTACCCCCTCTCGGAACCACAGACTTAGAAATCGCCAGCTCATATAGAGTGCATAAAATATATTTATATATATACCCTTATACAGTACATCATTTTAATAAAAAATATCACAAAATTCTTCTAAGTCCCTCAGGAAGAGTGAAAGACGCGCACGTTCATTGTCAGAGCTCCTAGACCTTCCTATAAGAAGTTAGCCAAAAAGTAGCTTCGAAAAACGCTTAGGTTAAGTTTCAGAGTTGCTTCTAATGTACCGAAGCTAGACTTAGACATACTGTAATTTCACTCTCACAACATTGTGGCTGGTTGGAGACAGTCCGAACCACAAATACCGGGTCCATGGTTCTGGCCATATACTGGGGGGACGGGGACGACTCCCATTAACCCCTGACTATACCGGGGATACGCGTATCACACTGCCTTACTGGTCTGTGCTGAAGCAGGGCATTCTGGCAGCCAAGTGGCTTGACCTTTATTAGTGAGCCTGGTTACCCCCTCTCGGTACCACAGACTTAGAAATCGCCAGCTCATATACAGTGCATAAAATATATTTAATATATACCCTTTTTCACCATTTTAATAAAAAATATCACAAAATTCTTCTAAGTCCCTCGGGAAGAGTGAAAGACGCGCACATTCATTTTCAGAGCTCCTAGACCTTCCTATAAGAAGTTAGCCAAAAAGTAGCTTCGAAAAACGCTTAGGTTAAGTTTCAGAGTTGCATCTAATGTACCGAAGCTGGACTTTAGACATAATTTCACTCTCAGAACATTATGGCTGGTTGGAGACAGTCCGAACCACAAATACCGGGTCCATGGTTCTGGCCATATACTGGGGGGACGGGGACGACTCCCATTAACCCCTGACTATACCGGAGATACGCTTATCACAATGCCTTTCTGGTCTGTGCTGAAGCAGGGCATTCTGGCAGCCAATTGGCTTGACTTTTATTAGTGAGCCTGGTTACCCCCTCTCGTAACCACAGACTTAGAAATCGCCAGCTCATATACAGTGCATAAAATATATTTATATATATACCCTTATACATCATTTTAATAAAAAATATCACAAAATTCTTCTAAGTCCCTCGAGAAGAGTGAAAGACGCGCACGTTCATTTTTAGAGCTCCTAGACCTTCCTATAAGAAGTTAGCCAAAAAGTAGCTTCGAAAAACGCTTAGGTTTAGTTTCAGAGTTGCATCTAATGTACCGAAGCTGGACTTAGACATAATTTCACTCTCACAACATTATGGCTGGTTGGAGACAGTCCGAACCACAAATACCGGGTCCATGGTTCTGGCCATATACTGGGGGGACGGGGACGACTCCCATTAACCCCTGACTATACCGGGGATACGCTTATCACAATGCCTTTCTGGTCTGTGCTGAAGCAGGGCATTCTGGCAGCCAATTGGCTTGACTTTTATTAGTGAGCCTGGTTACCCCCTCTCGGAACCACAGACTTAGAAATCGCCAGCTCATATACTGTACAGTGCATAAAATATATTTATATATATACCCTTATACATCATTTTAATAAAAAATATCACAAAATTCTTCTAAGTCCCTCAGGAAGAGTGAAAGACGCGCACGTTCATTTTCAGAGCTCCTAGACATTCCTATAAGAAGTTAGCCAAAAAGTAGCTTCGAAAAACGCGTAGGTTAAGTTTCAGAGTTGCTTCTAATGTACCAAAGCTGGACTTAGACATAATTTCACTCTCACAACATTATGGCTGGTTGGAGACAGTCCGAACCACAAGTACCGGGTCCATGGTTCTGGGTGTATACTGGGGGGACGGGGACGACTCCCATTAACCCCTGACTATACCGGGGATACGCTTATCACAATGCCTTACTGGTCTGTGCTGAAGCAGGGCATTCTGGCATCCAAGTGGCTTGATCTTTATTAGTGAGCCTGGTTACCCCCTCTCGGAACCACAGACTTAGAAATCGCCAGCTCATATACAGTGCATAAAATATATTTATATATATATCCTTATACACCATTTTAATAAAAAATATCACAAAATTCTTCTAAATCCCTCGGGAAGAGTGAAAGACGCGCACGTTCATTTTCAGAGCTCCTAGACCTTCCTATAAGAAGTTAGCCAAAAAGTAGCTTCGAAAAACGCTTAGGTTAAGTTTCAGAGTTGCATCTAATGTACCGAAGCTGGACTTAGACATAATTTCACTCTCACAACATTATGGCTGGTTGGAGACAGTCCGAACCACAAATACCGGGTCCATGGTTCTGGCCATATACTGGGGGGACGGGGACGACTCCCATTAAACCCTGACTATACCGGGGATACGCTTATCACAATGCCTTTCTGGTCTGTGCTGAAGCAGGGCATTCTGGCAGCCAATTGGCTTGACATTTATTAGTGAGCCTGGTTACCCCCTCTCGTAACCACAGACTTAGAAATCGCCAGCTCATATACAGTGCATAAAATATATTTATATATATACCCTTATACAGTACATCATTTTAATAAAAAATATCACAAAATTCTTCTAAGTCCCTCAGGAAGAGTGAAAGACGCGCACGTTCATTTTCAGAGCTCCTAGACCTTCCTATAAGAAGTTAGCCAAAAAGTAGCTTCGAAAAACGCTTAGGTTAAGTTTCAGAGTTGCTTCTAATGTACCGAAGCTAGACTTAGACATACTGTAATTTCACTCTCACAACATTGTGGCTGGTTGGAGACAGTCCGAACCACAAATACCGGGTCCATGGTTCTGGCCATATACTGGGGGGACGGGGACGACTCCCATTAACCCCTGACTATACCGGGGATACGCGTATCACACTGCCTTACTGGTCTGTGCTGAAGCAGGGCATTCTGGCAGCCAAGTGGCTTGACCTTTATTAGTGAGCCTGGTTACCCCCTCTCGGAACCACAGACTTAGAAATCGCCAGCTCATATACAGTGCATAAAATATATTTATATATATACCCTTTTTCACCATTTTAATAAAAAATATCACAAAATTCTTCTAAGTCCCTCGGGAAGAGTGAAAGACGCGCACATTCATTTTCAGAGCTCCTAGACCTTCCTATAAGAAGTTAGCCAAAAAGTAGCTTCGAAAAACGCTTAGGTTAAGTTTCAGAGTTGCATCTAATGTACCGAAGCTGGACTTTAGACATAATTTCACTCTCACAACATTATGGCTGGTTGGAGACAGTCCGAACCACAAATACCGGGTCCATGGTTCTGGCCATATACTGGGGGGACGGGGACGACTCCCATTAACCCCTGACTATACCGGAGATACGCTTATCACAATGCCTTTCTGGTCTGTGCTGAAGCAGGGCATTCTGGCAGCCAATTGGCTTGACTTTTATTAGTGAGCCTGGTTACCCCCTCTCGTAACCACAGACTTAGAAATCGCCAGCTCATATACAGTGCATAAAATATATTTATATATATACCCTTATACATCATTTTAATAAAAAATATCACAAAATTCTTCTAAGTCCCTCGGGAAGAGTGAAAGACGCGCACGTTCATTTTCAGAGCTCCTAGACCTTCCTATAAGAAGTTAGCCAAAAAGTAGCTTCGAAAAACGCTTAGGTTAAGTTTCAGAGTTGCATCTAATGTACCGAAGCTGGACTTAGACATAATTTCACTCTCACAACATTATGGCTGGTTGGAGACAGTCCGAACCACAAATACCGGGTCCATGGTTCTGGCCATATACTGGAGGGACGGGGACGACTCCCATTAACCCCTGACTATACCGGGGATACGCTTATCACAATGCCTTTCTGGTCTGTGCTGAAGCAGGGCATTCTGGCAGCCAATTGGCTTGACTTTTATTAGTGAGCCTGGTTACCCCCTCTCGGAACCACAGACTTAGAAATCGCCAGCTCATATAGAGTGCATAAAATATATTTATATATATACCCTTATACAGTACATCATTTTAATAAAAAATATCACAACATTCTTCTAAGTCCCTCAGGAAGAGTGAAAGACGCGCACGTTCATTGTCAGAGCTCCTAGACCTTCCTATAAGAAGTTAGCCAAAAAGTAGCTTCGAAAAACGCTTAGGTTAAGTTTCAGAGTTGCTTCTAATGTACCGAAGCTAGAATTAGACATACTGTAATTTCACTCTCACAACATTGTGGCTGGTTGGAGACAGTCCGAACCACAAATACCGGGTCCATGGTTCTGGCCATATACTGGGGGGACGGGGACGACTCCCATTAACCCCTGACTATACCGGGGATACGCGTATCACACTGCCTTACTGGTCTGTGCTGAAGCAGTGCATTCTGGCAGCCAAGTGGCTTGACCTTTATTAGTGAGCCTGGTTACCCCCTCTCAGAACCACAGACTTAGAAATCGCCAGCTCATATACAGTGCATAAAATATATTTAATATATACCCTTTTTCACCATTTTAATAAAAAATATCACAAAATTCTTCTAAGTCCCTCGGGAAGAGTGAAAGACGCGCACATTCATTTTCAGAGCTCCTAGACCTTCCTATAAGAAGTTAGCCAAAAAGTAGCTTCGAAAAACGCTTAGGTTAAGTTTCAGAGTTGCATCTAATGTACCGAAGCTGGACTTTAGACATAATTTCACTCTCACAACATTATGGCTGGTTGGAGACAGTCCGAACCACAAATACCGGGTCCATGGTTCTGGCCATATACTGGGGGGACGGGGACGACTCCCATTAACCCCTGACTATACCGGAGATACGCTTATCACAATGCCTTTCTGGTCTGTGCTGAAGCAGGGCATTCTGGCAGCCAATTGGCTTGACTTTTATTAGTGAGCCTGGTTACCCCCTCTCGTAACCACAGACTTAGAAATCGCCAGCTCATATACAGTGCATAAAATATATTTATATATATACCCTTATACATCATTTTAATAAAAAATATCACAAAATTCTTCTAAGTCCCTCGGGAAGAGTGAAAGACGCGCACGTTCATTTTCAGAGCTCCTAGACCTTCCTATAAGAAGTTAGCCAAAAAGTAGCTTCGAAAAACGCTTAGGTTAAGTTTCAGAGTTGCATCTAATGTACCGAAGCTGGACTTAGACATAATTTCACTCTCACAACATTATGGCTGGTTGGAGACAGTCCGAACCACAAATACCGGGTCCATGGTTCTGGCCATATACTGGAGGGACGGGGACGACTCCCATTAACCCCTGACTATACCGGGGATACGCTTATCACAATGCCTTTCTGGTCTGTGCTGAAGCAGGGCATTCTGGCAGCCAATTGGCTTGACTTTTATTAGTGAGCCTGGTTACCCCCTCTCGGAACCACAGACTTAGAAATCGCCAGCTCATATAGAGTGCATAAAATATATTTATATATATACCCTTATACAGTACATCATTTTAATAAAAAATATCACAACATTCTTCTAAGTCCCTCAGGAAGAGTGAAAGACGCGCACGTTCATTGTCAGAGCTCCTAGACCTTCCTATAAGAAGTTAGCCAAAAAGTAGCTTCGAAAAACGCTTAGGTTAAATTTCAGAGTTGCTTCTAATGTACCGAAGCTAGACTTAGACATACTGTAATTTCACTCTCACAACATTGTGGCTGGTTGGAGACAGTCCGAACCACAAATACCGGGTCCATGGTTCTGGCCATATACTGGGGGGACGGGGACGACTCCCATTAACCCCTGACTATACCGGGGATACGCGTATCACACTGCCTTACTGGTCTGTGCTGAAGCAGTGCATTCTGGCAGCCAAGTGGCTTGACCTTTATTAGTGAGCCTGGTTACCCCCTCTCAGAACCACAGACTTAGAAATCGCCAGCTCATATACAGTGCATAAAATATATTTAATATATACCCTTTTTCACCATTTTAATAAAAAATATCACAAAATTCTTCTAAGTCCCTCGGGAAGAGTGAAAGACGCGCACATTCATTTTCAGAGCTCCTAGACCTTCCTATAAGAAGTTAGCCAAAAAGTAGCTTCGAAAAACGCTTAGGTTAAGTTTCAGAGTTGCATCTAATGTACCGAAGCTGGACTTTAGACATAATTTCACTCTCACAACATTATGGCTGGTTGGAGACAGTCCGAACCACAAATACCGGGTCCATGGTTCTGGCCATATACTGGGGGGACGGGGACGACTCCCATTAACCCCTGACTATACCGGAGATACGCTTATCACAATGCCTTTCTGGTCTGTGCTGAAGCAGGGCATTCTGGCAGCCAATTGGCTTGACTTTTATTAGTGAGCCTGGTTACCCCCTCTCGTAACCACAGACTTAGAAATCGCCAGCTCATATACAGTGCATAAAATATATTTATATATATACCCTTATACATCATTTTAATAAAAAATATCACAAAATTCTTCTAAGTCCCTCGGGAAGAGTGAAAGACGCGCACGTTCATTTTCAGAGCTCCTAGACCTTCCTATAAGAAGTTAGCCAAAAAGTAGCTTCGAAAAACGCTTAGGTTTAGTTTCAGAGTTGCATCTAATGTACCGAAGCTGGACTTAGACATAATTTCACTCTCACAACATTATGGCTGGTTGGAGACAGTCCGAACCACAAATACCGGGTCCATGGTTCTGGCCATATACTGGGGGGACGGGGACGACTCCCATTAACCTCTGACTATACCGGGGATACGCTTATCACAATGCCTTTCTGGTCTGTGCTGATGCAGGGCATTCTGGCAGCCAATTGGCTTGACTTTTATTAGTGAGCCTGGTTACCCCCTCTCGTAACCACAGACTTAGAAATCGCCAGCTCATATACAGTGCATAAAATATATTTATATATATACCCTTATACATCATTTTAATAAAAAATATCACAAAATTCTTCTAAGTCCCTCAGCAAGAGTGAAAGACGCGCACGTTCATTTTCAGAGCTCCTAGACCTTCCTGTAAGAAGTTAGCCAAAAAGTAGCTTCGAAAAACGCTTAGGTTAAGTTTCAGAGTTGCTTCTAATGTACCAAAGCTGGACTTAGACATAATTTCACTCTCACAACATTATGGCTGGTTGGAGACAGTCCGAACCACAAGTACCGGGTCCATGGTTCTGGCCGTATACTGGGGGGACGGGGACGACTCCCATTAACCCCTGACTATACCGGGGATACGCTTATCACAATGCCTTTCTGGTCTGTGCTGAAGCAGGGAATTCTGGCAGGCAAGTGGCTTGACCTTTATTAGTGAGCCTGGTTACCCCCTCTCGGAACCACAGACTTAGAAATCGCCAGCTCATATACAGTGCATAAAATATATTTATATATATACCCTTATACACCATTTTAATAAAAAATATCACAAAATTCTTCTAAGTCCCTCGGGAAGAGTGAAAGACGCGCACGTTCATTTTCAGAGCTCCTAGACCTTCCTATAAGAAGTTTGCCAAAAAGTAGCTTCGAAAAACGCTTAGGTTAAGTTTCAGAGTTGCTTCTAATGTACCAAAGCTGGACTTAGACATAATTTCACTCTCACAACATTATGGCTGGTTGGAGACAGTCCGAACCACAAGTACCGGGTCCATGGTTCTGGCCGTATACTGGGGGGACGGGGACGACTCCCATTAACCCCTGACTATACCGGGGATACGCTTATCACAATGCCTTTCTGGTCTGTGCTGAAGCAGGGAATTCTGGCAGGCAAGTGGCTTGACCTTTATTAGTGAGCCTGGTTACCCCCTCTCGGAACCACAGACTTAGAAATCGCCAGCTCATATACAGTGCATAAAATATATTTATATATATACCCTTATACACCATTTTAATAAAAAATATCACAAAATTCTTCTAAGTCCCTCGGGAAGAGTGAAAGACGCGCACGTTCATTTTCAGAGCTCCTAGACCTTCCTATAAGAAGTTTGCCAAAAAGTAGCTTCGAAAAACGCTTAGGTTAAGTTTCAGAGTTGCTTCTAATGTACCAAAGCTGGACTTAGACATAATTTCACTCTCACAACATTATGGCTGGTTGGAGACAGTCCGAACCACAAGTACCGAGTCCATGGTTCTGGCCGTATACTGGGGGGACGGGGACGACTCCCATTAACCCCTGACTATACCGGGGATACGCTTATCACAATGCCTTTCTGGTCTGTGCTGAAGCAGGGCATTCTGGCAGCCAAGTGGCTTGACCTTTATTAGTGAGCCTGGTTACCCCCTCTCGGAACCACAGACTTAGAAATCGCCAGCTCATATACAGTGCATAAAATATATTTATATATATACCCTTATACACCATTTTAATAAAAAATATCACAAAATTCTTCTAAGTCCCTCGGGAAGAGTGAAAGACGCGCACATTCATTTTCAGAGCTCCTAGACCTTCCTATAAGAAGTTAGCTAAAAAGTATCTTCGAAAAACGCTTAGGTTAAGTTTCAGAGTTGCTTCTAATGTACCGAAGCTAGACTTAGACATACTGTAATTTCACTCTCACAACATTGTGGCTGGTTGGAGACAGTCCGAACCACAAATACCGGGTCCATGGTTCTGGCCATATACTGGGGGGACGGGGACGACTCCCATTAACCCCTGACTATACCGGGGATACGCGTATCACACTGCCTTACTGGTCTGTGCTGAAGCAGTGCATTCTGGCAGCCAAGTGGCTTGACCTTTATTAGTGAGCCTGGTTACCCCCTCTCAGAACCACAGACTTAGAAATCGCCAGCTCATATACAGTGCATAAAATATATTTAATATATACCCTTTTTCACCATTTTAATAAAAAATATCACAAAATTCTTCTAAGTCCCTCGGGAAGAGTGAAAGACGCGCACATTCATTTTCAGAGCTCCTAGACCTTCCTATAAGAAGTTAGCCAAAAAGTAGCTTCGAAAAACGCTTAGGTTAAGTTTCAGAGTTGCATCTAATGTACCGAAGCTGGACTTTAGACATAATTTCACTCTCACAACATTATGGCTGGTTGGAGACAGTCCGAACCACAAATACCGGGTCCATGGTTCTGGCCATATACTGGGGGGACGGGGACGACTCCCATTAACCCCTGACTATACCGGAGATACGCTTATCACAATGCCTTTCTGGTCTGTGCTGAAGCAGGGCATTCTGGCAGCCAATTGGCTTGACTTTTATTAGTGAGCCTGGTTACCCCCTCTCGTAACCACAGACTTAGAAATCGCCAGCTCATATACAGTGCATAAAATATATTTATATATATACCCTTATACATCATTTTAAAAAAAAATATCACAAAATTCTTCTAAGTCCCTCGGGAAGAGTGAAAGACGCGCACGTTCATTTTCAGAGCTCCTAGACCTTCCTATAAGAAGTTAGCCAAAAAGTAGCTTCGAAAAACGCTTAGGTTTAGTTTCAGAGTTGCATCTAATGTACCGAAGCTGGACTTAGACATAATTTCACTCTCACAACATTATGGCTGGTTGGAGACAGTCCGAACCACAAATACCGGGTCCATGGTTCTGGCCATATACTGGGGGGACGGGGACGACTCCCATTAACCTCTGACTATACCGGGGATACGCTTATCACAATGCCTTTCTGGTCTGTGCTGAAGCAGGGCATTCTGGCAGCCAAGTGGCTTGACCTTTATTAGTGAGCCTGGTTACCCCCTCTCGGAACCACAGACTTAGAAATCGCCAGCTCATATACAGTGCATAAAATATATTTATATATATACCCTTATACACCATTTTAATAAAAAATATCACAAAATTCTTCTAAGTCCCTCGGGAAGAGTGAAAGGCGCGCACCTTCATTTTCAGAGCTCCTAGACCTTCCTATAAGAAGTTTGCCAAAAAGTAGCTTCGAAAAACGCTTAGGTTAAGTTTCAGAGTTGCTTCTAATGTACCAAAGCTGGACTTAGACATAATTTCACTCTCACAACATTATGGCTGGTTGGAGACAGTCCGAACCACAAGTACCGGGTCCATGGTTCTGGCCGTATACTGGGGGGACGGGGACGACTCCCATTAACCCCTGACTATACCGGAGATACGCTTATCACAATGCCTTTCTGGTCTGTGCTGAAGCAGGGCATTCTGGCAGCCAAGTGGCTTGACCTTTATTAGTGAGCCTGGTTACCCCCTCTCGGAACCACAGACTTAGAAATCGCCAGCTCATATACAGTGCATAAAATATATTTATATATATACCCTTATACACCATTTTAATAAAAAATATCACAAAATTCTTCTAAGTCCCTCGGGAAGAGTGAAAGACGCGCACGTTCATTTTCAGAGCTCCTAGACCTTCCTATAAGAAGTTAGCCAAAAAGTAGCTTCGAAAAACGCTTAGGTTAAGTTTCAGAGTTGCTTCTAATGTACCAAAGCTGGACTTAGACATAATTTCACTCTCACAACATTATGGCTGGTTGGAGACAGTCCGAACCACAAGTACCGGGTCCATGGTTCTGGCCGTATACTGGGGGGACGGGGACGACTCCCATTAACCCCTGACTATACCGGGGATACGCTTATCACAATGCCTTTCTGGTCTGTGCTGAAGCAGGGCATTCTGGCAGCCAATTGGCTTGACTTTTATTAGTGAGCCTGGTTACCCCCTCTCGGAACCACAGACTTAGAAATCGCCAGCTCATATACATGCATAACATATATTTATATATATACCCTTATACACCATTTTAATAAAAAATATCACAAAATTCTTCTAAGTCCCTCTGGAAGAGTGAAAGACGCGCACGTTCATTTTCAGAGCTCCTAGACCTTCCTATAAGAAGTTAGCCAAAAAGTAGCTTCGAAAAACGCTTAGGTTAAGTTTCAGAGGTACTTCTAATGTACCAAAGCTGGACTTAGACATAATTTCACTCTCACAACATTATGGCTGGTTGGAGACAGTCCGAACCACAAGTACCGGGTCCATGGTTCTGGGCGTATACTGGGGGGACGGGGACGACTCCCATTAACCCCTGACTATACCGGGGATACGCTTATCACAATGCCTTTCTGGTCTGTGCTGAAGCAGGGCATTCTGGCATCCAAGTGGCTTGACCTTTATTAGTGAGCCTGGTTACCCCCTCTCGGAACCACAGACTTAGAAATCGCCAGCTCATATACATGCATAAAATATATTTATATATATACCCTTATACACCATTTTAATAAAAAATATCACAAAATTCTTCTAAGTCCCTCGGGAAGAGTGAAAGACGCGCACGTTCATTTTCAGAGCTCCTAGACCTTCCTATAAGAAGTTAGCCAAAAAGTACCTTCGAAAAACGCTTAGGTTAAGTTTCAGAGTTGCTTCTAATGTACCGAAGCTGGACTTAGACATAATTTCACTCTCACAACATTATGGCTGGTTGGAGACAGTCCGAACCACAAATACCGGGTCCATGGTTCTGGCCATATACTGGGGGGACGGGGACGACTCCCATTAACCTCTGACTATACCGGGGATACGCTTATCACAATGCCTTTCTGGTCTGTGCTGAAGCAGGGCATTCTGGCAGCCAATTGGCTTGACTTTTATTAGTGAGCCTGGTTACCCCCTCTCGTAACCACAGACTTAGAAATCGCCAGCTCATATACAGTGCATAAAATATATTTATATATATACCCTTATACATCATTTTAATAAAAAATATCACAAAATTCTTCTAAGTCCCTCAGGAAGAGTGAAAGACGCGCACGTTTATTTTCAGAGCTCCTAGACATTCCTATAAGAAGTTAGCCAAAAAGTAGCTTCGAAAAACGCTTAGGTTAAGTTTCAGAGTTGCTTCTAATGTACCAAAGCTGGACTTAGACATAATTTCACTCTCACAACATTATGGCTGGTTGGAGACAGTCCGAACCACAAGTACCGGGTCCATGGTTCTGGGCGTATACTGGGGGGACGGGGACGACTCCCATTAACCCCTGACTATACCGGGGATACGCTTATCACAATGCCTTACTGGTCTGTGCTGAAGCAGGGCATTCTGGCATCCAAGTGGCTTGACCTTTATTAGTGAGCCTGGTTACCCCCTCTCGGAACCACAGACTTAGAAATCGCCAGCTCATATACAGTGCATAAAATATATTTATATATATACCCTTATACACCATTTTAATAAAAAATATCACAAAATTCTTCTAAGTCCCTCGGGAAGAGTGAAAGACGCGCACGTTAATTTTTAGAGCTCCTAGACCTTCCTATAAGAAGTTAGCCAAAAAGTAGCTTCGAAAAACGCTTAGGTTAAGTTTCAGAGGTACTTCTAATGTACCAAAGCTGGACTTAGACATAATTTCACTCTCACAACATTATGGCTGTTTGGAGACAGTCCGAACCACAAGTACCGGGTCCATGGTTCTGGGCGTATACTGGGGGGACGGGGACGACTCCCATTAACCCCTGACTATATCGGGGATACGCTTATCACAATGCCTTACTGGTCTGTGCTGAAGCAGGGCATTCTGGCATCCAAGTGGCTTGACCTTTATTAGTGAGCCTGGTTACCCCCTCTCGGAACCACAGACTTAGAAATCGCCAGCTCATATACAGTGCATAAAATATATTTATATATATACCCTTATACACCATTTTAATAAAAAATATCACAAAATTCTTCTAAGTCCCTCGGGAAGAGTGAAAGACGCGCACGTTCATTTTCAGAGCTCCTAGACCTTCCTATAAGAAGTTAGCCAAAAAGTAGTTTCGAAAAACGCTTAGGTTAAGTTTCAGAGTTGCTTCTAATGTACCAAAGCTTTACTTAGACATAATTTCACTCTCACAACATTATGGCTGGTTGGAGACAGTCCAAACCATAATTACTGGGTCCATGGTTCTGGGCGTATACTGGGGGGACGGGGACGACTCCCATTAACCCCTGACTGTACCGGGGATACGCTTATCACAATGCCTTTCTGGTCTGTGCTGAAGCAGGGCATTCTGGCAGCCAATTGGCTTGACTTTTATTAGTGAGCCTGGTTACCCCCTCTCGGAACCACAGACTTAGAAATCGCCAGCTCATATACATGCATAAAATATATTTATATATATACCCTTATACACCATTTTAATAAAAAATATCACAAAATTCTTCTAAGTACCTCAGGAAGAGTGAAAGACGCGCACGTTTATTTTCAGAGCTCCTAGACATTCCTATAAGAAGTTAGCCAAAAAGTACCTTCGAAAAACGCTTAGGTTAAGTTTCAGAGTTGCATCTAATGTACCGAAGCTGGACTAAGACATAATTTCACTCACAACATTATGGCTGGTTGGAGACAGTCCGAACCACAAATACCGGGTCCATGGTTCTGGCCATATACTGGGGGGACGGGGACGACTCCCATTAACCTCTGACTATACCGGGGATACGCTTATCACAATGCCTTTCTGGTCTGTGCTGAAGCAGGGCATTCTGGCAGCCAAGTGGCTTGACCTTTATTAGTGAGCCTGGTTACCCCCTCTCGGAACCACAGACTTAGAAATCGCCAGCTCATATACAGTGCATAAAATATATTTATATATATAACCTTATACATCATTTTAATAAAAAATATCACAAAATTCTTCTAAGTCTCTCAAGAAGAGTGAAAGACGCGCACGTTCATTTTCAGAGCTCCTAGACCTTCCTATAAGAAGTTAGCCAAAAAGTAGCTTCGAAAAACGCTTAGGTTAAGTTTCAGAGTTGCTTCTAATGTACCGAAGCTGGACTTAGACATACTGTAATTTCACTCTCACAACATTATGGCTGGTTGGAGACAGTCCGAACCACAAATTCCGGGTCCATGGTTCTGGCCATATACTGGGGGGACGGGGACGACTCCCATTAACCCCTGACTATACCGGGGATACGCGTATCACACTGCCTTACTGGTCTGTGCTGAAGCAGGGAATTCTGGCAGCCAAGTGGCTTGACCTTTATTAGTGAGCCTGGTTACTCCCTCTCGGAACCACAGACTTAGAAATCGCCAGCTCATATACAGTGCATAAAATATATTTATATATATACCCTTATACACAATTTTAATAACAAATATCACAAAATTCTTCTAAGTCCCTCGGGAAGAGTGACAGACGCGCACGTTCATTTTCAGAGCTCCTAGACCTTCCTATAAGAAGTTAGCCAAAAAGTAGCTTCGAAAAACGCTTAGGTTAAGTTTCAGAGTTGCATCTAATGTACTTAAGCTGGACTTAGACATAATTTCACTCTCACAACATTATGGCTGGTTGGAGACAGTCCGAACCACAAATACCGGGTCCATGGTTCTGGCCATATACTGGGGGGACGGGGACGACTCCCATTAACCCCTGACTATACCGGGGATACGCTTATCACAATGCCTTTCTGGTCTGTGCTGAAGCAGGGCATTCTGGCAGCCAATTGGCTTGACTTTTATTAGTGAGCCTGGTTACCCCCTCTCGGAACCACAGACTTAGAAATCGCCAGCTCATATAGAGTGCATAAAATATATTTATATATATACCCTTATACATCATTTTAATAAAAAATATCACAAAATTCTTCTAAGTCCCTCAGGAATTTTGAAAGACGCGCACGTTCATTTTCAGAGCTCCTAGACATTCCTATAAGAAGTTAGCCAAAAAGTAGCTTCGAAAAACGCTTAGGTTAAGTTTCAGAGTTGCTTCTAATGTACCAAAGCTGGACTTAGACATAATTTCACTCTCACAACATTATGGCTGGTTGGAGACAGTCCGAACCACAAGTACCGGGTCCATGGTTCTGGCCATATACTGGGGGAACGGGGACGACTCCCATTAACCCCTGACTATACCGGGGATACGCTTATCACAATGCCTTACTGGTCTGTGCTGAAGCAGGGCATTGTGGAAGCCAAGTGGCTTGACCTTTATTAGTGAGCCTGGTTACCCCCTCTCGGAACCACAGACTTAAAAATCGCCAGCTCATATACAGTGCATAAAATATATTTATATATATACCCTTATACATCATTTTAATAAAAAATATCACAAAATTCTTCTAAGTCCCTCAGGAAGAGTGAAAGACGCGCACGTTCATTTTCAGAGCTCCTAGACCTTCCTATAAGAAGTTAGCCAAAAAGTAGCTTCGAAAAACGCTTAGGTTAAGTTTCAGAGTTGCTTCTAATGTACCGAAGCTAGACTTAGACATACTGTAATTTCACTCTCACGACATTATGGCTGGTTGGAGACAGTCCGAACCACAAATACCGAGTCCATGGTTCTGGCCATATACTGGGGGGACGGGGACGACTCCCATTAACCCCTGACTATACCGGGGATACGCGTATCACACTGCCTTACTGGTCTGTGCAGAAGCAGGGCATTCTGGCAGCCAAGTGGCTTGACCTTTATTAGTGAGCCTGGTTACCCCCTCTCGGAACCACAGACTTAGAAATCGCCAGCTCATATACAGTGCAAAAAATATATTTATATATATACCCTTTTTTACCATTTTAATAAAAAATATCACAAAATTCTTCTAAGTCCCTCGGGAAGAGTGAAAGACGCGCACGTTCATTTTCAGAGCTCCTAGACCTTCCTATAAGAAGTTAGCCAAAAAGTAGCTTCGAAAAACGCTTAGGTTAAGTTTCAGAGTTGCTTCTAATGTACCAAAGCTGGACTTAGACATAATTTCACTCTCACAACATTATGGCTGGTTGGAGACAGTCCGAACCACAAGTACCGGGTCCATGGTTCTGGCCATATACTGGGGGAACGGGGACGACTCCCATTAACCCCTGACTATACCGGGGATACGCTTATCACAATGCCTTACTGGTCTGTGCTGAAGCAGGGCATTGTGGAAGCCAAGTGGCTTGACCTTTATTAGTGAGCCTGGTTACCCCCTCTCGGAACCACAGACTTAAAAATCGCCAGCTCATATACAGTGCATAAAATATATTTATATATATACCCTTATACATCATTTTAATAAAAAATATCACAAAATTCTTCTAAGTCCCTCAGGAAGAGTGAAAGACGCGCACGTTCATTTTCAGAGCTCCTAGACCTTCCTATAAGAAGTTAGCCAAAAAGTAGCTTCGAAAAACGCTTAGGTTAAGTTTCAGAGTTGCTTCTAATGTACCGAAGCTAGACTTAGACATACTGTAATTTCACTCTCACGACATTATGGCTGGTTGGAGACAGTCCGAACCACAAATACCGAGTCCATGGTTCTGGCCATATACTGGGGGGACGGGGACGACTCCCATTAACCCCTGACTATACCGGGGATACGCGTATCACACTGCCTTACTGGTCTGTGCAGAAGCAGGGCATTCTGGCAGCCAAGTGGCTTGACCTTTATTAGTGAGCCTGGTTACCCCCTCTCGGAACCACAGACTTAGAAATCGCCAGCTCATATACAGTGCAAAAAATATATTTATATATATACCCTTTTTTACCATTTTAATAAAAAATATCACAAAATTCTTCTAAGTCCCTCGGGAAGAGTGAAAGACGCGCACGTTCATTTTCAGAGCTCCTAGACCTTCCTATAAGAAGTTAGCCAAAAAGTAGCTTCGAAAAACGCTTAGGTTAAGTTTCAGAGTTGCTTCTAATGTACCAAAGCTGGACTTAGACATAATTTCACTCTCACAACATTATGGCTGGTTGGAGACAGTCCGAACCACAAGTACCGGGTCCATGGTTCTGGCCGTATACTGGGGGGACGGGGACGACTCCCATTAACCCCTGACTATACCGGGGATACGCTTATCACAATGCCTTTCTGGTCTGTGCTGAAGCAGGGCATTCTGGCAGCCAAGTGGCTTGACCTTTATTAGTGAGCCTGGTTACCCCCTCTCGGAACCACAGACTTAGAAATCGCCAGCTCATATACAGTGCATAAAATATATTTATATATATACCCTTATACACCATTTTAATAAAAAATATCACAAAATTCTTCTAAGTCCCTCGGGAAGAGTGAAAGACGCGCACGTTCATTTTCAGAGCTCCTAGACCTTCCTATAAGAAGTTAGCCAAAAAGTAGCTTCGAAAAACGCTTAGGTTAAGTTTCAGAGTTGCTTCTAATGTACCAAAGCTGGACTTAGACATAATTTCACTCTCACAACATTATGGCTGGTTGGAGACAGTCCGAACCACAAGTACCGGGTCCATGGTTCTGGCCGTATACTGGGGGGACGGGGACGACTCCCATTAACCCCTGACTATACCGGGGATACGCTTATCACAATGCCTTTCTGGTCTGTGCTGAAGCAGGGCATTCTGGCAGCCAAGTGGCTTGACCTTTATTAGTGAGCCTGGTTACCCCCTCTCGGAACCACAGACTTAGAAATCGCCAGCTCATATACAGTGCATAAAATATATTTATACTGTATATATACCCTTATACACCATTTTAATAAAAAATATCACAAAATTCTTCTAAGTCCCTCGGGAAGAGTGAAAGACGCGCACGTTCATTTTCAGAGCTCCTAGACCTTCCTATAAGAAGTTAGCCAAAAAGTAGCTTCGAAAAACGCTTAGGTTAAGTTTCAGAGTTGCTTCTAATGTACCGAAGCTGGACTTAGACATAATTTCACTCTCACAACATTATGGCTGGTTGGAGACACTCCGAACCACAAATACCGGGTCCATGGTTCTGGCCATATACTGGGGGAACGGGGACGACTCCCATTAACCCCTGACTATACCGGGGATACGCTTATCACAATGCCTTACTGGTCTGTGCTGAAGCAGGGCATTGTGGAAGCCAAGTGGCTTGACCTTTATTAGTGAGCCTGGTTACCCCCTCTCGGAACCACAGACTTAAAAATCGCCAGCTCATATACAGTGCATAAAATATATTTATATATATACCCTTATACATCATTTTAATAAAAAATATCACAAAATTCTTCTAAGTCCCTCAGGAAGAGTGAAAGACGCGCACGTTCATTTTCAGAGCTCCTAGACCTTCCTATAAGAAGTTAGCCAAAAAGTAGCTTCGAAAAACGCTTAGGTTAAGTTTCAGAGTTGCTTCTAATGTACCGAAGCTAGACTTAGACATACTGTAATTTCACTCTCACGACATTATGGCTGGTTGGAGACAGTCCGAACCACAAATACCGAGTCCATGGTTCTGGCCATATACTGGGGGGACGGGGACGACTCCCATTAACCCCTGACTATACCGGGGATACGCGTATCACACTGCCTTACTGGTCTGTGCAGAAGCAGGGCATTCTGGCAGCCAAGTGGCTTGACCTTTATTAGTGAGCCTGGTTACCCCCTCTCGGAACCACAGACTTAGAAATCGCCAGCTCATATACAGTGCAAAAAATATATTTATATATATACCCTTTTTTACCATTTTAATAAAAAATATCACAAAATTCTTCTAAGTCCCTCGGGAAGAGTGAAAGACGCGCACGTTCATTTTCAGAGCTCCTAGACCTTCCTATAAGAAGTTAGCCAAAAAGTAGCTTCGAAAAACGCTTAGGTTAAGTTTCAGAGTTGCTTCTAATGTACCAAAGCTGGACTTAGACATAATTTCACTCTCACAACATTATGGCTGGTTGGAGACAGTCCGAACCACAAGTACCGGGTCCATGGTTCTGGCCGTATACTGGGGGGACGGGGACGACTCCCATTAACCCCTGACTATACCGGGGATACGCTTATCACAATGCCTTTCTGGTCTGTGCTGAAGCAGGGCATTCTGGCAGCCAAGTGGCTTGACCTTTATTAGTGAGCCTGGTTACCCCCTCTCGGAACCACAGACTTAGAAATCGCCAGCTCATATACAGTGCATAAAATATATTTATATATATACCCTTATACACCATTTTAATAAAAAATATCACAAAATTCTTCTAAGTCCCTCGGGAAGAGTGAAAGACGCGCACGTTCATTTTCAGAGCTCCTAGACCTTCCTATAAGAAGTTAGCCAAAAAGTAGCTTCGAAAAACGCTTAGGTTAAGTTTCAGAGTTGCTTCTAATGTACCAAAGCTGGACTTAGACATAATTTCACTCTCACAACATTATGGCTGGTTGGAGATAGTCCGAACCACAAGTACCGGGTCCATGGTTCTGGCCGTATACTGGGGGGACGGGGACGACTCCCATTAACCCCTGACTATACCGGGGATACGCTTATCACAATGCCTTTCTGGTCTGTGCTGAAGCAGGGCATTCTGGCAGCCAAGTGGCTTGACCTTTATTAGTGAGCCTGGTTACCCCCTCTCGGAACCACAGACTTAGAAATCGCCAGCTCATATACAGTGCATAAAATATATTTATACTGTATATATACCCTTATACACCATTTTAATAAAAAATATCACAAAATTCTTCTAAGTCCCTCGGGAAGAGTGAAAGACGCGCACGTTCATTTTCAGAGCTCCTAGACCTTCCTATAAGAAGTTAGCCAAAAAGTAGCTTCGAAAAACGCTTAGGTTAAGTTTCAGAGTTGCTTCTAATGTACCAAAGCTGGACTTAG
Source organism: Ascaphus truei (assembly GCF_040206685.1). NCBI lineage: Eukaryota > Metazoa > Chordata > Amphibia > Anura > Ascaphidae > Ascaphus > Ascaphus truei. The sequence goes on from NC_134484.1 coordinate 263,828,551, forward strand.
ACATAATTTCACTCTCACAACATTATGGCTGGTTGGAGACAGTCCGAACCACAAGTACTGGGTCCATGGTTCTGGCCGTATACTGGGGGGACGGGGACGACTCCCATTAACCCCTGACTATACCGGGGATACGCTTATCACAATGCCTTTCTGGTCTGTGCTGAAGCAGGGCATTCTGGCAGCCAAGTGGCTTGACCTTTATTAGTGAGCCTGGTTACCCCCTCTCGGAACCACAGACTTAGAAATCGCCAGCTCATATACAGTGCATAAAATATATTTATATATATACCCTTATACACCATTTTAATAAAAAATATCACAAAATTCTTCTAAGTCCCTCGGGAAGAGTGAAAGACGCGCATGTTCATTTTCAGAGCTCCTAGACCTTCCTATAAGAAGTTAGCCAAAAAGTAGCTTCGAAAAACGCTTAGGTTAAGTTTCAGAGTTGCTTCTAATGTACCAAAGCTGGACTTAGACATAATTTCACTCTCACAACATTATGGCTGGTTGGAGACAGTCCGAACCACAAATACCGGGTCCATGGTTCTGGCCATATACTGGGGGGACGGGGACGACTCCCATTAACCTCTTACTATACCGGGGATACGCTTATCACAATGCCTTTCTGGTCTGTGCTGAAGCAGGGCATTCTGGCAGCTAATTGGCTTGACTTTTATTAGTGAGCCTGGTTACCCCCTCTCGGAACCACAGACTTAGAAATCGCCAGCTCATATACATGCATAAAATATATTTATATATATACCCTTATACACCATTTTAATAAAAAATATCACAAAATTCTTCTAAGTCCCTCGGGAAGAGTGAAAGACGCGCACGTTCATTTTCAGAGCTCCTAGACCTTCCTATAAGAAGTTAGCCAAAAAGTAGCTTCGAAAAACGCTTAGGTTAAGTTCCAGAGTTGCATCTAATGTACCGAAGCTGGACTTAGACATAATTTCACTCTCACAACATTATGGCTGGTTGGAGACAGTCCGAACCACAAATACAGGGTCCATGGTTCTGGCCATATACTGGGGGGACGGGAACGACTCCCATTAACCCCTGACTATACCGGGGATACGCTTATCACAATGCCTTTCTGGTCTGTGCTGAAGCAGGGCATTCTGGCAGCCAATTGGCTTGACTTTTATTAGTGAGCCTGGTTACCCCCTCTCGGAACCACAGACTTAGAAATCGCCAGCTCATATACATGCATAAAATAGATTTATATATATACCCTTATACACCATTTTAATAAAAAATATCACAAAATTCTTCTAAGTCCCTCGGGAAGAGTGAAAGACGCGCACGTTCATTTTCAGAGCTCCTAGACCTTCCTATAAGAAGTTAGCCAAAAAGTAGCTTCGAAAAACGCTTAGGTTAAGTTTCAGAGTTGCATCTAATGTACCGAAGCTGGACTTAGACATAATTTCACTCTCACAACATTATGGCTGGTTGGAGACAGTCCGAACCACAAGTACCGGGTCCATGGTTCTGGCCGTATACTGGGGGGACGGGGACGACTCCCATTAACCCCTGACTATACCGGGGATACGCTTATCACAATGCCTTTCTGGTCTGTGCTGAAGCAGGGCATTCTAGCAGCCAAGTGGCTTGACCTTTATTAGTGAGCCTGGTTACCCCCTCTCGGAACCACAGACTTAGAAATCGCCAGCTCATATACAGTGCATAAAATATATTTATATATATACCCTTATACACCATTTTAATAAAAAATATCACAAAATTCTTCTAAGTCCCTCGGGAAGAGTGAAAGACGCGCACGTTCATTTTCAGAGCTCCTAGACCTTCCTATAAGAAGTTAGCCAAAAAGTAGCTTCGAAAAACGCTTAGGTTAAGTTTCAGAGTTGCTTCTAATGTACCAAAGCTGGACTTAGACATAATTTCACTCTCACAACATTATGGCTGGTTGGAGACAGTCCGAACCACAAGTACCGGGTCCATGGTTCTGGCCGTATACTGGGGGGACGGGGACGACTCCCATTAACCCCTGACTATACCGGGGATACGCTTATCACAATGCCTTTCTGGTCTGTGCTGAAGCAGGGCATTCTGGCAGCCAAGTGGCTTGACCTTTATTAGTGAGCCTGGTTACCCCCTCTCGGAACCACAGACTTAGAAATCGCCAGCTCATATACAGTGCATAAAATATATTTATACTGTATATATACCCTTATACACCATTTTAATAAAAAATATCACAAAATTCTTCTAAGTCCCTCGGGAAGAGTGAAAGACGCGCACGTTCATTTTCAGAGCTCCTAGACCTTCCTATAAGAAGTTAGCCAAAAAGTAGCTTCGAAAAACGCTTAGGTTAAGTTTCAGAGTTGCTTCTAATGTACCAAAGCTGGACTTAGACATAATTTCACTCTCACAACATTATGGCTGGTTGGAGACAGTCCGAACCACAAGTACTGGGTCCATGGTTCTGGCCGTATACTGGGGGGACGGGGACGACTCCCATTAACCCCTGACTATACCGGGGATACGCTTATCACAATGCCTTTCTGGTCTGTGCTGAAGCAGGGCATTCTGGCAGCCAAGTGGCTTGACCTTTATTAGTGAGCCTGGTTACCCCCTCTCGGAACCACAGACTTAGAAATCGCCAGCTCATATACAGTGCATAAAATATATTTATATATATACCCTTATACACCATTTTAATAAAAAATATCACAAAATTCTTCTAAGTCCCTCGGGAAGAGTGAAAGACGCGCATGTTCATTTTCAGAGCTCCTAGACCTTCCTATAAGAAGTTAGCCAAAAAGTAGCTTCGAAAAACGCTTAGGTTAAGTTTCAGAGTTGCTTCTAATGTACCAAAGCTGGACTTAGACATAATTTCACTCTCACAACATTATGGCTGGTTGGAGACAGTCCGAACCACAAATACCGGGTCCATGGTTCTGGCCATATACTGGGGGGACGGGGACGACTCCCATTAACCTCTTACTATACCGGGGATACGCTTATCACAATGCCTTTCTGGTCTGTGCTGAAGCAGGGCATTCTGGCAGCTAATTGGCTTGACTTTTATTAGTGAGCCTGGTTACCCCCTCTCGGAACCACAGACTTAGAAATCGCCAGCTCATATACATGCATAAAATATATTTATATATATACCCTTATACACCATTTTAATAAAAAATATCACAAAATTCTTCTAAGTCCCTCGGGAAGAGTGAAAGACGCGCACGTTCATTTTCAGAGCTCCTAGACCTTCCTATAAGAAGTTAGCCAAAAAGTAGCTTCGAAAAACGCTTAGGTTAAGTTCCAGAGTTGCATCTAATGTACCGAAGCTGGACTTAGACATAATTTCACTCTCACAACATTATGGCTGGTTGGAGACAGTCCGAACCACAAATACAGGGTCCATGGTTCTGGCCATATACTGGGGGGACGGGAACGACTCCCATTAACCCCTGACTATACCGGGGATACGCTTATCACAATGCCTTTCTGGTCTGTGCTGAAGCAGGGCATTCTGGCAGCCAATTGGCTTGACTTTTATTAGTGAGCCTGGTTACCCCCTCTCGGAACCACAGACTTAGAAATCGCCAGCTCATATACATGCATAAAATAGATTTATATATATACCCTTATACACCATTTTAATAAAAAATATCACAAAATTCTTCTAAGTCCCTCGGGAAGAGTGAAAGACGCGCACGTTCATTTTCAGAGCTCCTAGACCTTCCTATAAGAAGTTAGCCAAAAAGTAGCTTCGAAAAACGCTTAGGTTAAGTTTCAGAGTTGCATCTAATGTACCGAAGCTGGACTTAGACATAATTTCACTCTCACAACATTATGGCTGGTTGGAGACAGTCCGAACCACAAATACCGGGTCCATGGTTCTGGCCATATACTGGGGGGACGGGAACGACTCCCATTAACCCCTGACTATACCGGGGATACGCTTATCACAATGCCTTTCTGGTCTGTGCTGAAGCAGGGCATTCTGGCAGCCAATTGGCTTGACTTTTATTAGTGAGCCTGGTTACCCCCTCTCGTAACCACAGACTTAGAAATCGCCAGCTCATATACAGTGCATAAAATATATTTATATATATACCCTTATACATCATTTTAATAAAAAATATCACAAAATTCTTCTAAGTCCCTCGGGAAGAGTGAAAGACGCGCACGTTCATTTTCAGAGCTCCTAGACCTTCCTATAAGAAGTTAGCCAAAAAGTAGCTTCGAAAAACGCTTAGGTTAAGTTTCAGAGTTGCTTCTAATGTACCAAAGCTGGACTTAGACATAATTTCACTCTCACAACATTATGGCTGGTTGGAGACAGTCCGAACCACAAATACCGGGTCCATGGTTCTGGGCGTATACTGGGGGGACGGGGACGACTCCCATTAACCCCTGACTATACCGGGGATACGCTTATCACAATGCCTTACTGGTCTGTGCTGAAGCAGGGCATTCTGGCATCAAAGTAGCTTGACCTTTATTAGTGAGCCTGGTTACCCCCTCTCGGAACCACAGACTTAGAAATCGCCAGCTCATATACAGTGCATAAAATATATTTATATATATACCCTTATACACCATTTTAATAAAAAATATCACAAAATTCTTCTAAGTCCCTCGGGAAGAGTGAAAGACGCGCACGTTCATTTTCAGAGCTCCTAGACCTTCCTATAAGAAGTTAGCCAAAAAGTAGCTTCGAAAAACGCTTAGGTTAAGTTTCAGAGTTGCATCTAATGTACCGAAGCTGGACTTAGACATAATTTCACTCTCACAACATTATGGCTGGTTGGAGACAGTCCGAACCACAAATACAGGGTCCATGGTTCTGGCCATATACTGGGGGGACGGGAACGACTCCCATTAACCCCTGACTATACCGGGGATACGCTTATCACAATGCCTTTCTGGTCTGTGCTGAAGCAGGGCATTCTGGCATCAAAGTAGCTTGACCTTTATTAGTGAGCCTGGTTACCCCCTCTCGGAACCACAGACTTAGAAATCGCCAGCTCATATACAGTGCATAAAATAGATTTATATATATACCCTTATACACCATTTTAATAAAAAATATCACAAAATTCTTCTAAGTCCCTCGGGAAGAGTGAAAGACGCGCACGTTCATTTTCAGAGCTCCTAGACCTTCCTATAAGAAGTTAGCCAAAAAGTAGCTTCGAAAAACGCGTAGGTTAAGTTTCAGAGTTGCTTCTAATGTACCAAAGCTGGACTTAGACATAATTTCACTCTCACAACATTATGGCTGGTTGGAGACAGTCCGAACCACAAATACCGGGTCCATGGTTCTGGCCATATACTGGGGGGACGGGGACGACTCCCATTAACCTCTGACTATACCGGGGATACGCTTATCACAATGCCTTTCTGGTCTGTGCTGAAGCAGGGCATTCTGGCAGCCAATTGGCTTGACTTTTATTAGTGAGCCTGGTTACCCCCTCTCGGAACCACAGACTTAGAAATCGCCAGCTCATATACATGCATAAAATAGATTTATATATATACCCTTATACACCATTTTAATAAAAAATATCACAAAATTCTTCTAAGTCCCTCGGGAAGAGTGAAAGACGCGCACGTTCATTTTCAGAGCTCCTAGACCTTCCTATAAGAAGTTAGCCAAAAAGTAGCTTCGAAAAACGCTTAGGTTAAGTTTCAGAGTTGCATCTAATGTACCGAAGCTGGACTTAGACATAATTTCACTCTCACAACATTATGGCTGGTTGGAGACAGTCCGAACCACAAATACCGGGTCCATGGTTCTGGCCATATACTGGGGGGACGGGAACGACTCCCATTAACCCCTGACTATACCGGGGATACGCTTATCACAATGCCTTTCTGGTCTGTGCTGAAGCAGGGCATTCTGGCAGCCAATTGGCTTGACTTTTATTAGTGAGCCTGGTTACCCCCTCTCGTAACCACAGACTTAGAAATCGCCAGCTCATATACAGTGCATAAAATATATTTATATATATACCCTTATACATCATTTTAATAAAAAATATCACAAAATTCTTCTAAGTCCCTCGGGAAGAGTGAAAGACGCGCACGTTCATTTTCAGAGCTCCTAGACCTTCCTATAAGAAGTTAGCCAAAAAGTAGCTTCGAAAAACGCTTAGGTTAAGTTTCAGAGTTGCTTCTAATGTACCAAAGCTGGACTTAGACATAATTTCACTCTCACAACATTATGGCTGGTTGGAGACAGTCCGAACCACAAATACCGGGTCCATGGTTCTGGGCGTATACTGGGGGGACGGGGACGACTCCCATTAACCCCTGACTATACCGGGGATACGCTTATCACAATGCCTTACTGGTCTGTGCTGAAGCAGGGCATTCTGGCATCAAAGTAGCTTGACCTTTATTAGTGAGCCTGGTTACCCCCTCTCGGAACCACAGACTTAGAAATCGCCAGCTCATATACAGTGCATAAAATATATTTATATATATACCCTTATACACCATTTTAATAAAAAATATCACAAAATTCTTCTAAGTCCCTCGGGAAGAGTGAAAGACGCGCACGTTCATTTTCAGAGCTCCTAGACCTTCCTATAAGAAGTTAGCCAAAAAGTAGCTTCGAAAAACGCTTAGGTTAAGTTTCAGAGGTACTTCTAATGTACCAAAGCTGGACTTAGACATAATTTCACTCTCACAACATTATGGCTGGTTGGAGACAGTCCGAACCACAAGTACCGGGTCCATGGTTCTGGGCGTATAATGGGGGGACGGGGACGACTCCCATTAACCCCTGACTATACCGGGGATACGCTTATCACAATGCCTTACTGGTCTGTGCTGAAGCAGGGCATTCTGGCATCCAAGTGGCTTGACCTTTATTAGTGAGCCTGGTTACCCCCTCTCGGAACCACAGACTTAGAAATCGCCAGCTCATATACATGCATAAAATAGATTTATATATATACCCTTATACACCATTTTAATAAAAAATATCACAAAATTCTTCTAAGTCCCTCGGGAAGAGTGAAAGACGTGCACGTTCATTTTCAGAGCTCCTAGACCTTCCTATAAGAAGTTAGCCAAAAAGTAGCTTCGAAAAACGCTTAGGTTAAGTTTCAGAGTTGCTTCTAATGTACCAAAGCTGGACTTAGACATAATTTCACTCTCACAACATTATGGCTGGTTGGAGACAGTCCGAACCACAAATACCGGGTCCATGGTTCTGGCCATATACTGGGGGGACGGGGACGACTCCCATTAACCTCTGACTATACCGGGGATACGCTTATCACAATGCCTTTCTGGTCTGTGCTGAAGCAGGGCATTCTGGCAGCCAATTGGCTTGACTTTTATTAGTGAGCCTGGTTACCCCCTCTCGGAACCACAGACTAAGAAATCGCCAGCTCATATACATGCATAAAATATATTTATATATATACCCTTATACACCATTTTAATAAAAAATATCACAAAATTCTTCTAAGTCCCTCGGGAAGAGTGAAAGACGCGCACGTTCATTTTTAGATCTCCTAGACCTTCCTATAAGAATTTAGCCAAAAAGTAGCTTCGAAAAACGCTTAGGTTAAGTTTCAGAGTTGCATCTAATGTACCGAAGTTGGACTTAGACATAATTTCACTCTCACAACATTATGGCTGGTTGGAGACAGTCCGAACCACAAATACCGGGTCCATGGTTCTGGCCATATACTGGGGGGACGGGGACGACTCCCATTAACCCCTGACTATACCGGGGATACGCTTATCACAATGCCTTTCTGGTCTGTGCTGAAGCAGGGCATTCTGGCAGCCAATTGGCTTGACTTTTATTAGTGAGCCTGGTTACCCCCTCTCGTAACCACAGACTTAGAAATCGCCAGCTCATATACAGTGCATAAAATATATATATATATATACCCTTATACATCATTTTAATAAAAAATATCACAAAATTCTTCTAAGTCCCTCAGGAAGAGTGAAAGACGCGCACGTTCATTTTCAGTGCTCCTAGAAATTCCTATAAGAAGTTAGCCAAAAAGTAGCTTCGAAAAACGCTTAGGTTAAGTTTCAGAGTTGCTTCTAATGTACCAAAGCTGGACTTAGACATAATTTCACTCTCACAACATTATGGCTGGTTGGAGACAGTCCGAACCACAAGTACCGGGTCCATGGTTCTGGGCGTATACTGGGGGGACGGGGACGACTCCCATTAACCCCTGACTATACCGGGGATACGCTTATCACAATGCCTTACTGGTCTGTGCTGAAGCAGGGCATTCTGGCATCAAAGTAGCTTGACCTTTATTAGTGAGCCTGGTTACCCCCTCTCGGAACCACAGACTTAGAAATCGGCAGCTCATATACAGTGCATAAAATATATTTATATATATACCCTTATACACCATTTTAATAAAAAATATCACAAAATTCTTCTAAGTCCCTCTGGAAGAGTGAAAGACGCGCACGTTCATTTTCAGAGCTCCTAGACCTTCCTATAAGAAGTTAGCCAAAAAGTAGCTTCGAAAAACGCTTAGGTTAAGTTTCAGAGGTACTTCTAATGTACCAAAGCTGGACTTAGACATAATTTCACTCTCACAACATTATGGCTGGTTGGAGACAGTCCGAACCACAAGTACCGGGTCCATGGTTCTGGGCGTATACTGGGGGGACGGGGACGACTCCCATTAACCCCTGACTATACCGGGGATACGCTTATCACAATGCCTTTCTGGTCTGTGCTGAAGCAGGGCATTCTGGCATCCAAGTGGCTTGACCTTTATTAGTGAGCCTGGTTACCCCCTCTCGGAACCACAGACTTAGAAATCGCCAGCTCATATACATGCATAAAATATATTTATATATATACCCTTATACACCATTTTAATAAAAAATATCACAAAATTCTTCTAAGTCCCTCGGGAAGAGTGAAAAACGCGCACGTTCATTTTCAGAGCTCCTAGACCTTCCTATAAGAAGTTAGCCAAAAAGTACCTTCGAAAAACGCTTAGGTTAAGTTTCAGAGTTGCTTCTAATGTACCGAAGCTGGACTTAGACATAATTTCACTCTCACAACATTATGGCTGGTTGGAGACAGTCCGAACCACAAATACCGGGTCCATGGTTCTGGCCATATACTGGGGGGACGGGGACGACTCCCATTAACCTCTGACTATACCGGGGATACGCTTATCACAATGCCTTTCTGGTCTGTGCTGAAGCAGGGCATTCTGGCAGCCAATTGGCTTGACTTTTATTAGTGAGCCTGGTTACCCCCTCTCGGAACCACCGACTTAGAAATCGCCAGCTCATATACATGCATAACATATATTTATATATATACCCTTATACACCATTTTAATAAAAAATATCACAAAATTCTTCTAAGTCCCTCGGGAAGAGTGAAAGATGCGCACGTTCATTTTTAGAGCTCCTAGACCTTCCTATAAGAAGTTAGCCAAAAAGTAGCTTCGAAAAACGCTTAGGTTAAGTTTCAGAGTTGCATCTAATGTACCGAAGCTGGACTTAGACATAATTTCACTCTCACAACATTATGGCTGGTTGGAGACAGTCCGAACCACAAATACCGGGTCCATGGTTCTGGCCATATACTGGGGGGACGGGGACGACTCCCATTAACCCCTGACTATACCGGGGATACGCTTATCACAATGCCTTTCTGGTCTGTGCTGAAGCAGGGCATTCTGGCAGCCAATTGGCTTGACTTTTATTAGTGAGCCTGGTTACCCCCTCTCGTAACCACAGACTTAGAAATCGCCAGCTCATATACAGTGCATAAAATATATTTATATATATACCCTTATACATCATTTTAATAAAAAATATCACAAAATTCTTCTAAGTCCCTCAGGAAGAGTGAAAGACGCGCACGTTCATTTTCAGTGCTCCTAGACATTCCTATAAGAAGTTAGCCAAAAAGTAGCTTCGAAAAACGCTTAGGTTAAGTTTCAGAGTTGCTTCTAATGTACCAAAGCTGGACTTAGACATAATTTCACTCTCACAACATTATGGCTGGTTGGAGACAGTCCGAACCACAAGTACCGGGTCCATGGTTCTGGGCGTGTACTGGGGGGACGGGGACGACTCCCATTAACCCCTGACTATACCGGGGATACGCTTATCACAATGCCTTACTGGTCTGTGCTGAAGCAGGGCATTCTGGCATCAAAGTAGCTTGACCTTTATTAGTGAGCCTGGTTACCCCCTCTCGTAACCACAGACTTAGAAATCGCCAGCTCATATACAGTGCATAAAATATATTTATATATATACCCTTATACATCATTTTAATAAAAAATATCACAAAATTCTTCTAAGTCCCTCAGGAAGAGTGAAAGACGCGCACGTTCATTTTCAGTGCTCCTAGACATTCCTATAAGAAGTTAGCCAAAAAGTAGCTTCGAAAAACGCTTAGGTTAAGTTTCAGAGTTGCTTCTAATGTACCAAAGCTGGACTTAGACATAATTTCACTCTCACAACATTATGGCTGGTTGGAGACAGTCCGAACCACAAGTACCGGGTCCATGGTTCTGGGCGTATACTGGGGGGACGGGGACGACTCCCATTAACCCCTGACTATACCGGGGATACGCTTATCACAATGCCTTTCTGGTCTGTGCTGAAGCAGGGCATTCTGGCAGCCAATTGGCTTGACTTTTATTAGTGAGCCTGGTTACCCCCTCTCGGAACCACCGACTTAGAAATCGCCAGCTCATATACATGCATAACATATATTTATATATATACCCTTATACACCATTTTAATAAAAAATATCACAAAATTCTTCTAAGTCCCTAGGGAAGAGTGAAAGACGCGCACGTTCATTTTCAGAGCTCCTAGACATTCCTATAAGAAGTTAGCCAAAAAGTACCTTCGAAAAACGCTTAGGTTAAGTTTCAGAGTTGCTTCTAATGTACCAAAGCTGGACTTAGACATAATTTCACTCTCACAACATTATGGCTGGTTGGAGACAGTCCGAACCACAAATACCGGGTCCATGGTTCTGGCCATATACTGGGGGGACGGGGACGACTCCCATTAACCCCTGACTATACCGGGGATACGCTTATCACAATGCCTTTCTGGTCTGTGCTGAAGCAGGGCATTCTGGCAGCCAATTGGCTTGACTTTTATTAGTGAGCCTGGTTACCCCCTCTCGTAACCACAGACTTAGAAATCGCCAGCTCATATACAGTGCATAAAATATATTTATATATATACCCTTATACATCATTTTAATAAAAAATATCACAAAATTCTTCTAAGTCCCTCAGGAAGAGTGAAAGACGCGCACGTTCATTTTCAGTGCTCCTAGACATTCCTATAAGAAGTTAGCCAAAAAGTAGCTTCGAAAAACGCTTAGGTTAAGTTTCAGAGTTGCTTCTAATGTACCAAAGCTGGACTTAGACATAATTTCACTCTCACAACATTATGGCTGGTTGGAGACAGTCCGAACCACAAGTACCGGGTCCATGGTTCTGGGCGTGTACTGGGGGGACGGGGACGACTCCCATTAACCCCTGACTATACCGGGGATACGCTTATCACAATGCCTTACTGGTCTGTGCTGAAGCAGGGCATTCTGGCATCAAAGTAGCTTGACCTTTATTAGTGAGCCTGGTTACCCCCTCTCGTAACCACAGACTTAGAAATCGCCAGCTCATATACAGTGCATAAAATATATTTATATATATACCCTTATACATCATTTTAATAAAAAATATCACAAAATTCTTCTAAGTCCCTCAGGAAGAGTGAAAGACGCGCACGTTCATTTTCAGTGCTCCTAGACATTCCTATAAGAAGTTAGCCAAAAAGTAGCTTCGAAAAACGCTTAGGTTAAGTTTCAGAGTTGCTTCTAATGTACCAAAGCTGGACTTAGACATAATTTCACTCTCACAACATTATGGCTGGTTGGAGACAGTCCGAACCACAAGTACCGGGTCCATGGTTCTGGGCGTATACTGGGGGGACGGGGACGACTCCCATTAACCCCTGACTATACCGGGGATACGCTTATCACAATGCCTTTCTGGTCTGTGCTGAAGCAGGGCATTCTGGCAGCCAATTGGCTTGACTTTTATTAGTGAGCCTGGTTACCCCCTCTCGGAACCACCGACTTAGAAATCGCCAGCTCATATACATGCATAACATATATTTATATATATACCCTTATACACCATTTTAATAAAAAATATCACAAAATTCTTCTAAGTCCCTCGGGAAGAGTGAAAGACGCGCACGTTCATTTTCAGAGCTCCTAGACATTCCTATAAGAAGTTAGCCAAAAAGTACCTTCGAAAAACGCTTAGGTTAAGTTTCAGAGTTGCTTCTAATGTACCGAAGCTGGACTTAGACATAATTTCACTCTCACAACATTATGGCTGGTTGGAGACAGTCCGAACCACAAGTACCGGGTCCATGGTTCTGGGCGTGTACTGGGGGGACGGGGACGACTCCCATTAACCCCTGACTATACCGGGGATACGCTTATCACAATGCCTTACTGGTCTGTGCTGAAGCAGGGCATTCTGGCATCAAAGTAGCTTGACCTTTATTAGTGAGCCTGGTTACCCCCTCTCGTAACCACAGACTTAGAAATCGCCAGCTCATATACAGTGCATAAAATATATTTATATATATACCCTTATACATCATTTTAATAAAAAATATCACAAAATTCTTCTAAGTCCCTCAGGAAGAGTGAAAGACGCGCACGTTCATTTTCAGTGCTCCTAGACATTCCTATAAGAAGTTAGCCAAAAAGTAGCTTCGAAAAACGCTTAGGTTAAGTTTCAGAGTTGCTTCTAATGTACCGAAGCTGGACTTAGACATAATTTCACTCTCACAACATTATGGCTGGTTGGAGACAGTCCGAACCACAAATACCGGGTCCATGGTTCTGGCCATATACTGGGGGGACGGGGACGACTCCCATTAACCTCTGACTATACCGGGGATACGCTTATCACAATGCCTTTCTGGTCTGTGCTGAAGCAGGGCATTCTGGCAGCCAATTGGCTTGACTTTTATTAGTGAGCCTGGTTACCCCCTCTCGGAACCACAGACTTAGAAATCGCCAGCTCATATACATGCATAAAATATATTTATATATATACCCTTATACACCAATTTAATAAAAAATATCACAAAATTCTTCTATGTCCCTCGGGAAGAGTGAAAGACGCGCACATTCATTTTTAGAGCTCCTAGACCTTCCTATAAGAAGTTAGCCAAAAAGTAGCTTCGAAAAACGCTTAGGTTAAGTTTCAGAGTTGCATCTAATGTACCGAAGCTGGACTTAGACATAATTTCACTCTAACAACATTATGGCTGGTTGGAGACAGTCCGAACCACAAATACCGGGTCCATGGTTCTGGCCATATACTGTGGGGACGGGGACGACTCCCATTAACCCCTGACTATACCGGGGATACGCTTATCACAATGCCTTTCTGGTCTGTGCTGAAGCAGGGCATTCTGGCAGCCAATTGGCTTGACTTTTATTAGTGAGCCTGGTTACCCCCTCTCGTAACCACAGACTTAGAAATCGCCAGCTCATATACAGTGCATAAAATATATTTATATATATACCCTTATACATCATTTTAATAAAAAATATCACAAAATTCTTCTAAGTCCCTCAGGAAGAGTGAAAGACGCGCACGTTTATTTTCAGAGCTCCTAGACATTCCTATAAGAAGTTAGCCAAAAAGTAGCTTCGAAAAACGCTTAGGTTAAGTTTCAGAGTTGCTTCTAATGTACCAAAGCTGGACTTAGACATAATTTCACTCTCACAACATTATGGCTGGTTGGAGACAGTCCGAACCACAAATACCGGGTCCATGGTTCTGGCCATATACTGTGGGGACGGGGACGACTCCCATTAACCCCTGACTATACCGGGGATACGCTTATCACAATGCCTTTCTGGTCTGTGCTGAAGCAGGGCATTCTGGCAGCCAATTGGCTTGACTTTTATTAGTGAGCCTGGTTACCCCCTCTCGTAACCACAGACTTAGAAATCGCCAGCTCATATACAGTGCATAAAATATATTTATATATATACCCTTATACATCATTTTAATAAAAAATATCACAAAATTCTTCTAAGTCCCTCAGGAAGAGTGAAAGACGCGCACGTTTATTTTCAGAGCTCCTAGACATTCCTATAAGAAGTTAGCCAAAAAGTAGCTTCGAAAAACGCTTAGGTTAAGTTTCAGAGTTGCTTCTAATGTACCAAAGCTGGACTTAGACATAATTTCACTCTCACAACATTATGGCTGGTTGGAGACAGTCCGAACCACAAGTACCGGGTCCATGGTTCTGGGCGTATACTGGGGGGACGGGGACGACTCCCATTAACCCCTGACTATACCGGGGATACGCTTATCACAATGCCTTACTGGTCTGTGCTGAAGCAGGGCATTCTGGCATCCAAGTGGCTTGACCTTTATTAGTGAGCCTGGTTACCCCCTCTCGGAACCACAGACTTAGAAATCGCCAGCTCATATACAGTGCATAAAATATATTTATATATATACCCTTATACACCATTTTAATAAAAAATATCACAAAATTCTTCTAAGTCCCTCGGGAAGAGTGAAAGACGCGCACGTTAATTTTTAGAGCTCCTAGACCTTCCTATAAGAAGTTAGCCAAAAAGTAGCTTCGAAAAACGCTTAGGTTAAGTTTCAGAGGTACTTCTAATGTACCAAAGCTGGACTTAGACATAATTTCACTCTCACAACATTATGGCTGTTTGGAGACAGTCCGAACCACAAATACCGGGTCCATGGTTCTGGCCATATACTGGGGGGACGGGGACGACTCCCATTAACCTCTGACTATACCGGGGATACGCTTATCACAATGCCTTTCTGGTCTGTGCTGAAGCAGGGCATTCTGGCAGCCAATTGGCTTGACTTTTATTAGTGAGCCTGGTTACCCCCTCTCGGAACCACAGACTTAGAAATCGCCAGCTCATATACATGCATAAAATATATTTATATATATACCCTTATACACCAATTTAATAAAAAATATCACAAAATTCTTCTATGTCCCTCGGGAAGAGTGAAAGACGCGCACATTCATTTTTAGAGCTCCTAGACCTTCCTATAAGAAGTTAGCCAAAAAGTAGCTTCGAAAAACGCTTAGGTTAAGTTTCAGAGTTGCATCTAATGTACCGAAGCTGGACTTAGACATAATTTCACTCTAACAACATTATGGCTGGTTGGAGACAGTCCGAACCACAAATACCGGGTCCATGGTTCTGGCCATATACTGTGGGGACGGGGACGACTCCCATTAACCCCTGACTATACCGGGGATACGCTTATCACAATGCCTTTCTGGTCTGTGCTGAAGCAGGGCATTCTGGCAGCCAATTGGCTTGACTTTTATTAGTGAGCCTGGTTACCCCCTCTCGTAACCACAGACTTAGAAATCGCCAGCTCATATACAGTGCATAAAATATATTTATATATATACCCTTATACATCATTTTAATAAAAAATATCACAAAATTCTTCTAAGTCCCTCAGGAAGAGTGAAAGACGCGCACGTTTATTTTCAGAGCTCCTAGACATTCCTATAAGAAGTTAGCCAAAAAGTAGCTTCGAAAAACGCTTAGGTTAAGTTTCAGAGTTGCTTCTAATGTACCAAAGCTGGACTTAGACATAATTTCACTCTCACAACATTATGGCTGGTTGGAGACAGTCCGAACCACAAGTACCGGGTCCATGGTTCTGGGCGTATACTGGGGGGACGGGGACGACTCCCATTAACCCCTGACTATACCGGGGATACGCTTATCACAATGCCTTACTGGTCTGTGCTGAAGCAGGGCATTCTGGCATCCAAGTGGCTTGACCTTTATTAGTGAGCCTGGTTACCCCCTCTCGGAACCACAGACTTAGAAATCGCCAGCTCATATACAGTGCATAAAATATATTTATATATATACCCTTATACACCATTTTAATAAAAAATATCACAAAATTCTTCTAAGTCCCTCGGGAAGAGTGAAAGACGCGCACGTTAATTTTTAGAGCTCCTAGACCTTCCTATAAGAAGTTAGCCAAAAAGTAGCTTCGAAAAACGCTTAGGTTAAGTTTCAGAGGTACTTCTAATGTACCAAAGCTGGACTTAGACATAATTTCACTCTCACAACATTATGGCTGTTTGGAGACAGTCCGAACCACAAGTACCGGGTCCATGGTTCTGGGCGTATACTGGGGGGACGGGGACGACTCCCATTAACCCCTGACTATATCGGGGATACGCTTATCACAATGCCTTACTGGTCTGTGCTGAAGCAGGGCATTCTGGCATCCAAGTGGCTTGACCTTTATTAGTGAGCCTGGTTACCCCCTCTCGGAACCACAGACTTAGAAATCGCCAGCTCATATACAGTGCATAAAATATATTTATATATATACCCTTATACACCATTTTAATAAAAAATATCACAAAATTCTTCTAAGTCCCTCGGGAAGAGTGAAAGACGCGCACGTTCATTTTCAGAGCTCCTAGACCTTCCTATAAGAAGTTAGCCAAAAAGTAGCTTCGAAAAACGCTTAGGTTAAGTTTCAGAGTTGCTTCTAATGTACCAAAGCTTTACTTAGACATAATTTCACTCTCACAACATTATGGCTGGTTGGAGACAGTCCAAACCATAATTACCGGGTCCATGGTTCTGGGCGTATACTGGGGGGACGGGGACGACTCCCATTAACCCCTGACTGTACCGGGGATACGCTTATCACAATGCCTTTCTGGTCTGTGCTGAAGCAGGGCATTCTGGCAGCCAATTGGCTTGACTTTTATTAGTGAGCCTGGTTACCCCCTCTCGGAACCACAGACTTAGAAATCGCCAGCTCATATACATGCATAAAATATATTTATATATATACCCTTATACACCATTTTAATAAAAAATATCACAAAATTCTTCTAAGTACCTCAGGAAGAGTGAAAGACGCGCACGTTTATTTTCAGAGCTCCTAGACATTCCTATAAGAAGTTAGCCAAAAAGTACCTTCGAAAAACGCTTAGGTTAAGTTTCAGAGTTGCTTCTAATGTACCGAAGCTGGACTTAGACATAATTTCACTCTCACAACATTATGGCTGGTTGGAGACAGTCCGAACCACAAATACCGGGTCCATGGTTCTGGCCATATACTGGGGGGACGGGGACGACTCCCATTAACCTCTGACTATACCGGGGATACGCTTATCACAATGCCTTACTGGTCTGTGCTGAAGCAGGGCATTCTGGCAGACAATTGGCTTGACTTTTATTAGTGAGCCTGGTTACCCCTCTCGGAACCACAGACTTAGAAATCGCCAGCTCATATACATGCATAAAATATATTTATATATATACCCTTATACACCATTTTAATAAAAAATATCACAAAATTCTTCTAAGTCCCTCGGGAAGAGTGAAAGACGCGCACCTTCATTTTCAGAGCTCCTAGACCTTCCTATAAGAAGTTTGCCAAAAAGTAGCTTCGAAAAACGCTTAGGTTAAGTTTCAGAGTTGCTTCTAATGTACCAAAGCTGGACTTAGACATAATTTCACTCTCACAACATTATGGCTGGTTGGAGACAGTCCGAACCACAAGTACCGGGTCCATGGTTCTGGCCGTATACTGGGGGGACGGGGACGACTCCCATTAACCCCTGACTATACCGGAGATACGCTTATCACAATGCCTTTCTGGTCTGTGCTGAAGCAGGGCATTCTGGCAGCCAAGTGGCTTGACCTTTATTAGTGAGCCTGGTTACCCCCTCTCGGAACCACAGACTTAGAAATCGCCAGCTCATATACAGTGCATAAAATATATTTATATATATACCCTTATACACCATTTTAATAAAAAATATCACAAAATTCTTCTAAGTCCCTCGGGAAGAGTGAAAGACGCGCACGTTCATTTTCAGAGCTCCTAGACATTCCTATAAGAAGTTAGCCAAAAAGTACCTTCGAAAAACGCTTAGGTTAAGTTTCAGAGTTGCTTCTAATGTACCGAAGCTGGACTTAGACATAATTTCACTCTCACAACATTATGGCTGGTTGGAGACAGTCCGAACCACAAATACCGGGTCCATGGTTCTGGCCATATACTGGGGGGACGGGGACGACTCCCATTAACCTCTGACTATACCGGGGATACGCTTATCACAATGCCTTTCTGGTCTGTGCTGAAGCAGGGCATTCTGGCAGCCAATTGGCTTGACTTTTATTAGTGAGCCTGGTTACCCCCTCTCGGAACCACAGACTTAGAAATCGCCAGCTCATATACATGCATAAAATATATTTATATATATACCCTTATACACCAATTTAATAAAAAATATCACAAAATTCTTCTATGTCCCTCGGGAAGAGTGAAAGACGCGCACATTCATTTTTAGAGCTCCTAGACCTTCCTATAAGAAGTTAGCCAAAAAGTAGCTTCGAAAAACGCTTAGGTTAAGTTTCAGAGTTGCATCTAATGTACCGAAGCTGGACTTAGACATAATTTCACTCTAACAACATTATGGCTGGTTGGAGACAGTCCGAACCACAAATACCGGGTCCATGGTTCTGGCCATATACTGTGGGGACGGGGACGACTCCCATTAACCCCTGACTATACCGGGGATACGCTTATCACAATGCCTTTCTGGTCTGTGCTGAAGCAGGGCATTCTGGCAGCCAATTGGCTTGACTTTTATTAGTGAGCCTGGTTACCCCCTCTCGTAACCACAGACTTAGAAATCGCCAGCTCATATACAGTGCATAAAATATATTTATATATATACCCTTATACATCATTTTAATAAAAAATATCACAAAATTCTTCTAAGTCCCTCAGGAAGAGTGAAAGACGCGCACGTTTATTTTCAGAGCTCCTAGACATTCCTATAAGAAGTTAGCCAAAAAGTAGCTTCGAAAAACGCTTAGGTTAAGTTTCAGAGTTGCTTCTAATGTACCAAAGCTGGACTTAGACATAATTTCACTCTCACAACATTATGGCTGGTTGGAGACAGTCCGAACCACAAGTACCGGGTCCATGGTTCTGGGCGTATACTGGGGGGACGGGGACGACTCCCATTAACCCCTGACTATACCGGGGATACGCTTATCACAATGCCTTACTGGTCTGTGCTGAAGCAGGGCATTCTGGCATCCAAGTGGCTTGACCTTTATTAGTGAGCCTGGTTACCCCCTCTCGGAACCACAGACTTAGAAATCGCCAGCTCATATACAGTGCATAAAATATATTTATATATATACCCTTATACACCATTTTAATAAAAAATATCACAAAATTCTTCTAAGTCCCTCGGGAAGAGTGAAAGACGCGCACGTTAATTTTTAGAGCTCCTAGACCTTCCTATAAGAAGTTAGCCAAAAAGTAGCTTCGAAAAACGCTTAGGTTAAGTTTCAGAGGTACTTCTAATGTACCAAAGCTGGACTTAGACATAATTTCACTCTCACAACATTATGGCTGTTTGGAGACAGTCCGAACCACAAGTACCGGGTCCATGGTTCTGGGCGTATACTGGGGGGACGGGGACGACTCCCATTAACCCCTGACTATATCGGGGATACGCTTATCACAATGCCTTACTGGTCTGTGCTGAAGCAGGGCATTCTGGCATCCAAGTGGCTTGACCTTTATTAGTGAGCCTGGTTACCCCCTCTCGGAACCACAGACTTAGAAATCGCCAGCTCATATACAGTGCATAAAATATATTTATATATATACCCTTATACACCATTTTAATAAAAAATATCACAAAATTCTTCTAAGTCCCTCGGGAAGAGTGAAAGACGCGCACGTTCATTTTCAGAGCTCCTAGACCTTCCTATAAGAAGTTAGCCAAAAAGTAGCTTCGAAAAACGCTTAGGTTAAGTTTCAGAGTTGCTTCTAATGTACCAAAGCTTTACTTAGACATAATTTCACTCTCACAACATTATGGCTGGTTGGAGACAGTCCAAACCATAATTACCGGGTCCATGGTTCTGGGCGTATACTGGGGGGACGGGGACGACTCCCATTAACCCCTGACTGTACCGGGGATACGCTTATCACAATGCCTTTCTGGTCTGTGCTGAAGCAGGGCATTCTGGCAGCCAATTGGCTTGACTTTTATTAGTGAGCCTGGTTACCCCCTCTCGGAACCACAGACTTAGAAATCGCCAGCTCATATACATGCATAAAATATATTTATATATATACCCTTATACACCATTTTAATAAAAAATATCACAAAATTCTTCTAAGTACCTCAGGAAGAGTGAAAGACGCGCACGTTTATTTTCAGAGCTCCTAGACATTCCTATAAGAAGTTAGCCAAAAAGTACCTTCGAAAAACGCTTAGGTTAAGTTTCAGAGTTGCTTCTAATGTACCGAAGCTGGACTTAGACATAATTTCACTCTCACAACATTATGGCTGGTTGGAGACAGTCCGAACCACAAATACCGGGTCCATGGTTCTGGCCATATACTGGGGGGACGGGGACGACTCCCATTAACCTCTGACTATACCGGGGATACGCTTATCACAATGCCTTACTGGTCTGTGCTGAAGCAGGGCATTCTGGCAGACAATTGGCTTGACTTTTATTAGTGAGCCTGGTTACCCCTCTCGGAACCACAGACTTAGAAATCGCCAGCTCATATACATGCATAAAATATATTTATATATATACCCTTATACACCATTTTAATAAAAAATATCACAAAATTCTTCTAAGTCCCTCGGGAAGAGTGAAAGACGCGCACGTTCATTTTCAGAGCTCCTAGACCTTTCTATAAGAAGTTAGCCAAAAAGTAGCTTCGAAAAACGCTTAGGTTAAGTTTCAGAGTTGCATCTAATGTACCGAAGCTGGACTAAGACATAATTTCACTCACAACATTATGGCTGGTTGGAGACAGTCCGAACCACAAATACCGGGTCCATGGTTCTGGCCATATACTGGGGGGACGGGGACGACTCCCATTAACCCCTGACTATACCGGGGATACGCTTATCACAATGCCTTACTGGTCTGTGCTGAAGCAGGGCATTCTGGCAGCCAAGTGGCTTGACCTTTATTAGTGAGCCTGGTTACCCCCTCTCGGAACCACAGACTTAGAAATCGCCAGCTCATATACAGTGCATAAAATATATTTATATATATACCCTTATACATCATTTTAATAAAAAATATCACAAAATTCTTCTAAGTCTCTCAAGAAGAGTGAAAGACGCGCACGTTCATTTTCAGAGCTCCTAGACCTTCCTATAAGAAGTTAGCCAAAAAGTAGCTTCGAAAAACGCTTAGGTTAAGTTTCAGAGTTGCATCTAATGTACTTAAGCTGGACTTAGACATAATTTCACTCTCACAACATTATGGCTGGTTGGAGACAGTCCGAACCACAAATACCGGGTCCATGGTTCTGGCCATATACTGGGGGGACGGGGACGACTCCCATTAACCCCTGACTATACCGGGGATACGCTTATCACAATGCCTTTCTGGTCTGTGCTGAAGCAGGGCATTCTGGCAGCCAATTGGCTTGACTTTTATTAGTGAGCCTGGTTACCCCCTCTCGGAACCACAGACTTAGAAATCGCCAGCTCATATAGAGTGCATAAAATATATTTATATATATACCCTTATACATCATTTTAATAAAAAATATCACAAAATTCTTCTAAGTCCCTCAGGAATTTTGAAAGACGCGCACGTTCATTTTCAGAGCTCCTAGACATTCCTATAAGAAGTTAGCCAAAAAGTACCTTCGAAAAACGCTTAGGTTAAGTTTCAGAGTTGCTTCTAATGTACCGAAGCTGGACTTAGACATAATTTCACTCTCACAACATTATGGCTGGTTGGAGACACGCCGAACCACAAATACCGGGTCCATGGTTCTGGCCATATACTGGGGGAACGGGGACGACTCCCATTAACCCCTGACTATACCGGGGATACGCTTATCACAATGCCTTACTGGTCTGTGCTGAAGCAGGGCATTGTGGCAGCCAAGTGGCTTGACCTTTATTAGTGAGCCTGGTTACCCCCTCTCGGAACCACAGACTTAAAAATCGCCAGCTCATATACAGTGCATAAAATATATTTATATATATACCCTTATACATCATTTTAATAAAAAATTTCACAAAATTCTTCTAAGTCCCTCAGGAAGAGTGAAAGACGCGCACGTTCATTTTCAGAGCTCCTAGACCTTCCTATAAGAAGTTAGCCAAAAAGTAGCTTCGAAAAACGCTTAGGTTAAGTTTCAGAGTTGCTTCTAATGTACCGAAGCTAGACTTAGACATACTGTAATTTCACTCTCACGACATTATGGCTGGTTGGAGACAGTCCGAACCACAAATACCGAGTCCATGGTTCTGGCCATATACTGGGGGGACGGGGACGACTCCCATTAACCCCTGACTATACCGGGGATACGCGTATCACACTGCCTTACTGGTCTGTGCAGAAGCAGGGCATTCTGGCAGCCAAGTGGCTTGACCTTTATTAGTGAGCCTGGTTACCCCCTCTCGGAACCACAGACTTAGAAATCGCCAGCTCATATACAGTGCAACAAATATATTTATATATATACCCTTTTTTACCATTTTAATAAAAAATATCACAAAATTCTTCTAAGTCCCTCGGGAAGAGTGAAAGACGCGCACGTTCATTTTCAGAGCTCCTAGACCTTCCTATAAGAAGTTAGCCAAAAAGTAGCTTCGAAAAACGCTTAGGTTAAGTTTCAGAGTTGCTTCTAATGTACCAAAGCTGGACTTAGACATAATTTCACTCTCACAACATTATGGCTGGTTGGAGACAGTCCGAACCACAAGTACCGGGTCCATGGTTCTGGCCGTATACTGGGGGGACGGGGACGACTCCCATTAACCCCTGACTATACCGGGGATACGCTTATCACAATGCCTTTCTGGTCTGTGCTGAAGCAGGGCATTCTGGCAGCCAAGTGGCTTGACCTTTATTAGTGAGCCTGGTTACCCCCTCTCGGAACCACAGACTTAGAAATCGCCAGCTCATATACAGTGCATAAAATATATTTATATATATACCCTTATACACCATTTTAATAAAAAATATCACAAAATTCTTCTAAGTCCCTCGGGAAGAGTGAAAGACGCGCACGTTCATTTTCAGAGCTCCTAGACCTTCCTATAAGAAGTTAGCCAAAAAGTAGCTTCGAAAAACGCTTAGGTTAAGTTTCAGAGTTGCTTCTAATGTACCAAAGCTGGACTTAGACATAATTTCACTCTCACAACATTATGGCTGGTTGGAGACAGTCCGAACCACAAATACCGGGTCCATGGTTCTGGCCATATACTGGGGGGACGGGGACGACTCCCATTAACCTCTTACTATACCGGGGATACGCTTATCACAATGCCTTTCTGGTCTGTGCTGAAGCAGGGCATTCTGGCAGCTAATTGGCTTGACTTTTATTAGTGAGCCTGGTTACCCCCTCTCGGAACCACAGACTTAGAAATCGCCAGCTCATATACATGCATAAAATATATTTATATATATACCCTTATACACCATTTTAATAAAAAATATCACAAAATTCTTCTAAGTCCTTCGGGAAGAGTGAAAGACGCGCACGTTCATTTTCAGAGCTCCTAGACCTTCCTATAAGAAGTTAGCCAAAAAGTAGCTTCGAAAAACGCGTAGGTTAAGTTTCAGAGTTGCTTCTAATGTACCAAAGCTGGACTTAGACATAATTTCACTCTCACAACATTATGGCTGGTTGGAGACAGTCCGAACCACAAATACCGGGTCCATGGTTCTGGCCATATACTGGGGGGACGGGGACGACTCCCATTAACCTCTGACTATACCGGGGATACGCTTATCACAATGCCTTTCTGGTCTGTGCTGAAGCAGGGCATTCTGGCAGCCAATTGGCTTGACTTTTATTAGTGAGCCTGGTTACCCCCTCTCGGAACCACAGACTTAGAAATCGCCAGCTCATATACATGCATAAAATAGATTTATATATATACCCTTATACACCATTTTAATAAAAAATATCACAAAATTCTTCTAAGTCCCTCGGGAAGAGTGAAAGACGCGCACGTTCATTTTCAGAGCTCCTAGACCTTCCTATAAGAAGTTAGCCAAAAAGTAGCTTCGAAAAACGCTTAGGTTAAGTTTCAGAGTTGCATCTAATGTACCGAAGCTGGACTTAGACATAATTTCACTCTCACAACATTATGGCTGGTTGGAGACAGTCCGAACCACAAATACCGGGTCCATGGTTCTGGCCATATACTGGGGGGACGGGAACGACTCCCATTAACCCCTGACTATACCGGGGATACGCTTATCACAATGCCTTTCTGGTCTGTGCTGAAGCAGGGCATTCTGGCAGCCAATTGGCTTGACTTTTATTAGTGAGCCTGGTTACCCCCTCTCGTAACCACAGACTTAGAAATCGCCAGCTCATATACAGTGCATAAAATATATTTATATATATACCCTTATACATCATTTTAATAAAAAATATCACAAAATTCTTCTAAGTCCCTCGGGAAGAGTGAAAGACGCGCACGTTCATTTTCAGAGCTCCTAGACCTTCCTATAAGAAGTTAGCCAAAAAGTAGCTTCGAAAAACGCTTAGGTTAAGTTTCAGAGTTGCTTCTAATGTACCAAAGCTGGACTTAGACATAATTTCACTCTCACAACATTATGGCTGGTTGGAGACAGTCCGAACCACAAATACCGGGTCCATGGTTCTGGGCGTATACTGGGGGGACGGGGACGACTCCCATTAACCCCTGACTATACCGGGGATACGCTTATCACAATGCCTTACTGGTCTGTGCTGAAGCAGGGCATTCTGGCATCAAAGTAGCTTGACCTTTATTAGTGAGCCTGGTTACCCCCTCTCGGAACCACAGACTTAGAAATCGCCAGCTCATATACAGTGCATAAAATATATTTATATATATACCCTTATACATCATTTTAATAAAAAATATCACAAAATTCTTCTAAGTCCCTCGGGAAGAGTGAAAGACGCGCACGTTCATTTTCAGAGCTCCTAGACCTTCCTATAAGAAGTTAGTCAAAAAGTAGCTTCGAAAAACGCTTAGGTTAAGTTTCAGAGGTACTTCTAATGTACCAAAGCTGGACTTAGACATAATTTCACTCTCACAACATTATGGCTGGTTGGAGACAGTCCGAACCACAAGTACCGGGTCCATGGTTCTGGGCGTATAATGGGGGGACGGGGACGACTCCCATTAACCCCTGACTATACCGGGGATACGCTTATCACAATGCCTTACTGGTCTGTGCTGAAGCAGGGCATTCTGGCATCCAAGTGGCTTGACCTTTATTAGTGAGCCTGGTTACCCCCTCTCGGAACCACAGACTTAGAAATCGCCAGCTCATATACATGCATAAAATAGATTTATATATATACCCTTATACACCATTTTAATAAAAAATATCACAAAATTCTTCTAAGTCCCTCGGGAAGAGTGAAAGACGTGCACGTTCATTTTCAGAGCTCCTAGACCTTCCTATAAGAAGTTAGCCAAAAAGTAGCTTCGAAAAACGCTTAGGTTAAGTTTCAGAGTTGCTTCTAATGTACCAAAGCTGGACTTAGACATAATTTCACTCTCACAACATTATGGCTGGTTGGAGACAGTCCGAACCACAAATACCGGGTCCATGGTTCTGGCCATATACTGGGGGGACGGGGACGACTCCCATTAACCTCTGACTATACCGGGGATACGCTTATCACAATGCCTTTCTGGTCTGTGCTGAAGCAGGGCATTCTGGCAGCCAATTGGCTTGACTTTTATTAGTGAGCCTGGTTACCTACCCCCTCTCGGAACCACAGACTTAGAAATCGCCAGCTCATATACATGCATAAAATATATTTATATATATACACTTATACACCATTTTAATAAAAAATATCACAAAATTCTTCTAAGTCCCTCGGGAAGAGTGAAAGACGCGCACGTTCATTTTCAGAGCTCCTAGACCTTCCTATAAGAAGTTAGCCAAAAAGTAGCTTCGAAAAACGCTTAGGTTAAGTTTCAGAGTTGCTTCTAATGTACCAAAGCTGGACTTAGACATAATTTCACTCTCACAACATTATGGCTGGTTGGAGACAGTCCGAACCACAAATACCGGGTCCATGGTTCTGGCCATATACTGGGGGGACGGGAACGACTCCCATTAACCCCTGACTATACCGGGGATACGCTTATCACAATGCCTTTCTGGTCTGTGCTGAAGCAGGGCAATCTGGCAGCCAATTGGCTTGACTTTTATTAGTGAGCCTGGTTACCCCCTCTCGTAACCACAGACTTAGAAATCGCCAGCTCATATACAGTGCATAAAATATATTTATATATATACCCTTATACATCATTTTAATAAAAAATATCACAAAATTCTTCTAAGTCCCTCAGGAAGAGTGAAAGACGCGCACGTTCATTTTCAGAGCTCCTAGACATTCCTATAAGAAGTTAGCCAAAAAGTACCTTCGAAAAACGCTTAGGTTAAGTTTCAGAGTTGCTTCTAATGTACCGAAGCTGGACTTAGACATAATTTCACTCTCACAACATTATGGCTGGTTGGAGACAGTCCGAACCACAAGTACCGGGTCCATGGTTCTGGGCGTATAATGGGGGGACGGGGACGACTCCCATTAACCCCTGACTATACCGGGGATACGCTTATCACAATGCCTTACTGGTCTGTGCTGAAGCAGGGCATTCTGGCATCCAAGTGGCTTGACCTTTATTAGTGAGCCTGGTTACCCCCTCTCGGAACCACAGACTTAGAAATCGCCAGCTCATATACATGCATAAAATAGATTTATATATATACCCTTATACACCATTTTAATAAAAAATATCACAAAATTCTTCTAAGTCCCTCGGGAAGAGTGAAAGACGTGCACGTTCATTTTCAGAGCTCCTAGACCTTCCTATAAGAAGTTAGCCAAAAAGTAGCTTCGAAAAACGCTTAGGTTAAGTTTCAGAGTTGCTTCTAATGTACCAAAGCTGGACTTAGACATAATTTCACTCTCACAACATTATGGCTGGTTGGAGACAGTCCGAACCACAAATACCGGGTCCATGGTTCTGGCCATATACTGGGGGGACGGGGACGACTCCCATTAACCTCTGACTATACCGGGGATACGCTTATCACAATGCCTTTCTGGTCTGTGCTGAAGCAGGGCATTCTGGCAGCCAATTGGCTTGACTTTTATTAGTGAGCCTGGTTACCCCCTCTCGGAACCACAGACTTAGAAATCGCCAGCTCATATACATGCATAAAATATATTTATATATATACACTTATACACCATTTTAATAAAAAATATCACAAAATTCTTCTAAGTCCCTCGGGAAGAGTGAAAGACGCGCACATTCATTTTCAGAGCTCCTAGACCTTCCTATAAGAAGTTAGCCAAAAAGTAGCTTCGAAAAACGCTTAGGTTAAGTTTCAGAGTTGCTTCTAATGTACCAAAGCTGGACTTAGACATAATTTCACTCTCACAACATTATGGCTGGTTGGAGACAGTCCGAACCACAAATACCGGGTCCATGGTTCTGGCCATATACTGGGGGGACGGGAACGACTCCCATTAACCCCTGACTATACCGGGGATACGCTTATCACAATGCCTTTCTGGTCTGTGCTGAAGCAGGGCAATCTGGCAGCCAATTGGCTTGACTTTTATTAGTGAGCCTGGTTACCCCCTCTCGTAACCACAGACTTAGAAATCGCCAGCTCATATACAGTGCATAAAATATATTTATATATATACCCTTATACATCATTTTAATAAAAAATATCACAAAATTCTTCTACTGTAAGTCCCTCAGGAAGAGTGAAAGACGCGCACGTTCATTTTCAGAGCTCCTAGACATTCCTATAAGAAGTTAGCCAAAAAGTACCTTCGAAAAACGCTTAGGTTAAGTTTCAGAGTTGCTTCTAATGTACCGAAGCTGGACTTAGACATAATTTCACTCTCACAACATTATGGCTGGTTGGAGACAGTCCGAACCACAAATACCGGGTCCATGGTTCTGGCCATATACTGGGGGGACGGGGACGACTCCCATTAACCTCTGACTATACCGGGGATACGCTTATCACAATGCCTTTCTGGTCTGTGCTGAAGCAGGGCATTCTGGCAGCCAATTGGCTTGACTTTTATTAGTGAGCCTGGTTACCCCCTCTCGGAACCACAGACTTAGAAATCGCCAGCTCATATACATGCATAACATATATTTATATATATACCCTTATACACCATTTTAATAAAAAATATCACAAAATTCTTCTATGTCCCTCGGGAAGAGTGAAAGACGCGCACGTTCATTTTCAGAGCTCCTAGACATTCCTATAAGAAGTTAGCCAAAAAGTACCTTCGAAAAACGCTTAGGTTAAGTTTCAGAGTTGCTTCTAATGTACCGAAGCTGGACTTAGACATAATTTCACTCTCACAACATTATGGCTGGTTGGAGACAGTCCGAACCACAAATACCGGGTCCATGGTTCTGGCCATATACTGGGGGGACGGGGACGACTCCCATTAACCTCTGACTATACCGGGGATACGCTTATCACAATGCCTTTCTGGTCTGTGCTGAAGCAGGGCATTCTGGCAGCCAATTGGCTTGACTTTTATTAGTGAGCCTGGTTACCCCCTCTCGGAACCACAGACTAAGAAATCGCCAGCTCATATACATGCATAAAATATATTTATATATATACCCTTATACACCATTTTAATAAAAAATATCACAAAATTCTTCTAAGTCCCTCGGGAAGAGTGAAAGACGCGCACGTTCATTTTTAGATCTCCTAGACCTTCCTATAAGAATTTAGCCAAAAAGTAGCTTCGAAAAACGCTTAGGTTAAGTTTCAGAGTTGCATCTAATGTACCGAAGTTGGACTTAGACATAATTTCACTCTCACAACATTATGGCTGGTTGGAGACAGTCCGAACCACAAATACCGGGTCCATGGTTCTGGCCATATACTGGGGGGACGGGGACGACTCCCATTAACCCCTGACTATACCGGGGATACGCTTATCACAATGCCTTTCTGGTCTGTGCTGAAGCAGGGCATTCTGGCAGCCAATTGGCTTGACTTTTATTAGTGAGCCTGGTTACCCCCTCTCGTAACCACAGACTTAGAAATCGCCAGCTCATATACAGTGCATAAAATATATATATATATATATACCCTTATACATCATTTTAATAAAAAATATCACAAAATTCTTCTAAGTCCCTCAGGAAGAGTGAAAGACGCGCACGTTCATTTTCAGTGCTCCTAGAAATTCCTATAAGAAGTTAGCCAAAAAGTAGCTTCGAAAAACGCTTAGGTTAAGTTTCAGAGTTGCTTCTAATGTACCAAAGCTGGACTTAGACATAATTTCACTCTCACAACATTATGGCTGGTTGGAGACAGTCCGAACCACAAGTACCGGGTCCATGGTTCTGGGCGTATACTGGGGGGACGGGGACGACTCCCATTAACCCCTGACTATACCGGGGATACGCTTATCACAATGCCTTACTGGTCTGTGCTGAAGCAGGGCATTCTGGCATCAAAGTAGCTTGACCTTTATTAGTGAGCCTGGTTACCCCCTCTCGGAACCACAGACTTAGAAATCGGCAGCTCATATACAGTGCATAAAATATATTTATATATATACCCTTATACACCATTTTAATAAAAAATATCACAAAATTCTTCTAAGTCCCTCTGGAAGAGTGAAAGACGCGCACGTTCATTTTCAGAGCTCCTAGACCTTCCTATAAGAAGTTAGCCAAAAAGTAGCTTCGAAAAACGCTTAGGTTAAGTTTCAGAGGTACTTCTAATGTACCAAAGCTGGACTTAGACATAATTTCACTCTCACAACATTATGGCTGGTTGGAGACAGTCCGAACCACAAGTACCGGGTCCATGGTTCTGGGCGTATACTGGGGGGACGGGGACGACTCCCATTAACCCCTGACTATACCGGGGATACGCTTATCACAATGCCTTTCTGGTCTGTGCTGAAGCAGGGCATTCTGGCATCCAAGTGGCTTGACCTTTATTAGTGAGCCTGGTTACCCCCTCTCGGAACCACAGACTTAGAAATCGCCAGCTCATATACATGCATAAAATATATTTATATATATACCCTTATACACCATTTTAATAAAAAATATCACAAAATTCTTCTAAGTCCCTCGGGAAGAGTGAAAGACGCGCACGTTCATTTTCAGAGCTCCTAGACCTTCCTATAAGAAGTTAGCCAAAAAGTACCTTCGAAAAACGCTTAGGTTAAGTTTCAGAGTTGCTTCTAATGTACCGAAGCTGGACTTAGACATAATTTCACTCTCACAACATTATGGCTGGTTGGAGACAGTCCGAACCACAAATACCGGGTCCATGGTTCTGGCCATATACTGGGGGGACGGGGACGACTCCCATTAACCTCTGACTATACCGGGGATACGCTTATCACAATGCCTTTCTGGTCTGTGCTGAAGCAGGGCATTCTGGCAGCCAATTGGCTTGACTTTTATTAGTGAGCCTGGTTACCCCCTCTCGGAACCACCGACTTAGAAATCGCCAGCTCATATACATGCATAACATATATTTATATATATACCCTTATACACCATTTTAATAAAAAATATCACAAAATTCTTCTAAGTCCCTCGGGAAGAGTGAAAGATGCGCACGTTCATTTTTAGAGCTCCTAGACCTTCCTATAAGAAGTTAGCCAAAAAGTAGCTTCGAAAAACGCTTAGGTTAAGTTTCAGAGTTGCATCTAATGTACCGAAGCTGGACTTAGACATAATTTCACTCTCACAACATTATGGCTGGTTGGAGACAGTCCGAACCACAAATACCGGGTCCATGGTTCTGGCCATATACTGGGGGGACGGGGACGACTCCCATTAACCCCTGACTATACCGGGGATACGCTTATCACAATGCCTTTCTGGTCTGTGCTGAAGCAGGGCATTCTGGCAGCCAATTGGCTTGACTTTTATTAGTGAGCCTGGTTACCCCCTCTCGTAACCACAGACTTAGAAATCGCCAGCTCATATACAGTGCATAAAATATATTTATATATATACCCTTATACATCATTTTAATAAAAAATATCACAAAATTCTTCTAAGTCCCTCAGGAAGAGTGAAAGACGCGCACGTTCATTTTCAGTGCTCCTAGACATTCCTATAAGAAGTTAGCCAAAAAGTAGCTTCGAAAAACGCTTAGGTTAAGTTTCAGAGTTGCTTCTAATGTACCAAAGCTGGACTTAGACATAATTTCACTCTCACAACATTATGGCTGGTTGGAGACAGTCCGAACCACAAGTACCGGGTCCATGGTTCTGGGCGTGTACTGGGGGGACGGGGACGACTCCCATTAACCCCTGACTATACCGGGGATACGCTTATCACAATGCCTTACTGGTCTGTGCTGAAGCAGGGCATTCTGGCATCAAAGTAGCTTGACCTTTATTAGTGAGCCTGGTTACCCCCTCTCGTAACCACAGACTTAGAAATCGCCAGCTCATATACAGTGCATAAAATATATTTATATATATACCCTTATACATCATTTTAATAAAAAATATCACAAAATTCTTCTAAGTCCCTCAGGAAGAGTGAAAGACGCGCACGTTCATTTTCAGTGCTCCTAGACATTCCTATAAGAAGTTAGCCAAAAAGTAGCTTCGAAAAACGCTTAGGTTAAGTTTCAGAGTTGCTTCTAATGTACCAAAGCTGGACTTAGACATAATTTCACTCTCACAACATTATGGCTGGTTGGAGACAGTCCGAACCACAAGTACCGGGTCCATGGTTCTGGGCGTATACTGGGGGGACGGGGACGACTCCCATTAACCCCTGACTATACCGGGGATACGCTTATCACAATGCCTTTCTGGTCTGTGCTGAAGCAGGGCATTCTGGCAGCCAATTGGCTTGACTTTTATTAGTGAGCCTGGTTACCCCCTCTCGGAACCACCGACTTAGAAATCGCCAGCTCATATACATGCATAACATATATTTATATATATACCCTTATACACCATTTTAATAAAAAATATCACAAAATTCTTCTAAGTCCCTCGGGAAGAGTGAAAGACGCGCACGTTCATTTTCAGAGCTCCTAGACATTCCTATAAGAAGTTAGTCAAAAAGTACCTTCGAAAAACGCTTAGGTTAAGTTTCAGAGTTGCTTCTAATGTACCGAAGCTGGACTTAGACATAATTTCACTCTCACAACATTATGGCTGGTTGGAGACAGTCCGAACCACAAGTACCGGGTCCATGGTTCTGGGCGTGTACTGGGGGGACGGGGACGACTCCCATTAACCCCTGACTATACCGGGGATACGCTTATCACAATGCCTTACTGGTCTGTGCTGAAGCAGGGCATTCTGGCATCAAAGTAGCTTGACCTTTATTAGTGAGCCTGGTTACCCCCTCTCGTAACCACAGACTTAGAAATCGCCAGCTCATATACAGTGCATAAAATATATTTATATATATACCCTTATACATCATTTTAATAAAAAATATCACAAAATTCTTCTAAGTCCCTCAGGAAGAGTGAAAGACGCGCACGTTCATTTTCAGTGCTCCTAGACATTCCTATAAGAAGTTAGCCAAAAAGTAGCTTCGAAAAACGCTTAGGTTAAGTTTCAGAGTTGCTTCTAATGTACCAAAGCTGGACTTAGACATAATTTCACTCTCACAACATTATGGCTGGTTGGAGACAGTCCGAACCACAAGTACCGGGTCCATGGTTCTGGGCGTATACTGGGGGGACGGGGACGACTCCCATTAACCCCTGACTATACCGGGGATACGCTTATCACAATGCCTTTCTGGTCTGTGCTGAAGCAGGGCATTCTGGCAGCCAATTGGCTTGACTTTTATTAGTGAGCCTGGTTACCCCCTCTCGGAACCACCGACTTAGAAATCGCCAGCTCATATACATGCATAACATATATTTATATATATACCCTTATACACCATTTTAATAAAAAATATCACAAAATTCTTCTAAGTCCCTCGGGAAGAGTGAAAGACGCGCACGTTCATTTTCAGAGCTCCTAGACATTCCTATAAGAAGTTAGCCAAAAAGTACCTTCGAAAAACGCTTAGGTTAAGTTTCAGAGTTGCTTCTAATGTACCGAAGCTGGACTTAGACATAATTTCACTCTCACAACATTATGGCTGGTTGGAGACAGTCCGAACCACAAATACCGGGTCCATGGTTCTGGCCATATACTGGGGGGACGGGGACGACTCCCATTAACCTCTGACTATACCGGGGATACGCTTATCACAATGCCTTTCTGGTCTGTGCTGAAGCAGGGCATTCTGGCAGCCAATTGGCTTGACTTTTATTAGTGAGCCTGGTTACCCCCTCTCGGAACCACAGACTTAGAAATCGCCAGCTCATATACATGCATAAAATATATTTATATATATACCCTTATACACCAATTTAATAAAAAATATCACAAAATTCTTCTATGTCCCTCGGGAAGAGTGAAAGACGCGCACATTCATTTTTAGAGCTCCTAGACCTTCCTATAAGAAGTTAGCCAAAAAGTAGCTTCGAAAAACGCTTAGGTTAAGTTTCAGAGTTGCATCTAATGTACCGAAGCTGGACTTAGACATAATTTCACTCTAACAACATTATGGCTGGTTGGAGACAGTCCGAACCACAAATACCGGGTCCATGGTTCTGGCCATATACTGTGGGGACGGGGACGACTCCCATTAACCCCTGACTATACCGGGGATACGCTTATCACAATGCCTTTCTGGTCTGTGCTGAAGCAGGGCATTCTGGCAGCCAATTGGCTTGACTTTTATTAGTGAGCCTGGTTACCCCCTCTCGTAACCACAGACTTAGAAATCGCCAGCTCATATACAGTGCATAAAATATATTTATATATATACCCTTATACATCATTTTAATAAAAAATATCACAAAATTCTTCTAAGTCCCTCAGGAAGAGTGAAAGACGCGCACGTTTATTTTCAGAGCTCCTAGACATTCCTATAAGAAGTTAGCCAAAAAGTAGCTTCGAAAAACGCTTAGGTTAAGTTTCAGAGTTGCTTCTAATGTACCAAAGCTGGACTTAGACATAATTTCACTCTCACAACATTATGGCTGGTTGGAGACAGTCCGAACCACAAGTACCGGGTCCATGGTTCTGGGCGTATACTGGGGGGACGGGGACGACTCCCATTAACCCCTGACTATATCGGGGATACGCTTATCACAATGCCTTACTGGTCTGTGCTGAAGCAGGGCATTCTGGCATCCAAGTGGCTTGACCTTTATTAGTGAGCCTGGTTACCCCCTCTCGGAACCACAGACTTAGAAATCGCCAGCTCATATACAGTGCATCAAATATATTTATATATATACCCTTATACACCATTTTAATAAAAAATATCACAAAATTCTTCTAAGTCCCTCGGGAAGAGTGAAAGACGCGCACGTTCATTTTCAGAGCTCCTAGACCTTCCTATAAGAAGTTAGCCAAAAAGTAGCTTCGAAAAACGCTTAGGTTAAGTTTCAGAGTTGCTTCTAATGTACCAAAGCTTTACTTAGACATAATTTCACTCTCACAACATTATGGCTGGTTGGAGACAGTCCAAACCATAATTACCGGGTCCATGGTTCTGGGCGTATACTGGGGGGACGGGGACGACTCCCATTAACCCCTGACTGTACCGGGGATACGCTTATCACAATGCCTTTCTGGTCTGTGCTGAAGCAGGGCATTCTGGCAGCCAATTGGCTTGACTTTTATTAGTGAGCCTGGTTACCCCCTCTCGGAACCACAGACTTAGAAATCGCCAGCTCATATACATGCATAAAATATATTTATATATATACCCTTATACACCATTTTAATAAAAAATATCACAAAATTCTTCTAAGTACCTCAGGAAGAGTGAAAGACGCGCACGTTTATTTTCAGAGCTCCTAGACATTCCTATAAGAAGTTAGCCAAAAAGTACCTTCGAAAAACGCTTAGGTTAAGTTTCAGAGTTGCTTCTAATGTACCGAAGCTGGACTTAGACATAATTTCACTCTCACAACATTATGGCTGGTTGGAGACAGTCCGAACCACAAATACCGGGTCCATGGTTCTGGCCATATACTGGGGGGACGGGGACGACTCCCATTAACCTCTGACTATACCGGGGATACGCTTATCACAATACCTTACTGGTCTGTGCTGAAGCAGGGCATTCTGGCAGACAATTGGCTTGACTTTTATTAGTGAGCCTGGTTACCCCTCTCGGAACCACAGACTTAGAAATCGCCAGCTCATATACATGCATAAAATATATTTATATATATACCCTTATACACCATTTTAATAAAAAATATCACAAAATTCTTCTAAGTCCCTCGGGAAGAGTGAAAGACGCGCACGTTCATTTTCAGAGCTCCTAGACCTTTCTATAAGAAGTTAGCCAAAAAGTAGCTTCGAAAAACGCTTAGGTTAAGTTTCAGAGTTGCATCTAATGTACCGAAGCTGGACTAAGACATAATTTCACTCACAACATTATGGCTGGTTGGAGACAGTCCGAACCACAAATACCGGGTCCATGGTTCTGGCCATATACTGGGGGGACGGGGACGACTCCCATTAACCCCTGACTATACCGGGGATACGCTTATCACAATGCCTTACTGGTCTGTGCTGAAGCAGGGCATTCTGGCAGCCAAGTGGCTTGACCTTTATTAGTGAGCCTGGTTACCCCCTCTCGGAACCACAGACTTAGAAATCGCCAGCTCATATACAGTGCATAAAATATATTTATATATATACCCTTATACATCATTTTAATAAAAAATATCACAAAATTCTTCTAAGTCTCTCAAGAAGAGTGAAAGACGCGCACGTTCATTTTCAGAGCTCCTAGACCTTCCTATAAGAAGTTAGCCAAAAAGTAGCTTCGAAAAACGCTTAGGTTAAGTTTCAGAGTTGCTTCTAATGTACCGAAGCTGGACTTAGACATACTGTAATTTCACTCTCACAACATTATGGCTGGTTGGAGACAGTCCGAACCACAAATTCCGGGTCCATGGTTCTGGCCATATACTGGGGGGACGGGGACGACTCCCATTAACCCCTGACTATACCGGGGATACGCGTATCACACTGCCTTACTGGTCTGTGCTGAAGCAGGGCATTCTGGCAGCCAAGTGGCTTGACCTTTATTAGTGAGCCTGGTTACTCCCTCTCGGAACCACAGACTTAGAAATCGCCAGCTCATATACAGTGCATAAAATATATTTATATATATACCCTTATACACAATTTTAATAACAAATATCACAAAATTCTTCTAAGTCCCTCGGGAAGAGTGACAGACGCGCACGTTCATTTTCAGAGCTCCTAGACCTTCCTATAAGAAGTTAGCCAAAAAGTAGCTTCGAAAAACGCTTAGGTTAAGTTTCAGAGTTGCATCTAATGTACTTAAGCTGGACTTAGACATAATTTCACTCTCACAACATTATGGCTGGTTGGAGACAGTCCGAACCACAAATACCGGGTCCATGGTTCTGGCCATATACTGGGGGGACGGGGACGACTCCCATTAACCCCTGACTATACCGGGGATACGCTTATCACAATGCCTTTCTGGTCTGTGCTGAAGCAGGGCATTCTGGCAGCCAATTGGCTTGACTTTTATTAGTGAGCCTGGTTACCCCCTCTCGGAACCACAGACTTAGAAATCGCCAGCTCATATAGAGTGCATAAAATATATTTATATATATACCCTTATACATCATTTTAATAAAAAATATCACAAAATTCTTCTAAGTCCCTCAGGAATTTTGAAAGACGCGCACGTTCATTTTCAGAGCTCCTAGACATTCCTATAAGAAGTTAGCCAAAAAGTACCTTCGAAAAACGCTTAGGTTAAGTTTCAGAGTTGCTTCTAATGTACCGAAGCTGGACTTAGACATAATTTCACTCTCACAACATTATGGCTGGTTGGAGACACTCCGAACCACAAATACCGGGTCCATGGTTCTGGCCATATACTGGGGGAACGGGGACGACTCCCATTAACCCCTGACTATACCGGGGATACGCTTATCACAATGCCTTACTGGTCTGTGCTGAAGCAGGGCATTGTGGCAGCCAAGTGGCTTGACCTTTATTAGTGAGCCTGGTTACCCCCTCTCGGAACCACAGACTTAAAAATCGCCAGCTCATATACAGTGCATAAAATATATTTATATATATACCCTTATACATCATTTTAATAAAAAATATCACAAAATTCTTCTAAGTCCCTCAGGAAGAGTGAAAGACGCGCACGTTCATTTTCAGAGCTCCTAGACCTTCCTATAAGAAGTTAGCCAAAAAGTAGCTTCGAAAAACGCTTAGGTTAAGTTTCAGAGTTGCTTCTAATGTACCGAAGCTAGACTTAGACATACTGTAATTTCACTCTCACGACATTATGGCTGGTTGGAGACAGTCCGAACCACAAATACCGAGTCCATGGTTCTGGCCATATACTGGGGGGACGGGGACGACTCCCATTAACCCCTGACTATACCGGGGATACGCGTATCACACTGCCTTACTGGTCTGTGCAGAAGCAGGGCATTCTGGCAGCCAAGTGGCTTGACCTTTATTAGTGAGCCTGGTTACCCCCTCTCGGAACCACAGACTTGGAAATCGCCAGCTCATATACAGTGCATAAAATATATTTATACTGTATATATACCCTTATACACCATTTTAATAAAAAATATCACAAAATTCTTCTAAGTCCCTCGGGAAGAGTGAAAGACGCGCACGTCCATTTTCAGAGCTCCTAGACCTTCCTATAAGAAGTTAGCCAAAAAGTAGCTTCGAAAAACGCTTAGGTTAAGTTTCAGAGTTGCTTCTAATGTACCAAAGCTGGACTTAGACATAATTTCACTCTCACAACATTATGGCTGGTTGGAGACAGTCCGAACCACAAGTACCGGGTCCATGGTTCTGGCCGTATACTGGGGGGACGGGGACGACTCCCATTAACCCCTGACTATACCGGGGATACGCTTATCACAATGCCTTTCTGGTCTGTGCTGAAGCAGGGCATTCTGGCAGCCAAGTGGCTTGACCTTTATTAGTGAGCCTGGTTACCCCCTCTCGGAACCACAGACTTAGAAATCGCCAGCTCATATACAGTGCATAAAATATATTTATATATATACCCTTATACACCATTTTAATAAAAAATATCACAAAATTCTTCTAAGTCCCTCGGGAAGAGTGAAAGACGCGCATGTTCATTTTCAGAGCTCCTAGACCTTCCTATAAGAAGTTAGCCAAAAAGTAGCTTCGAAAAACGTTTAGGTTAAGTTTCAGAGTTGCTTCTAATGTACCAAAGCTGGACTTAGACATAATTTCACTCTCACAACATTATGGCTGGTTGGAGACAGTCCGAACCACAAATACCGGGTCCATGGTTCTGGCCATATACTGGGGGGACGGGGACGACTCCCATTAACCTCTTACTATACCGGGGATACGCTTATCACAATGCCTTTCTGGTCTGTGCTGAAGCAGGGCATTCTGGCAGCTAATTGGCTTGACTTTTATTAGTGAGCCTGGTTACCCCCTCTCGGAACCACAGACTTAGAAATCGCCAGCTCATATACATGCATAAAATATATTTATATATATACCCTTATACACCATTTTAATAAAAAATATCACAAAATTCTTCTAAGTCCCTCGGGAAGAGTGAAAGACGCGCACGTTCATTTTCAGAGCTCCTAGACCTTCCTATAAGAAGTTAGCCAAAAAGTAGCTTCGAAAAACGCTTAGGTTAAGTTCCAGAGTTGCATCTAATGTACCGAAGCTGGACTTAGACATAATTTCACTCTCACAACATTATGGCTGGTTGGAGACAGTCCGAACCACAAATACAGGGTCCATGGTTCTGGCCATATACTGGGGGGACGGGAACGACTCCCATTAACCCCTGACTATACCGGGGATACGCTTATCACAATGCCTTTCTGGTCTGTGCTGAAGCAGGGCATTCTGGCATCAAAGTAGCTTGACCTTTATTAGTGAGCCTGGTTACCCCCTCTCGTAACCACAGACTTAGAAATCGCCAGCTCATATACAGTGCATAAAATATATTTATATATATACCCTTATACATCATTTTAATAAAAAATATCACAAAATTCTTCTAAGTCCCTAGGGAAGAGTGAAAGACGCGCACGTTCATTTTCAGAGCTCCTAGACCTTCCTATAAGAAGTTAGCCAAAAAGTAGCTTCGAAAAACGCTTAGGTTAAGTTTCAGAGTTGCTTCTAATGTACCAAAGCTGGACTTAGACATAATTTCACTCTCACAACATTATGGCTGGTTGGAGACAGTCCGAACCACAAATACCGGGTCCATGGTTCTGGGCGTATACTGGGGGGACGGGGACGACTCCCATTAACCCCTGACTATACCGGGGATACGCTTATCACAATGCCTTACTGGTCTGTGCTGAAGCAGGGCATTCTGGCATCAAAGTAGCTTGACCTTTATTAGTGAGCCTGGTTACCCCCTCTCGGAACCACAGACTTAGAAATCGCCAGCTCATATACAGTGCATAAAATATATTTATATATATACCCTTATACACCATTTTAATAAAAAATATCACAAAATTCTTCTAAGTCCCTCGGGAAGAGTGAAAGACGCGCACGTTCATTTTCAGAGCTCCTAGACCTTCCTATAAGAAGTTAGCCAAAAAGTAGCTTCGAAAAACGCTTAGGTTAAGTTTCAGAGGTACTTCTAATCTACCAAAGCTGGACTTAGACATAATTTCACTCTCACAACATTATGGCTGGTTGGAGACAGTCCGAACCACAAATACCGGGTCCATGGTTCTGGCCATATACTGGGGGGACGGGGACGACTCCCATTAACCCCTGACTATACCGGGGATACGCTTATCACAATGCCTTTCTGGTCTGTGCTGAAGCAGGGCAATCTGGCAGCCAATTGGCTTGACTTTTATTAGTGAGCCTGGTTACCCCCTCTCGTAACCACAGACTTAGAAATCGCCAGCTCATATACAGTGCATAAAATATATTTATATATATACCCTTATACATCATTTTAATAAAAAATATCACAAAATTCTTCTAAGTCCCTCAGGAAGAGTGAAAGACGCGCACGTTCATTTTCAGAGCTCCTAGACATTCCTATAAGAAGTTAGCCAAAAAGTACCTTCGAAAAACGCTTAGGTTAAGTTTCAGAGTTGCTTCTAATGTACCGAAGCTGGACTTAGACATAATTTCACTCTCACAACATTATGGCTGGTTGGAGACAGTCCGAACCACAAATACCGGGTCCATGGTTCTGGCCATATACTGGGGGGACCGGGACGACTCCCATTAACCTCTGACTATACCGGGGATACGCTTATCACAATGCCTTTCTGGTCTGTGCTGAAGCAGGGCATTCTGGCAGCCAATTGGCTTGACTTTTATTAGTGAGCCTGGTTACCCCCTCTCGGAACCACAGACTTAGAAATCGCCAGCTCATATACATGCATAACATATATTTATATATATACCCTTATACACCATTTTAATAAAAAATATCACAAAATTCTTCTATGTCCCTCGGGAAGAGTGAAAGACGCGCACGTTCATTTTTAGATCTCCTAGACCTTCCTATAAGAATTTAGCCAAAAAGTAGCTTCGAAAAACGCTTAGGTTAAGTTTCAGAGTTGCTTCTAATGTACCGAAGCTGGACTTAGACATAATTTCACTCTCACAACATTATGGCTGGTTGGAGACAGTCCGAACCACAAATACCGGGTCCATGGTTCTGGCCATATACTGGGGGGACGGGGACGACTCCCATTAACCCCTGACTATACCGGGGATACGCTTATCACAATGCCTTTCTGGTCTGTGCTGAAGCAGGGCATTCTGGCAGCCAATTGGCTTGACTTTTATTAGTGAGCCTGGTTACCCCCTCTCGTAACCACAGACTTAGAAATCGCCAGCTCATATACAGTGCATAAAATATATATATATATATACCCTTATACATCATTTTAATAAAAAATATCACAAAATTCTTCTAAGTCCCTCAGGAAGAGTGAAAGACGCGCACGTTCATTTTCAGTGCTCCTAGAAATTCCTATAAGAAGTTAGCCAAAAAGTAGCTTCGAAAAACGCTTAGGTTAAGTTTCAGAGTTGCTTCTAATGTACCAAAGCTGGACTTAGACATAATTTCACTCTCACAACATTATGGCTGGTTGGAGACAGTCCGAACCACAAGTACCGGGTCCATGGTTCTGGGCGTATACTGGGGGGACGGGGACGACTCCCATTAACCCCTGACTATACCGGGGATACGCTTATCACAATGCCTTACTGGTCTGTGCTGAAGCAGGGCATTCTGGCATCAAAGTAGCTTGACCTTTATTAGTGAGCCTGGTTACCCCCTCTCGGAACCACAGACTTAGAAATCGGCAGCTCATATACAGTGCATAAAATATATTTATATATATACCCTTATACACCATTTTAATAAAAAATATCACAAAATTCTTCTAAGTCCCTCTGGAAGAGTGAAAGACGCGCACGTTCATTTTCAGAGCTCCTAGACCTTCCTATAAGAAGTTAGCCAAAAAGTAGCTTCGAAAAACGCTTAGGTTAAGTTTCAGAGGTACTTCTAATGTACCAAAGCTGGACTTAGACATAATTTCACTCTCACAACATTATGGCTGGTTGGAGACAGTCCGAACCACAAGTACCGGGTCCATGGTTCTGGGCGTATACTGGGGGGACGGGGACGACTCCCATTAACCCCTGACTATACCGGGGATACGCTTATCACAATGCCTTTCTGGTCTGTGCTGAAGCAGGGCATTCTGGCATCCAAGTGGCTTGACCTTTATTAGTGAGCCTGGTTACCCCCTCTCGGAACCACAGACTTAGAAATCGCCAGCTCATATACATGCATAAAATATATTTATATATATACCCTTATACACCATTTTAATAAAAAATATCACAAAATTCTTCTAAGTCCCTCGGGAAGAGTGAAAGACGCGCACGTTCATTTTCAGAGCTCCTAGACCTTCCTATAAGAAGTTAGCCAAAAAGTACCTTCGAAAAACGCTTAGGTTAAGTTTCAGAGTTGCTTCTAATGTACCGAAGCTGGACTTAGACATAATTTCACTCTCACAACATTATGGCTGGTTGGAGACAGTCCGAACCACAAATACCGGGTCCATGGTTCTGGCCATATACTGGGGGGACGGGGACGACTCCCATTAACCTCTGACTATACCGGGGATACGCTTATCACAATGCCTTTCTGGTCTGTGCTGAAGCAGGGCATTCTGGCAGCCAATTGGCTTGACTTTTATTAGTGAGCCTGGTTACCCCCTCTCGGAACCACCGACTTAGAAATCGCCAGCTCATATACATGCATAACATATATTTATATATATACCCTTATACACCATTTTAATAAAAAATATCACAAAATTCTTCTAAGTCCCTCGGGAAGAGTGAAAGATGCGCACGTTCATTTTTAGAGCTCCTAGACCTTCCTATAAGAAGTTAGCCAAAAAGTAGCTTCGAAAAACGCTTAGGTTAAGTTTCAGAGTTGCATCTAATGTACCGAAGCTGGACTTAGACATAATTTCACTCTCACAACATTATGGCTGGTTGGAGACAGTCCGAACCACAAATACCGGGTCCATGGTTCTGGCCATATACTGGGGGGACGGGGACGACTCCCATTAACCCCTGACTATACCGGGGATACGCTTATCACAATGCCTTTCTGGTCTGTGCTGAAGCAGGGCATTCTGGCAGCCAATTGGCTTGACTTTTATTAGTGAGCCTGGTTACCCCCTCTCGTAACC
This sequence comes from Ascaphus truei, assembly GCF_040206685.1. Classification (NCBI taxonomy): domain Eukaryota; kingdom Metazoa; phylum Chordata; class Amphibia; order Anura; family Ascaphidae; genus Ascaphus; species Ascaphus truei. Next base: position 263,871,525 of record NC_134484.1, read on the forward strand.
ACAGACTTAGAAATCGCCAGCTCATATACAGTGCATAAAATATATTTATATATATACCCTTATACATCATTTTAATAAAAAATATCACAAAATTCTTCTAAGTCCCTCAGGAAGAGTGAAAGACGCGCACGTTCATTTTCAGTGCTCCTAGACATTCCTATAAGAAGTTAGCCAAAAAGTAGCTTCGAAAAACGCTTAGGTTAAGTTTCAGAGTTGCTTCTAATGTACCAAAGCTGGACTTAGACATAATTTCACTCTCACAACATTATGGCTGGTTGGAGACAGTCCGAACCACAAGTACCGGGTCCATGGTTCTGGGCGTGTACTGGGGGGACGGGGACGACTCCCATTAACCCCTGACTATACCGGGGATACGCTTATCACAATGCCTTACTGGTCTGTGCTGAAGCAGGGCATTCTGGCATCAAAGTAGCTTGACCTTTATTAGTGAGCCTGGTTACCCCCTCTCGTAACCACAGACTTAGAAATCGCCAGCTCATATACAGTGCATAAAATATATTTATATATATACCCTTATACATCATTTTAATAAAAAATATCACAAAATTCTTCTAAGTCCCTCAGGAAGAGTGAAAGACGCGCACGTTCATTTTCAGTGCTCCTAGACATTCCTATAAGAAGTTAGCCAAAAAGTAGCTTCGAAAAACGCTTAGGTTAAGTTTCAGAGTTGCTTCTAATGTACCAAAGCTGGACTTAGACATAATTTCACTCTCACAACATTATGGCTGGTTGGAGACAGTCCGAACCACAAGTACCGGGTCCATGGTTCTGGGCGTATACTGGGGGGACGGGGACGACTCCCATTAACCCCTGACTATACCGGGGATACGCTTATCACAATGCCTTTCTGGTCTGTGCTGAAGCAGGGCATTCTGGCAGCCAATTGGCTTGACTTTTATTAGTGAGCCTGGTTACCCCCTCTCGGAACCACCGACTTAGAAATCGCCAGCTCATATACATGCATAACATATATTTATATATATACCCTTATACACCATTTTAATAAAAAATATCACAAAATTCTTCTAAGTCCCTCGGGAAGAGTGAAAGATGCGCACGTTCATTTTTAGAGCTCCTAGACCTTCCTATAAGAAGTTAGCCAAAAAGTAGCTTCGAAAAACGCTTAGGTTAAGTTTCAGAGTTGCATCTAATGTACCGAAGCTGGACTTAGACATAATTTCACTCTCACAACATTATGGCTGGTTGGAGACAGTCCGAACCACAAATACCGGGTCCATGGTTCTGGCCATATACTGGGGGGACGGGGACGACTCCCATTAACCCCTGACTATACCGGGGATACGCTTATCACAATGCCTTACTGGTCTGTGCTGAAGCAGGGCATTCTGGCATCAAAGTAGCTTGACCTTTATTAGTGAGCCTGGTTACCCCCTCTCGTAACCACAGACTTAGAAATCGCCAGCTCATATACAGTGCATAAAATATATTTATATATATACCCTTATACATCATTTTAATAAAAAATATCACAAAATTCTTCTAAGTCCCTCAGGAAGAGTGAAAGACGCGCACGTTCATTTTCAGTGCTCCTAGACATTCCTATAAGAAGTTAGCCAAAAAGTAGCTTCGAAAAACGCTTAGGTTAAGTTTCAGAGTTGCTTCTAATGTACCAAAGCTGGACTTAGACATAATTTCACTCTCACAACATTATGGCTGGTTGGAGACAGTCCGAACCACAAGTACCGGGTCCATGGTTCTGGGCGTATACTGGGGGGACGGGGACGACTCCCATTAACCCCTGACTATACCGGGGATACGCTTATCACAATGCCTTACTGGTCTGTGCTGAAGCAGGGCATTCTGGCATCAAAGTAGCTTGACCTTTATTAGTGAGCCTGGTTACCCCCTCTCGGAACCACAGACTTAGAAATCGCCAGCTCATATACAGTACAGTGCATAAAATATATTTATATATATACCCTTATACACCATTTAAATAAAAAATATCACAAAATTCTTCTAAGTCCCTCGGGAAGAGTGAAAGACGCGCACGTTCATTTTCAGAGCTCCTAGACCTTCCTATAAGAAGTTAGCCAAAAAGTAGCTTCGAAAAACGCTTAGGTTAAGTTTCAGAGGTACTTCTAATGTACCAAAGCTGGACTTAGACATAATTTCACTCTCACAACATTATGGCTGGTTGGAGACAGTCCGAACCACAAATACCGGGTCCATGGTTCTGGCCATATACTGGGGGGACGGGGACGACTCCCATTAACCTCTGACTATACCGGGGATACGCTTATCACAATGCCTTTCTGGTCTGTGCTGAAGCAGGGCATTCTGGCAGCCAATTGGCTTGACTTTTATTAGTGAGCCTGGTTACCCCCTCTCGGAACCACAGACTTAGAAATCGCCAGCTCATATACATGCATAACATATATTTATATATATACCCTTATACACCATTTTAATAAAAAATATCACAAAATTCTTCTAAGTCCCTCGGGAAGAGTGAAAGACGCGCACGTTCATTTTCAGAGCTCCTAGACATTCCTATAAGAAGTTAGCCAAAAAGTACCTTCGAAAAACGCTTAGGTTAAGTTTCAGAGTTGCTTCTAATGTACCGAAGCTGGACTTAGACATAATTTCACTCTCACAACATTATGGCTGGTTGGAGACAGTCCGAACCACAAATACCGGGTCCATGGTTCTGGCCATATACTGGGGGGACGGGGACGACTCCCATTAACCTCTGACTATACCAGGGATACGCTTATCACAATGCCTTTCTGGTCTGTGCTGAAGCAGGGCATTCTGGCAGCCAATTGGCTTGACTTTTATTAGTGAGCCTGGTTACCCCCTCTCGTAACCACAGACTTAGAAATCGCCAGCTCATATACAGTGCATAAAATATATTTATATATATACCCTTATACATCATTTTAATAAAAAATATCACAAAATTCTTCTAAGTCCCTCAGGAAGAGTGAAAGACGCGCACGTTCATTTTCAGTGCTCCTAGACATTCCTATAAGAAGTTAGCCAAAAAGTAGCTTCGAAAAACGCTTAGGTTAAGTTTCAGAGTTGCTTCTAATGTACCAAAGCTGGACTTAGACATAATTTCACTCTCACAACATTATGGCTGGTTGGAGACAGTCCGAACCACAAGTACCGGGTCCATGGTTCTGGGCGTATACTGGGGGGACGGGGACGACTCCCATTAACCCCTGACTATACCGGGGATACGCTTATCACAATGCCTTACTGGTCTGTGCTGAAGCAGGGCATTCTGGCATCAAAGTAGCTTGACCTTTATTAGTGAGCCTGGTTACCCCCTCTCGGAACCACAGACTTAGAAATCGCCAGCTCATATACAGTGCATAAAATATATTTATATATATACCCTTATACACCATTTAAATAAAAAATATCACAAAATTCTTCTAAGTCCCTCGGGAAGAGTGAAAGACGCGCACGTTCATTTTCAGACCTCCTAGACCTTCCTATAAGAAGTTAGCCAAAAAGTAGCTTCGAAAAACGCTTAGGTTAAGTTTCAGAGGAACTTCTAATGTACCAAAGCTGGACTTAGACATAATTTCACTCTCACAACATTATGGCTGGTTGGAGACAGTCCGAACCACAAGTACCGGGTCCATGGTTCTGGGCGTATAATGGGGGGACGGGGACGACTCCCATTAACCCCTGACTATACCGGGGATACGCTTATCACAATGCCTTACTGGTCTGTGCTGAAGCAGGGCATTCTGGCATCCAAGTGGCTTGACCTTTATTAGTGAGTCTGGTTACCCCCTCTCGGAACCACAGACTTAGAAATCGCCAGCTCATATACATGCATAAAATAGATTTATATATAAACCCTTATACACCATTTTAATAAAAAATATCACAAAATTCTTCTAAGTCCCTCGGGAAGAGTGAAAGACGCGCACGTTCATTTTCAGAGCTCCTAGACATTCCTATAAGAAGTTAGCCAAAAAGTACCTTCGAAAAACGCTTAGGTTAAGTTTCAGAGTTGCTTCTAATGTACCGAAGCTGGACTTAGACATAATTTCACTCTCACAACATTATGGCTGGTTGGAGACAGTCCGAACCACAAATACCGGGTCCATGGTTCTGGCCATATACTGGGGGGACGGGGACGACTCCCATTAACCTCTGACTATACCGGGGATACGCTTATCACAATGCCTTTCTGGTCTGTGCTGAAGCAGGGCATTCTGGCAGCCAATTGGCTTGACTTTTATTAGTGAGCCTGGTTACCCCCTCTCGTAACCACAGACTTAGAAATCGCCAGCTCATATACAGTGCATAAAATATATTTATATATATACCCTTATACATCATTTTAATAAAAAATATCACAAAATTCTTCTAAGTCCCTCAGGAAGAGTGAAAGACGCGCACGTTCATTTTCAGAGCTCCTAGACATTCCTATAAGAAGTTAGCCAAAAAGTACCTTCGAAAAACGCTTAGGTTAAGTTTCAGAGTTGCTTCTAATGTACCGAAGCTGGACTTAGACATAATTTCACTCTCACAACATTATGGCTGGTTGGAGACAGTCCGAACCACAAATACCGGGTCCATGGTTCTGGCCATATACTGGGGGGACGGGGACGACTCCCATTAACCTCTGACTATACCGGGGATACGCTTATCACAATGCCTTTCTGGTCTGTGCTGAAGCAGGGCATTCTGGCAGCCAATTGGCTTGACTTTTATTAGTGAGCCTGGTTACCCCCTCTCGGAACCACAGACTTTGAAATCGCCAGCTCATATACATGCATAACATATATTTATATATATACCCTTATACACCATTTTAATAAAAAATATCACAAAATTCTTCTAAGTCCCTCGGGAAGAGTGAAAGACGCGCACGTTCATTTTCAGACCTCCTAGACCTTCCTATAAGAAGTTAGCCAAAAAGTAGCTTCGAAAAACGCTTAGGTTAAGTTTCAGAGGTACTTCTAATGTACCAAAGCTGGACTTAGACATAATTTTACTCTCACAACATTATGGCTGGTTGGAGACAGTCCGAACCACAAGTACCGGGTCCATGGTTCTGGGCGTATAATGGGGGGACGGGGACGACTCCCATTAACCCCTGACTATACCGGGGATACGCTTATCACAATGCCTTACTGGTCTGTGCTGAAGCAGGGCATTCTGGCATCCAAGTGGCTTGACCTTTATTAGTGAGCCTGGTTACCCCCTCTCGGAACCACAGACTTAGAAATCGCCAGCTCATATACATGCATAAAATATATTTATATATATACCCTTATACATCATTTTAATAAAAAATATCACAAAATTCTTCTAAGTCCCTCAGGAAGAGTGAAAGACGCGCACGTTCATTTTCAGAGCTCCTAGACATTCCTATAAGAAGTTAGCCAAAAAGTACCTTCGAAAAACGCTTAGGTTAAGTTTCAGAGTTGCTTCTAATGTACCGAAGCTGGACTTAGACATAATTTCACTCTCACAACATTATGGCTGGTTGGAGACAGTCCGAACCACAAATACCGGGTCCATGGTTCTGGCCATATACTGGGGGGACGGGGACGACTCCCATTAACCTCTGACTATACCGGGGATACGCTTATCACAATGCCTTTCTGGTCTGTGCTGAAGCAGGGCATTCTGGCAGCCAATTGGCTTGACTTTTATTAGTGAGCCTGGTTACCCCCTCTCGGAACCACAGACTTTGAAATCGCCAGCTCATATACATGCATAACATATATTTATATATATACCCTTATACACCATTTTAATAAAAAATATCACAAAATTCTTCTAAGTCCCTCGGGAAGAGTGAAAGACGCGCACGTTCATTTTCAGAGCTCCTAGACCTTCCTATAAGAAGTTAGCCAAAAAGTAGCTTCGAAAAACGCTTAGGTTAAGTTTCAGAGGTACTTCTAATGTACCAAAGCTGGACTTAGACATAATTTTACTCTCACAACATTATGGCTGGTTGGAGACAGTCCGAACCACAAGTACCGGGTCCATGGTTCTGGGCGTATAATGGGGGGACGGGGACGACTCCCATTAACCCCTGACTATACCGGGGATACGCTTATCACAATGCCTTACTGGTCTGTGCTGAAGCAGGGCATTCTGGCATCCAAGTGGCTTGACCTTTATTCGTGAGCCTGGTTACCCCCTCTCGGAACCACAGACTTAGAAATCGCCAGCTCATATACATGCATAAAATAGATTTATATATATACCCTTATACACCATTTTAATAAAAAATATCACAAAATTCTTCTAAGTCCCTCGGGAAGAGTGAAAGACGCGCACGTTCATTTTCAGAGCTCCTAGACCTTCCTATAAGAAGTTAGCCAAAAAGTAGCTTCGAAAAACGCTTAGGTTAAGTTTCAGAGTTGCATCTAATGTACCGAAGCTGGACTTAGACATAATTTCACTCTCACAACATTATGGCTGGTTGGAGACAGTCCGAACCACAAATACCGGGTCCATGGTTCTGGCCATATACTGGGGGGACGGGAACGACTCCCATTAACCCCTGACAATACCGGGGATACGCTTATCACAATGCCTTTCTGGTCTGTGCTGAAGCAGGGCATTCTGGCAGCCAATTGGCTTGACTTTTATTAGTGAGCCTGGTTACCCCCTCTCGTAACCACAGACTTAGAAATCGCCAGCTCATATACAGTGCATAAAATATATTTATATATATACCCTTATACATCATTTTAATAAAAAATATCACAAAATTCTTCTAAGTCCCTCAGGAAGAGTGAAAGACGCGCACGTTCATTTTCAGAGCTCCTAGACATTCCTATAAGAAGTTAGCCAAAAAGTACCTTCGAAAAACGCTTAGGTTAAGTTTCAGAGTTGCTTCTAATGTACCGAAGCTGGACTTAGACATAATTTCACTCTCACAACATTATGGCTGGTTGGAGACAGTCCGAACCACAAATACCGGGTCCATGGTTCTGGCCATATACTGGGGGGACGGGGACGACTCCCATTAACCTCTGACTATACCGGGGATACGCTTATCACAATGCCTTTCTGGTCTGTGCTGAAGCAGGGCATTCTGGCAGCCAATTGGCTTGACTTTTATTAGTGAGCCTGGTTACCCCCTCTCGGAACCACAGACTTTGAAATCGCCAGCTCATATACATGCATAACATATATTTATATATATACCCTTATACACCATTTTAATAAAAAATATCACAAAATTCTTCTAAGTCCCTCGGGAAGAGTGAAAGACGCGCACGTTCATTTTCAGACCTCCTAGACCTTCCTATAAGAAGTTAGCCAAAAAGTAGCTTCGAAAAACGCTTAGGTTAAGTTTCAGAGGTACTTCTAATGTACCAAAGCTGGACTTAGACATAATTTTACTCTCACAACATTATGGCTGGTTGGAGACAGTCCGAACCACAAGTACCGGGTCCATGGTTCTGGGCGTATAATGGGGGGACGGGGACGACTCCCATTAACCCCTGACTATACCGGGGATACGCTTATCACAATGCCTTACTGGTCTGTGCTGAAGCAGGGCATTCTGGCATCCAAGTGGCTTGACCTTTATTAGTGAGCCTGGTTACCCCCTCTCGGAACCACAGACTTAGAAATCGCCAGCTCATATACATGCATAAAATATATTTATATATATACCCTTATACATCATTTTAATAAAAAATATCACAAAATTCTTCTAAGTCCCTCAGGAAGAGTGAAAGACGCGCACGTTCATTTTCAGAGCTCCTAGACATTCCTATAAGAAGTTAGCCAAAAAGTACCTTCGAAAAACGCTTAGGTTAAGTTTCAGAGTTGCTTCTAATGTACCGAAGCTGGACTTAGACATAATTTCACTCTCACAACATTATGGCTGGTTGGAGACAGTCCGAACCACAAATACCGGGTCCATGGTTCTGGCCATATACTGGGGGGACGGGGACGACTCCCATTAACCTCTGACTATACCGGGGATACGCTTATCACAATGCCTTTCTGGTCTGTGCTGAAGCAGGGCATTCTGGCAGCCAATTGGCTTGACTTTTATTAGTGAGCCTGGTTACCCCCTCTCGGAACCACAGACTTTGAAATCGCCAGCTCATATACATGCATAACATATATTTATATATATACCCTTATACACCATTTTAATAAAAAATATCACAAAATTCTTCTAAGTCCCTCGGGAAGAGTGAAAGACGCGCACGTTCATTTTCAGAGCTCCTAGACCTTCCTATAAGAAGTTAGCCAAAAAGTAGCTTCGAAAAACGCTTAGGTTAAGTTTCAGAGGTACTTCTAATGTACCAAAGCTGGACTTAGACATAATTTTACTCTCACAACATTATGGCTGGTTGGAGACAGTCCGAACCACAAGTACCGGGTCCATGGTTCTGGGCGTATAATGGGGGGACGGGGACGACTCCCATTAACCCCTGACTATACCGCGGATACGCTTATCACAATGCCTTACTGGTCTGTGCTGAAGCAGGGCATTCTGGCATCCAAGTGGCTTGACCTTTATTCGTGAGCCTGGTTACCCCCTCTCGGAACCACAGACTTAGAAATCGCCAGCTCATATACATGCATAAAATAGATTTATATATATACCCTTATACACCATTTTAATAAAAAATATCACAAAATTCTTCTAAGTCCCTCGGGAAGAGTGAAAGACGCGCACGTTCATTTTCAGAGCTCCTAGACCTTCCTATAAGAAGTTAGCCAAAAAGTAGCTTCGAAAAACGCTTAGGTTAAGTTTCAGAGTTGCATCTAATGTACCGAAGCTGGACTTAGACATAATTTCACTCTCACAACATTATGGCTGGTTGGAGACAGTCCGAACCACAAATACCGGGTCCATGGTTCTGGCCATATACTGGGGGGACGGGAACGACTCCCATTAACCCCTGACTATACCGGGGATACGCTTATCACAATGCCTTTCTGGTCTGTGCTGAAGCAGGGCATTCTGGCAGCCAATTGGCTTGACTTTTATTAGTGAGCCTGGTTACCCCCTCTCGTAACCACAGACTTAGAAATCGCCAGCTCATATACAGTGCATAAAATATATTTATATATATACCCTTATACATCATTTTAATAAAAAATATCACAAAATTCTTCTAAGTCCCTCAGGAAGAGTGAAAGACGCGCACGTTCATTTTCAGAGCTCCTAGACATTCCTATAAGAAGTTAGCCAAAAAGTACCTTCGAAAAACGCTTAGGTTAAGTTTCAGAGTTGCTTCTAATGTACCGAAGCTGGACTTAGACATAATTTCACTCTCACAACATTATGGCTGGTTGGAGACAGTCCGAACCACAAATACCGGGTCCATGGTTCTGGCCATATACTTTGGGGACGGGGACGACTCCCATTAACCTCTGACTATACCGGGGATACGCTTATCACAATGCCTTTCTGGTCTGTGCTGAAGCAGGGCATTCTGGCAGCCAATTGGCTTGACTTTTATTAGTGAGCCTGGTTACCCCCTCTCGGAACCACAGACTTAGAAATCGCCAGCTCATATACATGCATAAAATATATTTATATATATACCCTTATACACCATTTTAATAAAAAATATCACAAAATTCTTCTAAGTCCCTCGGGAAGAGTGAAAGACGCGCACGTTCATTTTCAGAGCTCCTAGACCTTCCTATAAGAAGTTAGCCAAAAAGTAGCTTCGAAAAACGCTTAGGTTAAGTTTCAGAGTTGCTTCTAATGTACCAAAGCTGGACTTAGACATAATTTCACTCTCACAACATTATGGCTGGTTGGAGACAGTCCGAACCACAAATACCGGGTCCATGGTTCTGGCCATATACTGGGGGGACGGGGACGACTCCCATTAACTTCTGACTATACCGGGGATACGCTTATCACAATGCCTTTCTGGTCTGTGCTGAAGCAGGGCATTCTGGCAGCCAATTGGCTTGACTTTTATTAGTGAGCCTGGTTACCCCCTCTCGGAACCACAGACTTAGAAATCGCCAGCTCATATACATGCATAAAATATATTTATATATATACCCTTATACACCATTTTAATAAAAAATATCACAAAATTCTTCTAAGTCCCTCGGGAAGAGTGAAAGACGCGCACGTTCATTTTCAGAGCTCCTAGACATTCCTATAAGAAGTTAGCCAAAAAGTACCTTCGAAAAACGCTTAGGTTAAGTTTCAGAGTTGCTTCTAATGTACCGAAGCTGGACTTAGACATAATTTCACTCTCACAACATTATGGCTGGTTGGAGACAGTCCGAACCACAAATACCGGGTCCATGGTTCTGGCCATATACTGGGGGGACGGGAACGACTCCCATTAACCCCTGACTATACCGGGGATACGCTTATCACAATGCCTTTCTGGTCTGTGCTTAAGCAGGGCATTCTGGCAGCCAATTGGCTTGACTTTTATTAGTGAGCCTGGTTACCCCCTCTCGGAACCACAGACTTAGAAATCGCCAGCTCATATACATGCATAACATATATTTATTTATATACCCTTATACACCATTTTAATAAAAAATATCACAAAATTCTTCTAAGTCCCTCGGGAAGAGTGAAAGACGCGCACGTTCATTTTCAGAGCTCCTAGACATTCCTATAAGAAGTTAGCCAAAAAGTACCTTCGAAAAACGCTTAGGTTAAGTTTCAGAGTTGCTTCTAATGTACCGAAGCTGGACTTAGACATAATTTCACTCTCACAACATTATGGCTGGTTGGAGACAGTCCGAACCACAAATACCGGGTCCATGGTTCTGGCCATATACTGGGGGGACGGGGACGACTCCCATTAACCTCTGATTATACCGGGGATACGCTTATCACAATGCCTTTCTGGTCTGTGCTGAAGCAGGGCATTCTGGCAGCCAATTGGCTTGACTTTTATTAGTGAGCCTGGTTACCCCCTCTCGGAACCACAGACTTAGAAATCGCCAGCTCATATTCATGCATAAAATATATTTATATATATACCCTTATACACCATTTTAATAAAAAATATCACAAAATTCTTCTAAGTCCCTCGGGAAGAGTGAAAGACGCGCACGTTCATTTTCAGAGCTCCTAGACCTTCCTATAAGAAGTTAGCCAAAAAGTAGCTTCGAAAAACGCTTAGGTTAAGTTTCAGAGTTGCATCTAATGTACCGAAGCTGGACTTAGACATAATTTCACTCTCACAACATTATGGCTGGTTGGAGACAGTCCGAACCACAAATACCGGGTCCATGGTTCTGGCCATATACTGGGGGGACGGGAACGACTCCCATTAACCCCTGACTATACCGGGGATACGCTTATCACAATGCCTTTCTGGTCTGTGCTGAAGCAGGGCATTCTGGCAGCCAATTGGCTTGACTTTTATTAGTGAGCCTGGTTACCCCCTCTCGTAACCACAGACTTAGAAATCGCCAGCTCATATACAGTGCATAAAATATATTTATATATATACCCTTATACATCATTTTAATAAAAAATATCACAAAATTCTTCTAAGTCCCTCAGGAAGAGTGAAAGACGCGCACGTTCATTTTCAGAGCTCCTAGACATTCCTATAAGAAGTTAGCCAAAAAGTACCTTCGAAAAACGCTTAGGTTAAGTTTCAGAGTTGCTTCTAATGTACCGAAGCTGGACTTAGACATAATTTCACTCTCACAACATTATGGCTGGTTGGAGACAGTCCGAACCACAAATACCGGGTCCATGGTTCTGGCCATATACTTTGGGGACGGGGACGACTCCCATTAACCTCTGACTATACCGGGGATACGCTTATCACAATGCCTTTCTGGTCTGTGCTGAAGCAGGGCATTCTGGCAGCCAATTGGCTTGACTTTTATTAGTGAGCCTGGTTACCCCCTCTCGGAACCACAGACTTAGAAATCGCCAGCTCATATACATGCATAAAATATATTTATATATATACCCTTATACACCATTTTAATAAAAAATATCACAAAATTCTTCTAAGTCCCTCGGGAAGAGTGAAAGACGCGCACGTTCATTTTCAGAGCTCCTAGACCTTCCTATAAGAAGTTAGCCAAAAAGTAGCTTCGAAAAACGCTTAGGTTAAGTTTCAGAGTTGCATCTAATGTACCGAAGCTGGACTTAGACATAATTTCACTCTCACAACATTATGGCTGGTTGGAGACAGTCCGAACCACAAATACCGGGTCCATGGTTCTGGCCATATACTGGGGGGACGGGGACGACTCCCATTAACTTCTGACTATACCGGGGATACGCTTATCACAATGCCTTTCTGGTCTGTGCTGAAGCAGGGCATTCTGGCAGCCAATTGGCTTGACTTTTATTAGTGAGCCTGGTTACCCCCTCTCGGAACCACTGACTTAGAAATCGCCAGCTCATATACATGCATAAAATATATTTATATATATACCCTTATACACCATTTTAATAAAAAATATCACAAAATTCTTCTAAGTCCCTCGGGAAGAGTGAAAGACGCGCACGTTCATTTTCAGAGCTCCTAGACCTTCCTATAAGAAGTTAGCCAAAAAGTAGCTTCGAAAAACGCTTAGGTTAAGTTTCAGAGTTGCATCTAATGTACCGAAGCTGGACTTAGACATAATTTCACTCTCACAACATTATGGCTGGTTGGAGACAGTCCGAACCACAAATACCGGGTCCATGGTTCTGGCCATATACTGGGGGGACGGGAACGACTCCCATTAACCCCTGACTATACCGGGGATACGCTTATCACAATGCCTTTCTGGTCTGTGCTTAAGCAGGGCATTCTGGCAGCCAATTGGCTTGACTTTTATTAGTGAGCCTGGTTACCCCCTCTCGGAACCACAGACTTAGAAATCGCCAGCTCATATACATGCATAACATATATTTATTTATATACCCTTATACACCATTTTAATAAAAAATATCACAAAATTCTTCTAAGTCCCTCGGGAAGAGTGAAAGACGCGCACGTTCATTTTCAGAGCTCCTAGACATTCCTATAAGAAGTTAGCCAAAAAGTACCTTCGAAAAACGCTTAGGTTAAGTTTCAGAGTTGCTTCTAATGTACCGAAGCTGGACTTAGACATAATTTCACTCTCACAACATTATGGCTGGTTGGAGACAGTCCGAACCACAAATACCGGGTCCATGGTTCTGGCCATATACTGGGGGGACGGGGACGACTCCCATTAACCTCTGATTATACCGGGGATACGCTTATCACAATGCCTTTCTGGTCTGTGCTGAAGCAGGGCATTCTGGCAGCCAATTGGCTTGACTTTTATTAGTGAGCCTGGTTACCCCCTCTCGGAACCACAGACTTAGAAATCGCCAGCTCATATTCATGCATAAAATATATTTATATATATACCCTTATACACCATTTTAATAAAAAATATCACAAAATTCTTCTAAGTCCCTCGGGAAGAGTGAAAGACGCGCACGTTCATTTTTAGAGCTCCTAGACCTTCCTATAAGAAGTTAGCCAAAAAGTAGCTTCGAAAAACGCTTAGGTTAAGTTCCAGAGTTGCATCTAATGTACCGAAGCTGGACTTAGACATAATTTCACTCTCACAACATTATGGCTGGTTGGAGACAGTCCGAACCACAAATACCGGGTCCATGGTTCTGGCCATATACTGGGGGGACGGGAACGACTCCCATTAACCCCTGACTATACCGGGGATACGCTTATCACAATGCCTTTCTGGTCTGTGCTGAAGCAGGGCATTCTGGCAGCCAATTGGCTTGACTTTTATTAGTGAGCCTGGTTACCCCCTCTCGGAACCACAGACTTAGAAATCGCCAGCTCATATACATGCATAACATATATTTATATATATACCCTTATACACCATTTTAATAAAAAATATCACAAAATTCTTCTAAGTCCCTCGGGAAGAGTGAAAGACGCGCACGTTCATTTTCAGAGCTCCTAGACATTCCTATAAGAAGTTAGCCAAAAAGTACCTTCGAAAAACGCTTAGGTTAAGTTTCAGAGTTGCTTCTAATGTACCGAAGCTGGACTTAGACATAATTTCACTCTCACAACATTATGGCTGGTTGGAGACAGTCCGAACCACAAATACCGGGTCCATGGTTCTGGCCATATACTGGGGGGACGGGGACGACTCCCATTAACCTCTGACTATACCGGGGATACGCTTATCACAATGCCTTTCTGGTCTGTGCTGAAGCAGGGCATTCTGGCAGCTAATTGGCTTGACTTTTATTAGTGAGCCTGGTTACCCCCTCTCGGAACCACAGACTTAGAAATCGCCAGCTCATATACATGCATAAAATATATTTATATATATACCCTTATACACCATTTTAATAAAAAATATCACAAAATTCTTCTAAGTCCCTCGGGAAGAGTGAAAGACGCGCACGTTCATTTTCAGAGCTCCTAGACCTTCCTATAAGAAGTTAGCCAAAAAGTAGCTTCGAAAAACGCTTAGGTTAAGTTCCAGAGTTGCATCTAATGTACCGTAGCTGTACTTAGACATAATTTCACTCTCACAACATTATGGCTGGTTGGAGACAGTCCGAACCACAAATACCGGGTCCATGGTTCTGGCCATATACTGGGGGGACAGAACGACTCCCATTAACCCCTGACTATACCGGGGATACGCTTATCACAATGCCTTTCTGGTCTGTGCTGAAGCAGGGCATTCTGGCAGCCAATTGGCTTGACTTTTATTAGTGAGCCTGGTTACCTCCTCTCGGAACCACAGACTTAGAAATCGCCAGCTCATATACATGCATAACATATATTTATATATATACCCTTATACACCATTTTAATAAAAAATATCACAAAATTCTTCTAAGTCCCTCGGGAAGAGTGAAAGACGCGCACGTTCATTTTCAGAGCTCCTAGACATTCCTATAAGAAGTTAGCCAAAAAGTACCTTCGAAAAACGCTTAGGTTAAGTTTCAGAGTTGCTTCTAATGTACCGAAGCTGGACTTAGACATAATTTCACTCTCACAACATTATGGCTGGTTGGAGACAGTCCGAACCACAAATACCGGGTCCATGGTTCTGGCCATATACTGGGGGGACGGGGGGGACTCCCATTAACCTCTGACTATACCGGGGATACGCTTATCACAATGCCTTTCTGGTCTGTGCTGAAGCAGGGCATTCTGGCAGCCAATTGGCTTGACTTTTATTAGTGAGCCTGGTTACCCCCTCTCGGAACCACAGACTTAGAAATCGCCAGCTCATATACATGCATAAAATATATTTATATATATACCCTTATACACCATTTTAATAAAAAATATCACAAAATTCTTCTAAGTCCCTCGGGAAGAGTGAAAGACGCGCACGTTCATTTTTAGAGCTCCTAGACCTTCCTATAAGAAGTTAGCCAAAAAGTAGCTTCGAAAAACGCTTAGGTTAAGTTTCAGAGTTGCATCTAATGTACCGAAGCTGGACTTAGACATAATTTCACTCTCACAACATTATGGCTGGTTGGAGACAGTCCGAACCACAAGTACCGGGTCCATGGTTCTGGGCGTATACTGGGGGGACGGGGACGACTCCCATTAACCCCTGACTATACCGGGGATACGCTTATCACAATGCCTTACTGGTCTGTGCTGAAGCAGGGCATTCTGGCATCCAAGTGGCTTGACCTTTATTAGTGAGCCTGGTTACCCCCTCTCGGAACCACAGACTTAGAAATCGCCAGCTCATATACATGCATAAAATAGATTTATATATATACCCTTATACACCATTTTAATAAAAAATATCACAAAATTCTTCTAAGTCCCTCGGGAAGAGTGAAAGACGCGCACGTTCATTTTCAGAGCTCCTAGACCTTCCTATAAGAAGTTAGCCAAAAAGTAGCTTCGAAAAACGCTTAGGTTAAGTTCCAGAGTTGCTTCTAATGTACCGAAGCTGGACTTAGACATAATTTCACTCTCACAACATTATGGCTGGTTGGAGACAGTCCGAACCACAAATACCGGGTCCATGGTTCTGGCCATATACTGGGGGGACGGGAACGACTCCCATTAACCCCTGACTATACCGGGGATACGCTTATCACAATGCCTTTCTGGTCTGTGCTGAAGCAGGGCATTCTGGCAGCCAATTGGCTTGACTTTTATTAGTGAGCCTGGTTACCCCCTCTCGGAACCACAGACTTAGAAATCGCCAGCTCATATACATGCATAACATATATTTATATATATACCCTTATACACCATTTTAATAAAAAATATCACAAAATTCTTCTAAGTCCCTCGGGAAGAGTGAAAGACGCGCACGTTCATTTTCAGAGCTCCTAGACCTTCCTATAAGAAGTTAGCCAAAAAGTACCTTCGAAAAACGCTTAGGTTAAGTTTCAGAGTTGCTTCTAATGTACCGAAGCTGGACTTAGACATAATTTCACTCTCACAACATTATGGCTGGTTGGAGACAGTCCGAACCACAAATACCGGGTCCATGGTTCTGGCCATATACTGGGGGGATGGGGACGACTCCCATTAACCTCTGACTATACCGGGGATACGCTTATCACAATGCCTTTCTGGTCTGTGCTGAAGCAGGGCATTCTGGCAGCCAATTGGCTTGACTTTTATTAGTGAGCCTGGTTACCCCCTCTCGGAACCACAGACTTAGAAATCGCCAGCTCATATACATGCATAAAATATATTTATATATATACCCTTATACACCATTTTAATAAAAAATATCACAAAATTCTTCTAAGTCCCTCGGGAAGAGTGAAAGACGCGCACGTTCATTTTTAGAGCTCCTAGACCTTCCTATAAGAAGTTAGCCAAAAAGTAGCTTCGAAAAACGCTTAGGTTAAGTTTCAGAGTTGCTTCTAATGTACCAAAGCTGGACTTAGACATAATTTCACTCTCACAACATTATGGCTGGTTGGAGACAGTCCGAACCACAAGTACCGGGTCCATGGTTCTGGGCGTATAATGGGGGGACGGGGACGACTCCCATTAACCCCTGACTATACCGGGGATACGCTTATCACAATGCCTTACTGGTCTGTGCTGAAGCAGGGCATTCTGGCATCCAAGTGGCTTGACCTTTATTAGTGAGCCTGGTTACCCCCTCTCGGAACCACAGACTTAGAAATCGCCAGCTCATATACATGCATAAAATAGATTTATATATATACCCTTATACACCATTTTAATAAAAAATATCACAAAATTCTTCTAAGTCCCTCGGGAAGAGTGAAAGACGCGCACGTTCATTTTCAGAGCTCCTAGACCTTCCTATAAGAAGTTAGCCAAAAAGTACCTTCGAAAAACGCTTAGGTTAAGTTTCAGAGTTGCTTCTAATGTACCAAAGCTGGACTTAGACATAATTTCACTCTCACAACATTATGGCTGGTTGGAGACAGTCCGAACCACAAATACCGGGTCCATGGTTCTGGCCATATACTGGGGGGACGGGGACGACTCCCATTAACCTCTGACTATACCGGGGATACGCTTATCACAATGCCTTTCTGGTCTGTGCTGAAGCAGGGCATTCTGGCAGCTAATTGGCTTGACTTTTATTAGTGAGCCTGGTTACCCCCTCTCGGAACCACAGACTTAGAAATCGCCAGCTCATATACATGCATAAAATATATTTATATATATACCCTTATACACCATTTTAATAAAAAATATCACAAAATTCTTCTAAGTCCCTCGGGAAGAGTGAAAGACGCGCACGTTCATTTTCAGAGCTCCTAGACCTTCCTATAAGAAGTTAGCCAAAAAGTAGCTTCGAAAAACGCTTAGGTTAAGTTCCAGAGTTGCATCTAATGTACCGAAGCTGGACTTAGACATAATTTCACTCTCACAACATTATGGCTGGTTGGAGACAGTCCGAACCACAAATACCGGGTCCATGGTTCTGGCCATATACTGGGGGGACGGGGACGACTCCCATTAACTTCTGACTATACCGGGGATACGCTTATCACAATGCCTTTCTGGTCTGTGCTGAAGCAGGGCATTCTGGCAGCCAATTGGCTTGACTTTTATTAGTGAGCCTGGTTACCCCCTCTCGGAACCACAGACTTAGAAATCGCCAGCTCATATACATGCATAAAATATATTTATATATATACCCTTATACACCATTTTAATAAAAAATATCACAAAATTCTTCTAAGTCCCTCGGGAAGAGTGAAAGACGCGCACGTTCATTTTCAGAGCTCCTAGACCTTCCTATAAGAAGTTAGCCAAAAAGTAGCTTCGAAAAACGCTTAGGTTAAGTTTCAGAGTTGCATCTAATGTACCGAAGCTGGACTTAGACATAATTTCACTCTCACAACATTATGGCTGGTTGGAGACAGTCCGAACCACAAATACCGGGTCCATGGTTCTGGCCATATACTGGGGGGACGGGAACGACTCCCATTAACCCCTGACTATACCGGGGATACGCTTATCACAATGCCTTTCTGGTCTGTGCTTAAGCAGGGCATTCTGGCAGCCAATTGGCTTGACTTTTATTAGTGAGCCTGGTTACCCCCTCTCGGAACCACAGACTTAGAAATCGCCAGCTCATATACATGCATAACATATATTTATTTATATACCCTTATACACCATTTTAATAAAAAATATCACAAAATTCTTCTAAGTCCCTCGGGAAGAGTGAAAGACGCGCACGTTCATTTTCAGAGCTCCTAGACATTCCTATAAGAAGTTAGCCAAAAAGTACCTTCGAAAAACGCTTAGGTTAAGTTTCAGAGTTGCTTCTAATGTACCGAAGCTGGACTTAGACATAATTTCACTCTCACAACATTATGGCTGGTTGGAGACAGTCCGAACCACAAATACCGGGTCCATGGTTCTGGCCATATACTGGGGGGACGGGAACGACTCCCATTAACCCCTGACTATACCGGGGATACGCTTATCACAATGCCTTTCTGGTCTGTGCTGAAGCAGGGCATTCTGGCAGCCAATTGGCTTGACTTTTATTAGTGAGCCTGGTTACCCCCTCTCGGAACAACAGACTTAGAAATCGCCAGCTCATATTCATGCATAAAATATATTTATATATATACCCTTATACACCATTTTAATAAAAAATATCACAAAATTCTTCTAAGTCCCTCGGGAAGAGTGAAAGACGCGCACGTTCATTTTCAGAGCTCCTAGACATTCCTATAAGAAGTTAGCCAAAAAGTACCTTCGAAAAACGCTTAGGTTAAGTTTCAGAGTTGCTTCTAATGTACCGAAGCTGGACTTAGACATAATTTCACTCTCACAACATTATGGCTGGTTGGAGACAGTCCGAACCACAAATACCGGGTCCATGGTTCTGGCCATATACTGGGGGGACGGGGACGACTCCCATTAACCTCTGACTATACCGGGGATACGCTTATCACAATGCCTTTCTGGTCTGTGCTGAAGCAGGGCATTCTGGCAGCTAATTGGCTTGACTTTTATTAGTGAGCCTGGTTACCCCCTCTCGGAACCACAGACTTAGAAATCGCCAGCTCATATACATGCATAAAATATATTTATATATATACCCTTATACACCATTTTAATAAAAAATATCACAAAATTCTTCTAAGTCCCTCGGGAAGAGTGAAAGACGCGCACGTTCATTTTCAGAGCTCCTAGACCTTCCTATAAGAAGTTAGCCAAAAAGTAGCTTCGAAAAACGCTTAGGTTAAGTTCCAGAGTTGCATCTAATGTACCGTAGCTGGACTTAGACATAATTTCACTCTCACAACATTATGGCTGGTTGGAGACAGTCCGAACCACAAATACCGGGTCCATGGTTCTGGCCATATACTGGGGGGACAGAACGACTCCCATTAACCCCTGACTATACCGGGGATACGCTTATCACAATGCCTTTCTGGTCTGTGCTGAAGCAGGGCATTCTGGCAGCCAATTGGCTTGACTTTTATTAGTGAGCCTGGTTACCCCCTCTCGGAACCACAGACTTAGAAATCGCCAGCTCATATACATGCATAACATATATTTATATATATACCCTTATACACCATTTTAATAAAAAATATCACAAAATTCTTCTAAGTCCCTCGGGAAGAGTGAAAGACGCGCACGTTCATTTTCAGAGCTCCTAGACATTCCTATAAGAAGTTAGCCAAAAAGTACCTTCGAAAAACGCTTAGGTTAAGTTTCAGAGTTGCTTCTAATGTACCGAAGCTGGACTTAGACATAATTTCACTCTCACAACATTATGGCTGGTTGGAGACAGTCCGAACCACAAATACCGGGTCCATGGTTCTGGCCATATACTGGGGGGACGGGGGGGACTCCCATTAACCTCTGACTATACCGGGGATACGCTTATCACAATGCCTTTCTGGTCTGTGCTGAAGCAGGGCATTCTGGCAGCCAATTGGCTTGACTTTTATTAGTGAGCCTGGTTACCCCCTCTCGGAACCACAGACTTAGAAATCGCCAGCTCATATACATGCATAAAATATATTTATATATATACCCTTATACACCATTTTAATAAAAAATATCACAAAATTCTTCTAAGTCCCTCGGGAAGAGTGAAAGACGCGCACGTTCATTTTTAGAGCTCCTAGACCTTCCTATAAGAAGTTAGCCAAAAAGTAGCTTCGAAAAACGCTTAGGTTAAGTTTCAGAGTTGCATCTAATGTACCGAAGCTGGACTTAGACATAATTTCACTCTCACAACATTATGGCTGGTTGGAGACAGTCCGAACCACAAGTACCGGGTCCATGGTTCTGGGCGTATACTGGGGGGACGGGGACGACTCCCATTAACCCCTGACTATACCGGGGATACGCTTATCACAATGCCTTACTGGTCTGTGCTGAAGCAGGGCATTCTGGCATCCAAGTGGCTTGACCTTTATTAGTGAGCCTGGTTACCCCCTCTCGGAACCACAGACTTAGAAATCGCCAGCTCATATACATGCATAAAATAGATTTATATATATACCCTTATACACCATTTTAATAAAAAATATCACAAAATTCTTCTAAGTCCCTCGGGAAGAGTGAAAGACGCGCACGTTCATTTTCAGAGCTCCTAGACCTTCCTATAAGAAGTTAGCCAAAAAGTAGCTTCGAAAAACGCTTAGGTTAAGTTCCAGAGTTGCTTCTAATGTACCGAAGCTGGACTTAGACATAATTTCACTCTCACAACATTATGGCTGGTTGGAGACAGTCCGAACCACAAATACCGGGTCCATGGTTCTGGCCATATACTGGGGGGACGGGAACGACTCCCATTAACCCCTGACTATACCGGGGATACGCTTATCACAATGCCTTTCTGGTCTGTGCTGAAGCAGGGCATTCTGGCAGCCAATTGGCTTGACTTTTATTAGTGAGCCTGGTTACCCCCTCTCGGAACCACAGACTTAGAAATCGCCAGCTCATATACATGCATAACATATATTTATATATATACCCTTATACACCATTTTAATAAAAAATATCACAAAATTCTTCTAAGTCCCTCGGGAAGAGTGAAAGACGCGCACGTTCATTTTCAGAGCTCCTAGACATTCCTATAAGAAGTTAGCCAAAAAGTACCTTCGAAAAACGCTTAGGTTAAGTTTCAGAGTTGCTTCTAATGTACCGAAGCTGGACTTAGACATAATTTCACTCTCACAACATTATGGCTGGTTGGAGACAGTCCGAACCACAAATACCGGGTCCATGGTTCTGGCCATATACTGGGGGGATGGGGACGACTCCCATTAACCTCTGACTATACCGGGGATACGCTTATCACAATGCCTTTCTGGTCTGTGCTGAAGCAGGGCATTCTGGCAGCCAATTGGCTTGACTTTTATTAGTGAGCCTGGTTACCCCCTCTCGGAACCACAGACTTAGAAATCGCCAGCTCATATACATGCATAAAATATATTTATATATATACCCTTATACACCATTTTAATAAAAAATATCACAAAATTCTTCTAAGTCCCTCGGGAAGAGTGAAAGACGCGCACGTTCATTTTTAGAGCTCCTAGACCTTCCTATAAGAAGTTAGCCAAAAAGTAGCTTCGAAAAACGCTTAGGTTAAGTTTCAGAGTTGCTTCTAATGTACCAAAGCTGGACTTAGACATAATTTCACTCTCACAACATTATGGCTGGTTGGAGACAGTCCGAACCACAAGTACCGGGTCCATGGTTCTGGGCGTATAATGGGGGGACGGGGACGACTCCCATTAACCCCTGACTATACCGGGGATACGCTTATCACAATGCCTTACTGGTCTGTGCTGAAGCAGGGCATTCTGGCATCCAAGTGGCTTGACCTTTATTAGTGAGCCTGGTTACCCCCTCTCGGAACCACAGACTTAGAAATCGCCAGCTCATATACATGCATAAAATAGATTTATATATATACCCTTATACACCATTTTAATAAAAAATATCACAAAATTCTTCTAAGTCCCTCGGGAAGAGTGAAAGACGCGCACGTTCATTTTCAGAGCTCCTAGACCTTCCTATAAGAAGTTAGCCAAAAAGTACCTTCGAAAAACGCTTAGGTTAAGTTTCAGAGTTGCTTCTAATGTACCAAAGCTGGACTTAGACATAATTTCACTCTCACAACATTATGGCTGGTTGGAGACAGTCCGAACCACAAATACCGGGTCCATGGTTCTGGCCATATACTGGGGGGACGGGGACGACTCCCATTAACCTCTGACTATACCGGGGATACGCTTATCACAATGCCTTTCTGGTCTGTGCTGAAGCAGGGCATTCTGGCAGCTAATTGGCTTGACTTTTATTAGTGAGCCTGGTTACCCCCTCTCGGAACCACAGACTTAGAAATCGCCAGCTCATATACATGCATAAAATATATTTATATATATACCCTTATACACCATTTTAATAAAAAATATCACAAAATTCTTCTAAGTCCCTCGGGAAGAGTGAAAGACGCGCACGTTCATTTTCAGAGCTCCTAGACCTTCCTATAAGAAGTTAGCCAAAAAGTAGCTTCGAAAAACGCTTAGGTTAAGTTCCAGAGTTGCATCTAATGTACCGAAGCTGGACTTAGACATAATTTCACTCTCACAACATTATGGCTGGTTGGAGACAGTCCGAACCACAAATACCGGGTCCATGGTTCTGGCCATATACTGGGGGGACGGGGACGACTCCCATTAACTTCTGACTATACCGGGGATACGCTTATCACAATGCCTTTCTGGTCTGTGCTGAAGCAGGGCATTCTGGCAGCCAATTGGCTTGACTTTTATTAGTGAGCCTGGTTACCCCCTCTCGGAACCACAGACTTAGAAATCGCCAGCTCATATACATGCATAAAATATATTTATATATATACCCTTATACACCATTTTAATAAAAAATATCACAAAATTCTTCTAAGTCCCTCGGGAAGAGTGAAAGACGCGCACGTTCATTTTCAGAGCTCCTAGACCTTCCTATAAGAAGTTAGCCAAAAAGTAGCTTCGAAAAACGCTTAGGTTAAGTTTCAGAGTTGCATCTAATGTACCGAAGCTGGACTTAGACATAATTTCACTCTCACAACATTATGGCTGGTTGGAGACAGTCCGAACCACAAATACCGGGTCCATGGTTCTGGCCATATACTGGGGGGACGGGAACGACTCCCATTAACCCCTGACTATACCGGGGATACGCTTATCACAATGCCTTTCTGGTCTGTGCTTAAGCAGGGCATTCTGGCAGCCAATTGGCTTGACTTTTATTAGTGAGCCTGGTTACCCCCTCTCGGAACCACAGACTTAGAAATCGCCAGCTCATATACATGCATAACATATATTTATTTATATACCCTTATACACCATTTTAATAAAAAATATCACAAAATTCTTCTAAGTCCCTCGGGAAGAGTGAAAGACGCGCACGTTCATTTTCAGAGCTCCTAGACATTCCTATAAGAAGTTAGCCAAAAAGTACCTTCGAAAAACGCTTAGGTTAAGTTTCAGAGTTGCTTCTAATGTACCGAAGCTGGACTTAGACATAATTTCACTCTCACAACATTATGGCTGGTTGGAGACAGTCCGAACCACAAATACCGGGTCCATGGTTCTGGCCATATACTGGGGGGACGGGGACGACTCCCATTAACCTCTGACTATACCGGGGATACGCTTATCACAATGCCTTTCTGGTCTGTGCTGAAGCAGGGCATTCTGGCAGCTAATTGGCTTGACTTTTATTAGTGAGCCTGGTTACCCCCTCTCGGAACCACAGACTTAGAAATCGCCAGCTCATATACATGCATAAAATATATTTATATATATACCCTTATACACCATTTTAATAAAAAATATCACAAAATTCTTCTAAGTCCCTCGGGAAGAGTGAAAGACGCGCACGTTCATTTTCAGAGCTCCTAGACCTTCCTATAAGAAGTTAGCCAAAAAGTAGCTTCGAAAAACGCTTAGGTTAAGTTCCAGAGTTGCATCTAATGTACCGTAGCTGGACTTAGACATAATTTCACTCTCACAACATTATGGCTGGTTGGAGACAGTCCGAACCACAAATACCGGGTCCATGGTTCTGGCCATATACTGGGGGGACAGAACGACTCCCATTAACCCCTGACTATACCGGGGATACGCTTATCACAATGCCTTTCTGGTCTGTGCTGAAGCAGGGCATTCTGGCAGCCAATTGGCTTGACTTTTATTAGTGAGCCTGGTTACCCCCTCTCGGAACCACAGACTTAGAAATCGCCAGCTCATATACATGCATAACATATATTTATATATATACCCTTATACACCATTTTAATAAAAAATATCACAAAATTCTTCTAAGTCCCTCGGGAAGAGTGAAAGACGCGCACGTTCATTTTCAGAGCTCCTAGACATTCCTATAAGAAGTTAGCCAAAAAGTACCTTCGAAAAACGCTTAGGTTAAGTTTCAGAGTTGCTTCTAATGTACCGAAGCTGGACTTAGACATAATTTCACTCTCACAACATTATGGCTGGTTGGAGACAGTCCGAACCACAAATACCGGGTCCATGGTTCTGGCCATATACTGGGGGGACGGGGGGGACTCCCATTAACCTCTGACTATACCGGGGATACGCTTATCACAATGCCTTTCTGGTCTGTGCTGAAGCAGGGCATTCTGGCAGCCAATTGGCTTGACTTTTATTAGTGAGCCTGGTTACCCCCTCTCGGAACCACAGACTTAGAAATCGCCAGCTCATATACATGCATAAAATATATTTATATATATACCCTTATACACCATTTTAATAAAAAATATCACAAAATTCTTCTAAGTCCCTCGGGAAGAGTGAAAGACGCGCACGTTCATTTTTAGAGCTCCTAGACCTTCCTATAAGAAGTTAGCCAAAAAGTAGCTTCGAAAAACGCTTAGGTTAAGTTTCAGAGTTGCATCTAATGTACCGAAGCTGGACTTAGACATAATTTCACTCTCACAACATTATGGCTGGTTGGAGACAGTCCGAACCACAAATACCGGGTCCATGGTTCTGGCCATATACTGGGGGGACGGGAACGACTCCCATTAACCCCTGACTATACCGGGGATACGCTTATCACAATGCCTTTCTGGTCTGTGCTGAAGCAGGGCATTCTGGCAGCCAATTGGCTTGACTTTTATTAGTGAGCCTGGTTACCCCCTCTCGTAACCACAGACTTAGAAATCGCCAGCTCATATACAGTGCATAAAATATATTTATATATATACCCTTATACACCATTTTAATAAAAAATATCACAAAATTCTTCTAAGTCCCTCGGGAAGAGTGAAAGACGCGCACGTTCATTTTCAGAGCTCCTAGACCTTCCTATAAGAAGTTAGCCAAAAAGTAGCTTCGAAAAACGCTTAGGTTAAGTTCCAGAGTTGCATCTAATGTACCGAAGCTGGACTTAGACATAATTTCACTCTCACAACATTATGGCTGGTTGGAGACAGTCCGAACCACAAATACCGGGTCCATGGTTCTGGCCATATACTGGGGGGACGGGGACGACTCCCATTAACTTCTGACTATACCGGGGATACGCTTATCACAATGCCTTTCTGGTCTGTGCTGAAGCAGGGCATTCTGGCAGCCAATTGGCTTGACTTTTATTAGTGAGCCTGGTTACCCCCTCTCGGAACCACAGACTTAGAAATCGCCAGCTCATATACATGCATAAAATATATTTATATATATACCCTTATACACCATTTTAATAAAAAATATCACAAAATTCTTCTAAGTCCCTCGGGAAGAGTGAAAGACGCGCACGTTCATTTTCAGAGCTCCTAGACCTTCCTATAAGAAGTTAGCCAAAAAGTAGCTTCGAAAAACGCTTAGGTTAAGTTTCAGAGTTGCATCTAATGTACCGAAGCTGGACTTAGACATAATTTCACTCTCACAACATTATGGCTGGTTGGAGACAGTCCGAACCACAAATACCGGGTCCATGGTTCTGGCCATATACTGGGGGGACGGGAACGACTCCCATTAACCCCTGACTATACCGGGGATACGCTTATCACAATGCCTTTCTGGTCTGTGCTTAAGCAGGGCATTCTGGCAGCCAATTGGCTTGACTTTTATTAGTGAGCCTGGTTACCCCCTCTCGGAACCACAGACTTAGAAATCGCCAGCTCATATACATGCATAACATATATTTATTTATATACCCTTATACACCATTTTAATAAAAAATATCACAAAATTCTTCTAAGTCCCTCGGGAAGAGTGAAAGACGCGCACGTTCATTTTCAGAGCTCCTAGACATTCCTATAAGAAGTTAGCCAAAAAGTACCTTCGAAAAACGCTTAGGTTAAGTTTCAGAGTTGCTTCTAATGTACCGAAGCTGGACTTAGACATAATTTCACTCTCACAACATTATGGCTGGTTGGAGACAGTCCGAACCACAAATACCGGGTCCATGGTTCTGGCCATATACTGGGGGGACGGGAACGACTCCCATTAACCCCTGACTATACCGGGGATACGCTTATCACAATGCCTTTCTGGTCTGTGCTGAAGCAGGGCATTCTGGCAGCCAATTGGCTTGACTTTTATTAGTGAGCCTGGTTACCCCCTCTCGGAACAACAGACTTAGAAATCGCCAGCTCATATTCATGCATAAAATATATTTATATATATACCCTTATACACCATTTTAATAAAAAATATCACAAAATTCTTCTAAGTCCCTCGGGAAGAGTGAAAGACGCGCACGTTCATTTTCAGAGCTCCTAGACATTCCTATACGAAGTTAGCCAAAAAGTACCTTCGAAAAACGCTTAGGTTAAGTTTCAGAGTTGCTTCTAATGTACCGAAGCTGGACTTAGACATAATTTCACTCTCACAACATTATGGCTGGTTGGAGACAGTCCGAACCACAAATACCGGGTCCATGGTTCTGGCCATATACTGGGGGGACGGGGACGACTCCCATTAACCTCTGACTATACCGGGGATACGCTTATCACAATGCCTTTCTGGTCTGTGCTGAAGCAGGGCATTCTGGCAGCTAATTGGCTTGACTTTTATTAGTGAGCCTGGTTACCCCCTCTCGGAACCACAGACTTAGAAATCGCCAGCTCATATACATGCATAAAATATATTTATATATATACCCTTATACACCATTTTAATAAAAAATATCACAAAATTCTTCTAAGTCCCTCGGGAAGAGTGAAAGACGCGCACGTTCATTTTCAGAGCTCCTAGACCTTCCTATAAGAAGTTAGCCAAAAAGTAGCTTCGAAAAACGCTTAGGTTAAGTTCCAGAGTTGCATCTAATGTACCGTAGCTGGACTTAGACATAATTTCACTCTCACAACATTATGGCTGGTTGGAGACAGTCCGAACCACAAATACCGGGTCCATGGTTCTGGCCATATACTGGGGGGACAGAACGACTCCCATTAACCCCTGACTATACCGGGGATACGCTTATCACAATGCCTTTCTGGTCTGTGCTGAAGCAGGGCATTCTGGCAGCCAATTGGCTTGACTTTTATTAGTGAGCCTGGTTACCCCCTCTCGGAACCACAGACTTAGAAATCGCCAGCTCATATACATGCATAACATATATTTATATATATACCCTTATACACCATTTTAATAAAAAATATCACAAAATTCTTCTAAGTCCCTCGGGAAGAGTGAAAGACGCGCACGTTCATTTTCAGAGCTCCTAGACATTCCTATAAGAAGTTAGCCAAAAAGTACCTTCGAAAAACGCTTAGGTTAAGTTTCAGAGTTGCTTCTAATGTACCGAAGCTGGACTTAGACATAATTTCACTCTCACAACATTATGGCTGGTTGGAGACAGTCCGAACCACAAATACCGGGTCCATGGTTCTGGCCATATACTGGGGGGACGGGGGGGACTCCCATTAACCTCTGACTATACCGGGGATACGCTTATCACAATGCCTTTCTGGTCTGTGCTGAAGCAGGGCATTCTGGCAGCCAATTGGCTTGACTTTTATTAGTGAGCCTGGTTACCCCCTCTCGGAACCACAGACTTAGAAATCGCCAGCTCATATACATGCATAAAATATATTTATATATATACCCTTATACACCATTTTAATAAAAAATATCACAAAATTCTTCTAAGTCCCTCGGGAAGAGTGAAAGACGCGCACGTTCATTTTTAGAGCTCCTAGACCTTCCTATAAGAAGTTAGCCAAAAAGTAGCTTCGAAAAACGCTTAGGTTAAGTTTCAGAGTTGCATCTAATGTACCGAAGCTGGACTTAGACATAATTTCACTCTCACAACATTATGGCTGGTTGGAGACAGTCCGAACCACAAGTACCGGGTCCATGGTTCTGGGCGTATACTGGGGGGACGGGGACGACTCCCATTAACCCCTGACTATACCGGGGATACGCTTATCACAATGCCTTACTGGTCTGTGCTGAAGCAGGGCATTCTGGCATCCAAGTGGCTTGACCTTTATTAGTGAGCCTGGTTACCCCCTCTCGGAACCACAGACTTAGAAATCGCCAGCTCATATACATGCATAAAATAGATTTATATATATACCCTTATACACCATTTTAATAAAAAATATCACAAAATTCTTCTAAGTCCCTCGGGAAGAGTGAAAGACGCGCACGTTCATTTTCAGAGCTCCTAGACCTTCCTATAAGAAGTTAGCCAAAAAGTAGCTTCGAAAAACGCTTAGGTTAAGTTCCAGAGTTGCTTCTAATGTACCGAAGCTGGACTTAGACATAATTTCACTCTCACAACATTATGGCTGGTTGGAGACAGTCCGAACCACAAATACCGGGTCCATGGTTCTGGCCATATACTGGGGGGACGGGAACGACTGCCATTAACCCCTGACTATACCGGGGATACGCTTATCACAATGCCTTTCAGGTCTGTGCTGAAGCAGGGCATTCTGGCAGCCAATTGGCTTGACTTTTATTAGTGAGCCTGGTTACCCCCTCTCGGAACCACAGACTTAGAAATCGCCAGCTCATATACATGCATAACATATATTTATATATATACCCTTATACACCATTTTAATAAAAAATATCACAAAATTCTTCTAAGTCCCTCGGGAAGAGTGAAAGACGCGCACGTTCATTTTCAGAGCTCCTAGACATTCCTATAAGAAGTTAGCCAAAAAGTACCTTCGAAAAACGCTTAGGTTAAGTTTCAGAGTTGCTTCTAATGTACCGAAGCTGGACTTAGACATAATTTCACTCTCACAACATTATGGCTGGTTGGAGACAGTCCGAACCACAAATACCGGGTCCATGGTTCTGGCCATATACTGGGGGGATGGGGACGACTCCCATTAACCTCTGACTATACCGGGGATACGCTTATCACAATGCCTTTCTGGTCTGTGCTGAAGCAGGGCATTCTGGCAGCCAATTGGCTTGACTTTTATTAGTGAGCCTGGTTACCCCCTCTCGGAACCACAGACTTAGAAATCGCCAGCTCATATACATGCATAAAATATATTTATATATATACCCTTATACACCATTTTAATAAAAAATATCACAAAATTCTTCTAAGTCCCTCGGGAAGAGTGAAAGACGCGCACGTTCATTTTTAGAGCTCCTAGACCTTCCTATAAGTAGTTAGCCAAAAAGTAGCTTCGAAAAACGCTTAGGTTAAGTTTCAGAGTTGCTTCTAATGTACCAAAGCTGGACTTAGACATAATTTCACTCTCACAACATTATGGCTGGTTGGAGACAGTCCGAACCACAAGTACCGGGTCCATGGTTCTGGGCGTATAATGGGGGGACGGGGACGACTCCCATTAACCCCTGACTATACCGGGGATACGCTTATCACAATGCCTTACTGGTCTGTGCTGAAGCAGGGCATTCTGGCATCCAAGTGGCTTGACCTTTATTAGTGAGCCTGGTTACCCCCTCTCGGAACCACAGACTTAGAAATCGCCAGCTCATATACATGCATAAAATAGATTTATATATATACCCTTATACACCATTTTAATAAAAAATATCACAAAATTCTTCTAAGTCCCTCGGGAAGAGTGAAAGACGCGCACGTTCATTTTCAGAGCTCCTAGACCTTCCTATAAGAAGTTAGCCAAAAAGTAGCTTCGAAAAACGCTTAGGTTAAGTTCCAAAGTTGCATCTAATGTACCGAAGCTGGACTTAGACATAATTTCACTCTCACAACATTATGGCTGGTTGGAGACAGTCCGAACCACAAATACCGGGTCCATGGTTCTGGCCATATACTGGGGGGACGGGGACGACTCCCATTAACCTCTGACTATACCGGGGATACGCTTATCACAATGCCTTTCTGGTCTGTGCTGAAGCAGGGCATTCTGGCAGCTAATTGGCTTGACTTTTATTAGTGAGCCTGGTTACCCCCTCTCGGAACCACAGACTTAGAAATCGCCAGCTCATATACATGCATAAAATATATTTATATATATACCCTTATACACCATTTTAATAAAAAATATCACAAAATTCTTCTAAGTCCCTCGGGAAGAGTGAAAGACGCGCACGTTCATTTTCAGAGCTCCTAGACCTTCCTATAAGAAGTTAGCCAAAAAGTAGCTTCGAAAAACGCTTAGGTTAAGTTCCAGAGTTGCATCTAATGTACCGAAGCTGGACTTAGACATAATTTCACTCTCACAACATTATGGCTGGTTGGAGACAGTCCGAACCACAAATACCGGGTCCATGGTTCTGGCCATATACTGGGGGGACGGGAACGACTCCCATTAACCCCTGACTATACCGGGGATACGCTTATCACAATGCCTTTCTGGTCTGTGCTGAAGCAGGGCATTCTGGCAGCTAATTGGCTTGACTTTTATTAGTGAGCCTGGTTACCCCCTCTCGGAACCACAGACTTAGAAATCGCCAGCTCATATACATGCATAACATATATTTATATATATACCCTTATACACCATTTTAATAAAAAATATCACAAAATTCTTCTAAGTCCCTCGGGAAGAGTGAAAGACGCGCACGTTCATTTTCAGAGCTCCTAGACATTCCTATAAGAAGTTAGCCAAAAAGTACCTTCGAAAAACGCTTAGGTTAAGTTTCAGAGTTGCTTCTAATGTACCGAAGCTGGACTTAGACATAATTTCACTCTCACAACATTATGGCTGGTTGGAGACAGTCCGAACCACAAATACCGGGTCCATGGTTCTGGCCATATACTGGGGGGACGGGGACGACTCCCATTAACCTCTGACTATACCGGGGATACGCTTATCACAATGCCTTTCTGGTCTGTGCTGAAGCAGGGCATTCTGGCAGCCAATTGGCTTGACTTTTATTAGTGAGCCTGGTTACCCCCTCTCGGAACCACAGACTTAGAAATCGCCAGCTCATATTCATGCATAAAATATATTTATATATATACCCTTATACACCATTTTAATAAAAAATATCACAAAATTCTTCTAAGTCCCTCGGGAAGAGTGAAAGACGCGCACGTTCATTTTTAGAGCTCCTAGACCTTCCTATAAGAAGTTAGCCAAAAAGTAGCTTCGAAAAACGCTTAGGTTAAGTTTCAGAGTTGCTTCTAATGTACCAAAGCTGGACTTAGACATAATTTCACTCTCACAACATTATGGCTGGTTGGAGACAGTCCGAACCACAAGTACCGGGTCCATGGTTCTGGGCATATAATGGGGGGACGGGGACGACTCCCATTAACCCCTGACTATACCGGGGATACGCTTATCACAATGCCTTACTGGTCTGTGCTGAAGCAGGGCATTCTGGCATCCAAGTGGCTTGACCTTTATTAGTGAGCCTGGTTACCCCCTCTCGGAACCACAGACTTAGAAATCGCCAGCTCATATACATGCATAAAATAGATTTATATATATACCCTTATACACCATTTTAATAAAAAATATCACAAAATTCTTCTAAGTCCCTCGGGAAGAGTGAAAGACGCGCACGTTCATTTTCAGAGCTACTAGACCTTCCTATAAGAAGTTAGCCAAAAAGTACCTTCGAAAAACGCTTAGGTTAAGTTTCAGAGTTGCTTCTAATGTACCAAAGCTGGACTTAGACATAATTTCACTCTCACAACATTATGGCTGGTTGGAGACAGTCCGAACCACAAATACCGGGTCCATGGTTCTGGCCATATACTGGGGGGACGGGGACGACTCCCATTAACCTCTGACTATACCGGGGATACGCTTATCACAATGCCTTTCTGGTCTGTGCTGAAGCAGGGCATTCTGGCAGCTAATTGGCTTGACTTTTATTAGTGAGCCTGGTTACCCCCTCTCGGAACCACAGACTTAGAAATCGCCAGCTCATATACATGCATAAAATATATTTATATATATACCCTTATACACCATTTTAATAAAAAATATCACAAAATTCTTCTAAGTCCCTCGGGAAGAGTGAAAGACGCGCACGTTCATTTTCAGAGCTCCTAGACCTTCCTATAAGAAGTTAGCCAAAAAGTAGCTTCGAAAAACGCTTAGGTTAAGTTCCAGAGTTGCATCTAATGTACCGAAGCTGGACTTAGACATAATTTCACTCTCACAACATTATGGCTGGTTGGAGACAGTCCGAACCACAAATACCGGGTCCATGGTTCTGGCCATATACTGGGGGGACGGGAACGACTCCCATTAAACCCTGACTATACCGGGGATACGCTTATCACAATGCCTTTCTGGTCTGTGCTGAAGCAGGGCATTCTGGCAGCCAATTGGCTTGACTTTTATTAGTGAGCCTGGTTACCCCCTCTCGGAACCACAGACTTAGAAATCGCCAGCTCATATAC
The DNA here is from genome assembly GCF_040206685.1 of Ascaphus truei. Lineage (NCBI taxonomy): Eukaryota > Metazoa > Chordata > Amphibia > Anura > Ascaphidae > Ascaphus > Ascaphus truei. The sequence continues at coordinate 263,904,746 of NC_134484.1, forward strand.
ATGCATAACATATATTTATATATATACCCTTATACACCATTTTAATAAAAAATATCACAAAATTCTTCTAAGTCCCTCGGGAAGAGTGAAAGACGCGCACGTTCATTTTCAGAGCTCCTAGACATTCCTATAAGAAGTTAGCCAAAAAGTACCTTCGAAAAACGCTTAGGTTAAGTTTCAGAGTTGCTTCTAATGTACCGAAGCTGGACTTAGACATAATTTCACTCTCACAACATTATGGCTGGTTGGAGACAGTCCGAACCACAAATACCGGGTCCATGGTTCTGGCCATATACTGGGGGGACGGGGACGACTCCCATTAACCTCTGACTATACCGGGGATACGCTTATCACAATGCCTTTCTGGTCTGTGCTGAAGCAGGGCATTCTGGCAGCCAATTGGCTTGACTTTTATTAGTGAGCCTGGTTACCCCCTCTCGGAACCACAGACTTAGAAATCGCCAGCTCATATTCATGCATAAAATATATTTATATATATACCCTTATACACCATTTTAATAAAAAATATCACAAAATTCTTCTAAGTCCCTCGGGAAGAGTGAAAGACGCGCACGTTCATTTTTAGAGCTCCTAGACCTTCCTATAAGAAGTTAGCCAAAAAGTAGCTTCGAAAAACGCTTAGGTTAAGTTTCAGAGTTGCTTCTAATGTACCAAAGCTGGACTTAGACATAATTTCACTCTCACAACATTATGGCTGGTTGGAGACAGTCCGAACCACAAGTACCGGGTCCATGGTTCTGGGCATATAATGGGGGGACGGGGACGACTCCCATTAACCCCTGACTATACCGGGGATACGCTTATCACAATGCCTTACTGGTCTGTGCTGAAGCAGGGCATTCTGGCATCCAAGTGGCTTGACCTTTATTAGTGAGCCTGGTTACCCCCTCTCGGAACCACAGACTTAGAAATCGCCAGCTCATATACATGCATAAAATATATTTATATATATACCCTTATACACCATTTTAATAAAAAATATCACAAAATTCTTCTAAGTCCCTCGGGAAGAGTGAAAGACGCGCACGTTCATTTTCAGAGCTCCTAGACCTTCCTATAAGAAGTTAGCCAAAAAGTAGCTTCGAAAAACGCTTAGGTTAAGTTCCAGAGTTGCATCTAATGTACCGAAGCTGGACTTAGACATAATTTCACTCTCACAACATTATGGCTGGTTGGAGACAGTCCGAACCACAAATACCGGGTCCATGGTTCTGGCCATATACTGGGGGGACGGGAACGACTCCCATTAACCCCTGACTATACCGGGGATACGCTTATCACAATGCCTTTCTGGTCTGTGCTGAAGCAGGGCATTCTGGCAGCCAATTGGCTTGACTTTTATTAGTGAGCCTGGTTACCCCCTCTCGGAACCACAGACTTAGAAATCGCCAGCTCATATACATGCATAACATATATTTATATATATACCCTTATACACCATTTTAATAAAAAATATCACAAAATTCTTCTAAGTCCCTCGGGAAGAGTGAAAGACGCGCACGTTCATTTTCAGAGCTCCTAGACCTTCCTATAAGAAGTTAGCCAAAAAGTAGCTTCGAAAAACGCTTAGGTTAAGTTCCAGAGTTGCATCTAATGTACCGAAGCTGGACTTAGACATAATTTCACTCTCACAACATTATGGCTGGTTGGAGACAGTCCGAACCACAAATACCGGGTCCATGGTTCTGGCCATATACTGGGGGGACGGGAACGACTCCCATTAACCCCTGACTATACCGGGGATACGCTTATCACAATGCCTTTCTGGTCTGTGCTGAAGCAGGGCATTCTGGCAGCCAATTGGCTTGACTTTTATTAGTGAGCCTGGTTACCCCCTCTCGGAACCACAGACTTAGAAATCGCCAGCTCATATACATGCATAACATATATTTATATATATACCCTTATACACCATTTTAATAAAAAATATCACAAAATTCTTCTAAGTCCCTCGGGAAGAGTGAAAGACGCGCACGTTCATTTTCAGAGCTCCTAGACATTCCTATAAGAAGTTAGCCAAAAAGTACCTTCGAAAAACGCTTAGGTTAAGTTTCAGAGTTGCTTCTAATGTACCGAAGCTGGACTTAGACATAATTTCACTCTCACAACATTATGGCTGGTTGGAGACAGTCCGAACCACAAATACCGGGTCCATGGTTCTGGCCATATACTGGGGGGACGGGGACGACTCCCATTAACCTCTGACTATACCGGGGATACGCTTATCACAATGCCTTTCATGTCTGTGCTGAAGCAGGTCATTCTGGCAGCCAATTGGCTTGACTTTTATTAGTGAGCCTGGTTACCCCCTCTCGGAACCACAGACTTAGAAATCGCCAGCTCATATTCATGCATAAAATATATTTATATATATACCCTTATACACCATTTTAATAAAAAATATCACAAAATTCTTCTAAGTCCCTCGGGAAGAGTGAAAGACGCGCACGTTCATTTTTAGAGCTCCTAGACCTTCCTATAAGAAGTTAGCCAAAAAGTAGCTTCGAAAAACGCTTAGGTTAAGTTTCAGAGTTGCTTCTAATGTACCGAAGCTGGACTTAGACATAATTTCACTCTCACAACATTATGGCTGGTTGGAGACAGTCCGAACCACAAATACCGGGTCCATGGTTCTGGCCATATACTGGGGGGACGGGGACGACTCCCATTAACCTCTGACTATACCGGGGATACGCTTATCACAATGCCTTTCTGGTCTGTGCTGAAGCAGGGCATTCTGGCAGCTAATTGGCTTGACTTTTATTAGTGAGCCTGGTTACCCCCTCTCGGAACCACAGACTTAGAAATCGCCAGCTCATATACATGCATAAAATATATTTATATATATACCCTTATACACCATTTTAATAAAAAATATCACAAAATTCTTCTAAGTCCCTCGGGAAGAGTGAAAGACGCGCACGTTCATTTTTAGAGCTCCTAGACCTTCCTATAAGAAGTTAGCCAAAAAGTAGCTTCGAAAAACGCTTAGGTTAAGTTTCAGAGTTGCTTCTAATGTACCGAAGCTGGACTTAGACATAATTTCACTCTCACAACATTATGGCTGGTTGGAGACAGTCCGAACCACAAATACCGGGTCCATGGTTCTGGCCATATACTGGGGGGACGGGAACGACTCCCATTAACCCCTGACTATACCGGGGATACGCTTATCACAATGCCTTTCTGGTCTGTGCTGAAGCAGGGCATTCTGGCAGCCAATTGGCTTGACTTTTATTAGTGAGCCTGGTTACCCCCTCTCGGAACCACAGACTTAGAAATCGCCAGCTCATATACAGGCATAACATATATTTATATATATACCCTTATACACCATTTTAATAAAAAATATCACAAAATTCTTCTAAGTCCCTCGGGAAGAGTGAAAGACGCGCACGTTCATTTTCAGAGCTCCTAGACATTCCTATAAGAAGTTAGCCAAAAAGTACCTTCGAAAAACGCTTAGGTTAAGTTTCAGAGTTGCTTCTAATGTACCGAAGCTGGACTTAGACATAATTTCACTCTCACAACATTATGGCTGGTTGGAGACAGTCCGAACCACAAATACCGGGTCCATGGTTCTGGCCATATACTGGGGGGACGGGGACGACTCCCATTAACCTCTGACTATACCGGGGATACGCTTATCACAATGCCTTTCTGGTCTGTGCTGAAGCAGGGCATTCTGGCAGCCAATTGGCTTGACTTTTATTAGTGAGCCTGGTTACCCCCTCTCGGAACCACAGACTTAGAAATCGCCAGCTCATATTCATGCATAAAATATATTTATATATATACCCTTATACACCATTTTAATAAAAAATATCACAAAATTCTTCTAAGTCCCTCGGGAAGAGTGAAAGACGCGCACGTTCATTTTTAGAGCTCCTAGACCTTCCTATAAGAAGTTAGCCAAAAAGTAGCTTCGAAAAACGCTTAGGTTAAGTTTCAGAGTTGCTTCTAATGTACCGAAGCTGGACTTAGACATAATTTCACTCTCACAACATTATGGCTGGTTGGAGACAGTCCGAACCACAAATACCGGGTCCATGGTTCTGGCCATATACTGGGGGGACGGGAACGACTCCCATTAACCCCTGACTATACCGGGGATACGCTTATCACAATGCCTTTCTGGTCTGTGCTGAAGCAGGGCATTCTGGCAGCCAATTGGCTTGACTTTTATTAGTGAGCCTGGTTACCCCCTCTCGGAACCACAGACTTAGAAATCGCCAGCTCATATACAGGCATAACATATATTTATATATATACCCTTATACACCATTTTAATAAAAAATATCACAAAATTCTTCTAAGTCCCTCGGGAAGAGTGAAAGACGCGCACGTTCATTTTCAGAGCTCCTAGACATTCCTATAAGAAGTTAGCCAAAAAGTACCTTCGAAAAACGCTTAGGTTAAGTTTCAGAGTTGCTTCTAATGTACCGAAGCTGGACTTAGACATAATTTCACTCTCACAACATTATGGCTGGTTGGAGACAGTCCGAACCACAAATACCGGGTCCATGGTTCTGGCCATATACTGGGGGGACGGGGACGACTCCCATTAACCTCTGACTATACCGGGGATACGCTTATCACAATGCCTTTCTGGTCTGTGCTGAAGCAGGGCATTCTGGCAGCCAATTGGCTTGACTTTTATTAGTGAGCCTGGTTACCCCCTCTCGGAACCACAGACTTAGAAATCGCCAGCTCATATTCATGCATAAAATATATTTATATATATACCCTTATACACCATTTTAATAAAAAATATCACAAAATTCTTCTAAGTCCCTCGGGAAGAGTGAAAGACGCGCACGTTCATTTTTAGAGCTCCTATACCTTCCTATAAGAAGTTAGCCAAAAAGTAGCTTCGAAAAACGCTTAGGTTAAGTTTCAGAGTTGCTTCTAATGTACCAAAGCTGGACTTAGACATAATTTCACTCTCACAACATTATGGCTGGTTGGAGACAGTCCGAACCACAAATACCGGGTCCATGGTTCTGGCCATATACTGGGGGGACGGGGACGACTCCCATTAACCTCTGACTATACCGGGGATACGCTTATCACAATGCCTTTCTGGTCTGTGCTGAAGCAGGGCATTCTGGCAGCTAATTGGCTTGACTTTTATTAGTGAGCCTGGTTACCCCCTCTCGGAACCACAGACTTAGAAATCGCCAGCTCATATACATGCATAAAATATATTTATATATATACCCTTATACACCATTTTAATAAAAAATATCACAAAATTCTTCTAAGTCCCTCGGGAAGAGTGAAAGACGCGCACGTTCATTTTCAGAGCTCCTAGACCTTCCTATAAGAAGTTAGCCAAAAAGTAGCTTCGAAAAACGCTTAGGTTAAGTTCCAGAGTTGCATCTAATGTACCGAAGCTGGACTTAGACATAATTTCACTCTCACAACATTATGGCTGGTTGGAGACAGTCCGAACCACAAATACCGGGTCCATGGTTCTGGCCATATACTGGGGGGACGGGGACGACTCCCATTAACCTCTGACTATACCGGGGATACGCTTATCACAATGCCTTTCTGGTCTGTGCTGAAGCAGGGCATTCTGGCAGCCAATTGGCTTGACTTTTATTAGTGAACCTGGTTACCCCCTCTCGGAACCACAGACTTAGAAATCGCCAGCTCATATTCATGCATAAAATATATTTATATATATACCCTTATACACCATTTTAATAAAAAATATCACAAAATTCTTCTAAGTCCCTCGGGAAGAGTGAAAGACGCGCACGTTCATTTTTAGAGCTCCTAGACCTTCCTATAAGAAGTTAGCCAAAAAGTAGCTTCGAAAAACGCTTAGGTTAAGTTTCAGAGTTGCTTCTAATGTACCGAAGCTGGACTTAGACATAATTTCACTCTCACAACATTATGGCTGGTTGGAGACAGTCCGAACCACAAATACCGGGTCCATGGTTCTGGCCATATACTGGGGGGACGGGGACGACTCCCATTAACCTCTGACTATACCGGGGATACGCTTATCACAATGCCTTTCTGGTCTGTGCTGAAGCAGGGCATTCTGGCAGCTAATTGGCTTGACTTTTATTAGTGAGCCTGGTTACCCCCTCTCGGAACCACAGACTTAGAAATTCGCCAGCTCATATACATGCATAAAATATATTTATATATATACCCGTATACACCATTTTAATAAAAAATATCACAAAATTCTTCTAAGTCCCTCGGGAAGAGTGAAAGACGCGCACGTTCATTTTCAGAGCTCCTAGACCTTCCTATAAGAAGTTAGCCAAAAAGTAGCTTCGAAAAACGCTTAGGTTAAGTTCCAGAGTTGCATCTAATGTACCGAAGCTGGACTTAGACATAATTTCACTCTCACAACATTATGGCTGGTTGGAGACAGTCCGAACCACAAATACCGGGTCCATGGTTCTGGCCATATACTGGGGGGACGGGAACGACTCCCATTAACCCCTGACTATACCGGGGATACGCTTATCACAATGCCTTTCTGGTCTGTGCTGAAGCAGGGCATTCTGGCAGCCAATTGGCTTGACTTTTATTAGTGAGCCTGGTTACCCCCTCTCGGAACCACAGACTTAGAAATCGCCAGCTCATATACATGCATAACATATATTTATATATATACCCTTATACACCATTTTAATAAAAAATATCACAAAATTCTTCTAAGTCCCTCGGGAAGAGTGAAAGACGCGCACGTTCATTTTCAGAGCTCCTAGACATTCCTATAAGAAGTTAGCCAAAAAGTACCTTCGAAAAACGCTTAGGTTAAGTTTCAGAGTTGCTTCTAATGTACCGAAGCTGGACTTAGACATAATTTCACTCTCACAACATTATGGCTGGTTGGAGACAGTCCGAACCACAAATACCGGGTCCATGGTTCTGGCCATATACTGGGGGGACGGGGACGACTCCCATTAACCTCTGACTATACCGGGGATACGCTTATCACAATGCCTTTCTGGTCTGTGCTGAAGCAGGGCATTCTGGCAGCCAATTGGCTTGACTTTTATTAGTGAGCCTGGTTACCCCCTCTCGGAACCACAGACTTAGAAATCGCCAGCTCATATTCATGCATAAAATATATTTATATATATACCCTTATACACCATTTTAATAAAAAATATCACAAAATTCTTCTAAGTCCCTCGGGAAGAGTGAAAGACGCGCACGTTCATTTTTAGAGCTCCTAGACCTTCCTATAAGAAGTTAGCCAAAAAGTAGCTTCGAAAAACGCTTAGGTTAAGTTTCAGAGTTGCTTCTAATGTACCAAAGCTGGACTTAGACATAATTTCACTCTCACAACATTATGGCTGGTTGGAGACAGTCCGAACCACAAGTACCGGGTCCATGGTTCTGGGCGTATAATGGGGGGACGGGGACGACTCCCATTAACCCCTGACTATACCGGGGATACGCTTATCACAATGCCTTACTGGTCTGTGCTGAAGCAGGGCATTCTGGCATCCAAGTGGCTTGACCTTTATTAGTGAGCCTGGTTACCCCCTCTCGGAACCACAGACTTAGAAATCGCCAGCTCATATACATGCATAAAATAGATTTATATATATACCCTTATACACCATTTTAATAAAAAATATCACAAAATTCTTCTAAGTCCCTCGGGAAGAGTGAAAGACGCGCACGTTCATTTTCAGAGCTCCTAGACCTTCCTATAAGAAGTTAGCCAAAAAGTAGCTTCGAAAAACGCTTAGGTTAAGTTTCAGAGTTGCTTCTAATGTACCAAAGCTGGACTTAGACATAATTTCACTCTCACAACATTATGGCTGGTTGGAGACAGTCCGAACCACAAATACCGGGTCCATGGTTCTGGCCATATACTGGGGGGACGGGGACGACTCCCATTAACCTCTGACTATACCGGGGATACGCTTATCACAATGCCTTTCTGGTCTGTGCTGAAGCAGGGCATTCTGGCAGCTAATTGGCTTGACTTTTATTAGTGAGCCTGGTTACCCCCTCTCGGAACCACAGACTTAGAAATCGCCAGCTCATATACATGCATAAAATATATTTATATATATACCCTTATACACCATTTTAATAAAAAATATCACAAAATTCTTCTAAGTCCCTCGGGAAGAGTGAAAGACGCGCACGTTCATTTTCAGAGCTCCTAGACCTTCCTATAAGAAGTTAGCCAAAAAGTACCTTCGAAAAACGCTTAGGTTAAGTTTCAGAGTTGCTTCTAATGTACCGAAGCTGGACTTAGACATAATTTCACTCTCACAACATTATGGCTGGTTGGAGACAGTCCGAACCACAAATACCGGGTCCATGGTTCTGGCCATATACTGGGGGGACGGGGACGACTCCCATTAACCTCTGACTATACCGGGGATACGCTTATCACAATGCCTTTCTGGTCTGTGCTGAAGCAGGGCATTCTGGCAGCCAATTGGCTTGACTTTTATTAGTGAGCCTGGTTACCCCCTCTCGGAACCACAGACTTAGAAATCGCCAGCTCATATTCATGCATAAAATATATTTATATATATACCCTTATACACCATTTTAATAAAAAATATCACAAAATTCTTCTAAGTCCCTCGGGAAGAGTGAAAGACGCGCACGTTCATTTTTAGAGCTCCTAGACCTTCCTATAAGAAGTTAGCCAAAAAGTAGCTTCGAAAAACGCTTAGGTTAAGTTTCAGAGTTGCTTCTAATGTACCGAAGCTGGACTTAGACATAATTTCACTCTCACAACATTATGGCTGGTTGGAGACAGTCCGAACCACAAATACCGGGTCCATGGTTCTGGCCATATACTGGGGGGACGGGGACGACTCCCATTAACCTCTGACTATACCGGGGATACGCTTATCACAATGCCTTTCTGGTCTGTGCTGAAGCAGGGCATTCTGGCAGCTAATTGGCTTGACTTTTATTAGTGAGCCTGGTTACCCCCTCTCGGAACCACAGATTTAGAAATCGCCAGCTCATATACATGCATAAAATATATTTATATATATACCCTTATACACCATTTTAATAAAAAATATCACAAAATTCTTCTAAGTCCCTCGGGAAGAGTGAAAGACGCGCACGTTCATTTTCAGAGCTCCTAGACCTTCCTATAAGAAGTTAGCCAAAAAGTAGCTTCGAAAAACGCTTAGGTTAAGTTCCAGAGTTGCATCTAATGTACCGAAGCTGGACTTAGACATAATTTCACTCTCACAACATTATGGCTGGTTGGAGACAGTCCGAACCACAAATACCGGGTCCATGGTTCTGGCCATATACTGGGGGGACGGGAACGACTCCCATTAACCCCTGACTATACCGGGGATACGCTTATCACAATGCCTTTCTGGTCTGTGCTGAAGCAGGGCATTCTGGCAGCCAATTGGCTTGACTTTTATTAGTGAGCCTGGTTACCCCCTCTCGGAACCACAGACTTAGAAATCGCCAGCTCATATACATGCATAACATATATTTATATATATACCCTTATACACCATTTTAATAAAAAATATCACAAAATTCTTCTAAGTCCCTCGAGAAGAGTGAAAGACGCGCACGTTCATTTTCAGAGCTCCTAGACATTCCTATAAGAAGTTAGCCAAAAAGTACCTTCGAAAAACGCTTAGGTTAAGTTTCAGAGTTGCTTCTAATGTACCGAAGCTGGACTTAGACATAATTTCACTCTCACAACATTATGGCTGGTTGGAGACAGTCCGAACCACAAGTACCGGGTCCATGGTTCTGGGCGTATAATGGGGGGACGGGGACGACTCCCATTAACCCCTGACTATACCGGGGATACGCTTATCACAATGCCTTACTGGTCTGTGCTGAAGCAGGGCATTCTGGCATCCAAGTGGCTTGACCTTTATTAGTGAGCCTGGTTACCCCCTCTCGGAACCACAGACTTAGAAATCGCCAGCTCATATACATGCATAAAATAGATTTATATATATACCCTTATACACCATTTTAATAAAAAATATCACAAAATTCTTCTAAGTCCCTCGGGAAGAGTGAAAGACGCGCACGTTCATTTTCAGAGCTCCTAGACCTTCCTATAAGAAGTTAGCCAAAAAGTAGCTTCGAAAAACGCTTAGGTTAAGTTTCAGAGTTGCTTCTAATGTACCAAAGCTGGACTTAGACATAATTTCACTCTCACAACATTATGGCTGGTTGGAGACAGTCCGAACCACAAATACCGGGTCCATGGTTCTGGCCATATACTGGGGGGACGGGGACGACTCCCATTAACCTCTGACTATACCGGGGATACGCTTATCACAATGCCTTTCTGGTCTGTGCTGAAGCAGGGCATTCTGGCAGCTAATTGGCTTGACTTTTATTAGTGAGCCTGGTTACCCCCTCTCGGAACCACAGACTTAGAAATCGCCAGCTCATATACATGCATAAAATATATTTATATATATACCCTTATACACCATTTTAATAAAAAATATCACAAAATTCTTCTAAGTCCCTCGGGAAGAGTGAAAGACGCGCACGTTCATTTTTAGAGCTCCTAGACCTTCCTATAAGAAGTTAGCCAAAAAGTAGCTTCGAAAAACGCTTAGGTTAAGTTTCAGAGTTGCTTCTAATGTACCAAAGCTGGACTTAGACATAATTTCACTCTCACAACATTATGGCTGGTTGGAGACAGTCCGAACCACAAGTACCGGGTCCATGGTTCTGGGCGTATAATGGGGGGACGGGGACGACTCCCATTAACCCCTGACTATACCGGGGATACGCTTATCACAATGCCTTACTGGTCTGTGCTGAAGCAGGGCATTCTGGCATCCAAGTGGCTTGACCTTTATTAGTGAGCCTGGTTACCCCCTCTCGGAACCACAGACTTAGAAATCGCCAGCTCATATACATGCATAAAATAGATTTATATATATACCCTTATACACCATTTTAATAAAAAATATCACAAAATTCTTCTAAGTCCCTCGGGAAGAGTGAAAGACGCGCACGTTCATTTTCAGAGCTCCTAGACCTTCCTATAAGAAGTTAGCCAAAAAGTAGCTTCGAAAAACGCTTAGGTTAAGTTTCAGAGTTGCTTCTAATGTACCAAAGCAGGACTTAGACATAATTTCACTCTCACAACATTATGGCTGGTTGGAGACAGTCCGAACCACAAATACCGGGTCCATGGTTCTGGCCATATACTGGGGGGACGGGGACGACTCCCATTAACCTCTGACTATACCGGGGATACGCTTATCACAATGCCTTTCTGGTCTGTGCTGAAGCAGGGCATTCTGGCAGCTAATTGGCTTGACTTTTATTAGTGAGCCTGGTTACCCCCTCTCGGAACCACAGACTTAGAAATCGCCAGCTCATATACATGCATAAAATATATTTATATATATACCCTTATACACCATTTTAATAAAAAATATCACAAAATTCTTCTAAGTCCCTCGGGAAGAGTGAAAGACGCGCACGTTCATTTTCAGAGCTCCTAGACCTTCCTATAAGAAGTTAGCCAAAAAGTAGCTTCGAAAAACGCTTAGGTTAAGTTCCAGAGTTGCATCTAATGTACCGAAGCTGGACTTAGACATAATTTCACTCTCACAACATTATGGCTGGTTGGAGACAGTCCGAACCACAAATACCGGGTCCATGGTTCTGGCCATATACTGGGGGGACGGGAACGACTCCCATTAACCCCTGACTATACCGGGGATACGCTTATCACAATGCCTTTCTGGTCTGTGCTGAAGCAGGGCATTCTGGCAGCCAATTGGCTTGACTTTTATTAGTGAGCCTGGTTACCCCCTCTCGGAACCACAGACTTAGAAATCGCCAGCTCATATTCATGCATAAAATATATTTATATATATACCCTTATACACCATTTTAATAAAAAATATCACAAAATTCTTCTAAGTCCCTCGGGAAGAGTGAAAGACGCGCACGTTCATTTTTAGAGCTCCTAGACCTTCCTATAAGAAGTTAGCCAAAAAGTAGCTTCGAAAAACGCTTAGGTTAAGTTTCAGAGTTGCTTCTAATGTACCGAAGCTGGACTTAGACATAATTTCACTCTCACAACATTATGGCTGGTTGGAGACAGTCCGAACCACAAATACCGGGTCCATGGTTCTGGCCATATACTGGGGGGACGGGGACGACTCCCATTAACCTCTGACTATACCGGGGATACGCTTATCACAATGCCTTTCTGGTCTGTGCTGAAGCAGGGCATTCTGGCAGCTAATTGGCTTGACTTTTATTAGTGAGCCTGGTTACCCCCTCTCGGAACCACAGACTTAGAAATCGCCAGCTCATATACATGCATAAAATATATTTATATATATACCCTTATACACCATTTTAATAAAAAATATCACAAAATTCTTCTAAGTCCCTCGGGAAGAGTGAAAGACGCGCACGTTCATTTTCAGAGCTCCTAGACCTTCCTATAAGAAGTTAGCCAAAAAGTAGCTTCGAAAAACGCTTAGGTTAAGTTCCAGAGTTGCATCTAATGTACCGAAGCTGGACTTAGACATAATTTCACTCTCACAACATTATGGCTGGTTGGAGACAGTCCGAACCACAAATACCGGGTCCATGGTTCTGGCCATATACTGGGGGGACGGGAACGACTCCCATTAACCCCTGACTATACCGGGGATACGCTTATCACAATGCCTTTCTGGTCTGTGCTGAAGCAGGGCATTCTGGCAGCCAATTGGCTTGACTTTTATTAGTGAGCCTGGTTACCCCCTCTCGGAACCACAGACTTAGAAATCGCCAGCTCATATACATGCATAACATATATTTATATATATACCCTTATACACCATTTTAATAAAAAATATCACAAAATTCTTCTAAGTCCCTCGAGAAGAGTGAAAGACGCGCACGTTCATTTTCAGAGCTCCTAGACATTCCTATAAGAAGTTAGCCAAAAAGTACCTTCGAAAAACGCTTAGGTTAAGTTTCAGAGTTGCTTCTAATGTACCGAAGCTGGACTTAGACATAATTTCACTCTCACAACATTATGGCTGGTTGGAGACAGTCCGAACCACAAGTACCGGGTCCATGGTTCTGGGCGTATAATGGGGGGACGGGGACGACTCCCATTAACCCCTGACTATACCGGGGATACGCTTATCACAATGCCTTACTGGTCTGTGCTGAAGCAGGGCATTCTGGCATCCAAGTGGCTTGACCTTTATTAGTGAGCCTGGTTACCCCCTCTCGGAACCACAGACTTAGAAATCGCCAGCTCATATACATGCATAAAATAGATTTATATATATACCCTTATACACCATTTTAATAAAAAATATCACAAAATTCTTCTAAGTCCCTCGGGAAGAGTGAAAGACGCGCACGTTCATTTTCAGAGCTCCTAGACCTTCCTATAAGAAGTTAGCCAAAAAGTAGCTTCGAAAAACGCTTAGGTTAAGTTTCAGAGTTGCTTCTAATGTACCAAAGCTGGACTTAGACATAATTTCACTCTCACAACATTATGGCTGGTTGGAGACAGTCCGAACCACAAATACCGGGTCCATGGTTCTGGCCATATACTGGGGGGACGGGGACGACTCCCATTAACCTCTGACTATACCGGGGATACGCTTATCACAATGCCTTTCTGGTCTGTGCTGAAGCAGGGCATTCTGGCAGCTAATTGGCTTGACTTTTATTAGTGAGCCTGGTTACCCCCTCTCGGAACCACAGACTTAGAAATCCCCAGCTCATATACATGCATAAAATATATTTATATACAGTATATACCCTTATACACCATTTTAATAAAAAATATCACAAAATTCTTCTAAGTCCCTCGGGAAGAGTGAAAGACGCGCACGTTCATTTTCAGAGCTCCTAGACCTTCCTATAAGAAGTTAGCCAAAAAGTAGCTTCGAAAAACGCTTAGGTTAAGTTCCAGAGTTGCATCTAATGTACCGAAGCTGGACTTAGACATAATTTCACTCTCACAACATTATGGCTGGTTGGAGACAGTCCGAACCACAAATACCGGGTCCATGGTTCTGGCCATATACTGGGGGGACGGGAACGACTCCCATTAACCCCTGACTATACCGGGGATACGCTTATCACAATGCCTTTCTGGTCTGTGCTGAAGCAGGGCATTCTGGCAGCCAATTGGCTTGACTTTTATTAGTGAGCCTGGTTACCCCCTCTCGGAACCACAGACTTAGAAATCGCCAGCTCATATACATGCATAACATATATTTATATATATACCCTTATACACCATTTTAATAAAAAATATCACAAAATTCTTCTAAGTCCCTCGAGAAGAGTGAAAGACGCGCACGTTCATTTTCAGAGCTCCTAGACATTCCTATAAGAAGTTAGCCAAAAAGTACCTTCGAAAAACGCTTAGGTTAAGTTTCAGAGTTGCTTCTAATGTACCGAAGCTGGACTTAGACATAATTTCACTCTCACAACATTATGGTGGTTGGAGACAGTCCGAACCACAAATACCGGGTCCATGGTTCTGGCCATATACTGGGGGGACGGGGACGACTCCCATTAACCTCTGACTATACCGGGGATACGCTTATCACAATGCCTTTCTGGTCTGTGCTGAAGCAGGGCATTCTGGCAGCCAATTGGCTTGACTTTTATTAGTGAGCCTGGTTACCCCCTCTCGGAACCACAGACTTAGAAATCGCCAGCTCATATTCATGCATAAAATATATTTATATATATACCCTTATACACCATTTTAATAAAAAATATCACAAAATTCTTCTAAGTCCCTCGGGAAGAGTGAAAGACGCGCACGTTCATTTTTAGAGCTCCTAGACCTTCCTATAAGAAGTTAGCCAAAAAGTAGCTTCGAAAAACGCTTAGGTTAAGTTTCAGAGTTGCTTCTAATGTACCGAAGCTGGACTTAGACATAATTTCACTCTCACAACATTATGGCTGGTTGGAGACAGTCCGAACCACAAATACCGGGTCCATGGTTCTGGCCATATACTGGGGGGACGGGGACGACTCCCATTAACCTCTGACTATACCGGGGATACGCTTATCACAATGCCTTTCTGGTCTGTGCTGAAGCAGGGCATTCTGGCAGCCAATTGGCTTGACTTTTATTAGTGAGCCTGGTTACCCCCTCTCGGAACCACAGACTTAGAAATCGCCAGCTCATATACATGCATAACATATATTTATATATATACCCTTATACACCATTTTAATAAAAAATATCACAAAATTCTTCTAAGTCCCTAGAGAAGAGTGAAAGACGCGCACGTTCATTTTCAGAGCTCCTAGACATTCCTATAAGAAGTTAGCCAAAAAGTACCTTCGAAAAACGCTTAGGCTAAGTTTCAGAGTTGCTTCTAATGTACCGAAGCTGGACTTAGACATAATTTCACTCTCACAACATTATGGCTGGTTGGAGACAGTCCGAACCACAAATACCGGGTCCATGGTTCTGGCCATATACTGGGGGGACGGGGACGACTCCCATTAACCTCTGACTATACCGGGGATACGCTTATCACAATGCCTTTCTGGTCTGTGCTGAAGCAGGGCATTCTGGCAGCCAATTGGCTTGACTTTTATTAGTGAGCCTGGTTACCCCCTCTCGGAACCACAGACTTAGAAATCGCCAGCTCATATTCATGCATAAAATATATTTATATATATACCCTTATACACCATTTTAATAAAAAATATCACAAAATTCTTCTAAGTCCCTCGGGAAGAGTGAAAGACGCGCACGTTCATTTTTAGAGCTCCTAGACCTTCCTATAAGAAGTTAGCCAAAAAGTAGCTTCGAAAAACGCTTAGGTTAAGTTTCAGAGTTGCTTCTAATGTACCGAAGCTGGACTTAGACATAATTTCACTCTCACAACATTATGGCTGGTTGGAGACAGTCCGAACCACAAATACCGGGTCCATGGTTCTGGCCATATACTGGGGGGACGGGGACGACTCCCATTAACCTCTGACTATACCGGGGATACGCTTATCACAATGCCTTTCTGGTCTGTGCTGAAGCAGGGCATTCTGGCAGCTAATTGGCTTGACTTTTATTAGTGAGCCTGGTTACCCCCTCTCGGAACCACAGACTTAGAAATCGCCAGCTCATATACATGCATAAAATATATTTATATATATACCCTTATACACCATTTTAATAAAAAATATCACAAAATTCTTCTAAGTCCCTCGGGAAGAGTGAAAGACGCGCACGTTCATTTTCAGAGCCCCTATACCTTCCTATAAGAAGTTAGCCAAAAAGTAGCTTCGAAAAACGCTTAGGTTAAGTTCCAGAGTTGCATCTAATGTACCGAAGCTGGACTTAGACATAATTTCACTCTCACAACATTATGGCTGGTTGGAGACAGTCCGAACCACAAATACCGGGTCCATGGTTCTGGCCATATACTGGGGGGACGGGAACGACTCCCATTAACCCCTGACTATACCGGGGATACGCTTATCACAATGCCTTTCTGGTCTGTGCTGAAGCAGGGCATTCTGGCAGCCAATTGGCTTGACTTTTATTAGTGAGCCTGGTTACCCCCTCTCGGAACCACAGACTTAGAAATCGCCAGCTCATATTCATGCATAAAATATATTTATATATATACCCTTATACACCATTTTAATAAAAAATATCACAAAATTCTTCTAAGTCCCTCGGGAAGAGTGAAAGACGCGCACGTTCATTTTTAGAGCTCCTAGACCTTCCTATAAGAAGTTAGCCAAAAAGTAGCTTCGAAAAACGCTTAGGTTAAGTTTCAGAGTTGCTTCTAATGTACCAAAGCTGGACTTAGACATAATTTCACTCTCACAACATTATGGCTGGTTGGAGACAGTCCGAACCACAAGTACCGGGTCCATGGTTCTGGGCGTATAATGGGGGGACGGGGACGACTCCCATTAACCCCTGACTATACCGGGGATACGCTTATCACAATGCCTTACTGGTCTGTGCTGAAGCAGGGCATT
The DNA here is from genome assembly GCF_040206685.1 of Ascaphus truei. Classification (NCBI taxonomy): domain Eukaryota; kingdom Metazoa; phylum Chordata; class Amphibia; order Anura; family Ascaphidae; genus Ascaphus; species Ascaphus truei. The sequence goes on from NC_134484.1 coordinate 263,921,729, forward strand.
CTGGCATCCAAGTGGCTTGACCTTTATTAGTGAGCCTGGTTACCCCCTCTCGGAACCACAGACTTAGAAATCGCCAGCTCATATACATGCATAAAATAGATTTATATATATACCCTTATACACCATTTTAATAAAAAATATCACAAAATTCTTCTAAGTCCCTCGGGAAGAGTGAAAGACGCGCACGTTCATTTTCAGAGCTCCTAGACCTTCCTATAAGAAGTTAGCCAAAAAGTAGCTTCGAAAAACGCTTAGGTTAAGTTTCAGAGTTGCTTCTAATGTACCAAAGCTGGACTTAGACATAATTTCACTCTCACAACATTATGGCTGGTTGGAGACAGTCCGAACCACAAATACCGGGTCCATGGTTCTGGCCATATACTGGGGGGACGGGGACGACTCCCATTAACCTCTGACTATACCGGTGATACGCTTATCACAATGCCTTTCTGGTCTGTGCTGAAGCAGGGCATTCTGGCAGCTAATTGGCTTGACTTTTATTAGTGAGCCTGGTTACCCCCTCTCGGAACCACAGACTTAGAAATCGCCAGCTCATATACATGCATAAAATATATTTATATATATACCCTTATACACCATTTTAATAAAAAATATCACAAAATTCTTCTAAGTCCCTCGGGAAGAGTGAAAGACGCGCACGTTCATTTTCAGAGCTCCTAGACCTTCCTATAAGAAGTTAGCCAAAAAGTAGCTTCGAAAAACGCTTAGGTTAAGTTCCAGAGTTGCATCTAATGTACCGAAGCTGGACTTAGACATAATTTCACTCTCACAACATTATGGCTGGTTGGAGACAGTCCGAACCACAAATACCGGGTCCATGGTTCTGGCCATATACTGGGGGGACGGGAACGACTCCCATTAACCCCTGACTATACCGGGGATACGCTTATCACAATGCCTTTCTGGTCTGTGCTGAAGCAGGGCATTCTGGCAGCCAATTGGCTTGACTTTTATTAGTGAGCCTGGTTACCCCCTCTCGGAACCACAGACTTAGAAATCGCCAGCTCATATACATGCATAACATATATTTATATATATACCCTTATACACCATTTTAATAAAAAATATCACAAAATTCTTCTAAGTCCCTCGGGAAGAGTGAAAGACGCGCACGTTCATTTTCAGAGCTCCTAGACATTCCTATAAGAAGTTAGCCAAAAAGTACCTTCGAAAAACGCTTAGGTTAAGTTTCAGAGTTGCTTCTAATGTACCGAAGCTGGACTTAGACATAATTTCACTCTCACAACATTATGGCTGGTTGGAGACAGTCCGAACCACAAATACCGGGTCCATGGTTCTGGCCATATACTGGGGGGACGGGGACGACTCCCATTAACCTCTGACTATACCGGGGATACGCTTATCACAATGCCTTTCTGGTCTGTGCTGAAGCAGGGCATTCTGGCAGCCAATTGGCTTGACTTTTATTAGTGAGCCTGGTTACCCCCTCTCGGAACCACAGACTTAGAAATCGCCAGCTCATATTCATGCATAAAATATATTTATATATATACCCTTATACACCATTTTAATAAAAAATATCACAAAATTCTTCTAAGTCCCTCGGGAAGAGTGAAAGACGCGCACGTTCATTTTTAGAGCTCCTAGACCTTCCTATAAGAAGTTAGCCAAAAAGTAGCTTCGAAAAACGCTTAGGTTAAGTTTCAGAGTTGCTTCTAATGTACCGAAGCTGGACTTAGACATAATTTCACTCTCACAACATTATGGCTGGTTGGAGACAGTCCGAACCACAAATACCGGGTCCATGGTTCTGGCCATATACTGGGGGGACGGGGACGACTCCCATTAACCTCTGACTATACCGGGGATACGCTTATCACAATGCCTTTCTGGTCTGTGCTGAAGCAGGGCATTCTGGCAGCTAATTGGCTTGACTTTTATTAGTGAGCCTGGTTACCCCCTCTCGGAACCACAGACTTAGAAATCGCCAGCTCATATACATGCATAAAATATATTTATATATATACCCTTATACACCATTTTAATAAAAAATATCACAAAATTCTTCTAAGTCCCTCGGGAAGAGTGAAAGACGCGCACGTTCATTTTCAGAGCTCCTAGACCTTCCTATAAGAAGTTAGCCAAAAAGTAGCTTCGAAAAACGCTTAGGTTAAGTTCCAGAGTTGCATCTAATGTACCGAAGCTGGACTTAGACATAATTTCACTCTCACAACATTATGGCTGGTTGGAGACAGTCCGAACCACAAATACCGGGTCCTTGGTTCTGGCCATATACTGGGGGGACGGGAACGACTCCCATTAACCCCTGACTATACCGGGGATACGCTTATCACAATGCCTTTCTGGTCTGTGCTGAAGCAGGGCATTCTGGCAGCCAATTGGCTTGACTTTTATTAGTGAGCCTGGTTACCCCCTCTCGGAACCACAGACTTAGAAATCGCCAGCTCATATACATGCATAACATATATTTATATATATACCCTTATACACCATTTTAATAAAAAATATCACAAAATTCTTCTAAGTCCCTCGGGAAGAGTGAAAGACGCGCACGTTCATTTTCAGAGCTCCTAGACATTCCTATAAGAAGTTAGCCAAAAAGTACCTTCGAAAAACGCTTAGGTTAAGTTTCAGAGTTGCTTCTAATGTACCGAAGCTGGACTTAGACATAATTTCACTCTCACAACATTATGGCTGGTTGGAGACAGTCCGAACCACAAATACCGGGTCCATGGTTCTGGCCATATACTGGGGGGACGGGGACGACTCCCATTAACCTCTGACTATACCGGGGATACGCTTATCACAATGCCTTTCTGGTCTGTGCTGAAGCAGGGCATTCTGGCAGCCAATTGGCTTGACTTTTATTAGTGAGCCTGGTTACCCCCTCTCGGAACCACAGACTTAGAAATCGCCAGCTCATATTCATGCATAAAATATATTTATATATACCCTTATACACCATTTTAATAAAAAATATCACAAAATTCTTCTAAGTCCCTCGGGAAGAGTGAAAGACGCGCACGTTCATTTTTAGAGCTCCTAGACCTTCCTATAAGAAGTTAGCCAAAAAGTAGCTTCGAAAAACGCTTAGGTTAAGTTTCAGAGTTGCTTCTAATGTACCAAAGCTGGACTTAGACATAATTTCACTCTCACAACATTATGGCTGGTTGGAGACAGTCCGAACCACAAGTACCGGGTCCATGGTTCTGGGCGTATAATGGGGGGACGGGGACGACTCCCATTAACCCCTGACTATACCGGGGATACGCTTATCACAATGCATACTGGTCTGTGCTGAAGCAGGGCATTCTGGCATCCAAGTGGCTTGACCTTTATTAGTGAGCCTGGTTACCCCCTCTCGGAACCACAGACTTAGAAATCGCTAGCTCATATACATGCATAAAATAGATTTATATATATACCCTTATACACCATTTTAATAAAAAATATCACAAAATTCTTCTAAGTCCCTCGGGAAGAGTGAAAGACGCGCACGTTCATTTTCAGAGCTCCTAGACCTTCCTATAAGAAGTTAGCCAAAAAGTAGCTTCGAAAAACGCTTAGGTTAAGTTTCAGAGTTGCTTCTAATGTACCAAAGCTGGACTTAGACATAATTTCACTCTCACAACATTATGGCTGGTTGGAGACAGTCCGAACCACAAATACCGGGTCCATGGTTCTGGCCATATACTGGGGGGACGGGGACGACTCCCATTAACCCCTGACTATACCGGGGATACGCTTATCACAATGCCTTTCTGGTCTGTGCTGAAGCAGGGCATTCTGGCAGCTAATTGGCTTGACTTTTATTAGTGAGCCTGGTTACCCCCTCTCGGAACCACAGACTTAGAAATCGCCAGCTCATATACATGCATAAAATATATTTATATATATACCCTTATACACCATTTTAATAAAAAATATCACAAAATTCTTCTAAGTCCCTCGGGAAGAGTGAAAGACGCGCACGTTCATTTTCAGAGCTCCTAGACCTTCCTATAAGAAGTTAGCCAAAAAGTAGCTTCGAAAAACGCTTAGGTTAAGTTCCAGAGTTGCATCTAATGTACCGAAGCTGGACTTAGACATAATTTCACTCTCACAACATTATGGCTGGTTGGAGACAGTCCGAACCACAAATACCGGGTCCTTGGTTCTGGCCATATACTGGGGGGACGGGAACGACTCCCATTAACCCCTGACTATACCGGGGATACGCTTATCACAATGCCTTTCTGGTCTGTGCTGAAGCAGGGCATTCTGGCAGCCAATTGGCTTGACTTTTATTAGTGAGCCTGGTTACCCCCTCTCGGAACCACAGACTTAGAAATCGCCAGCTCATATACATGCATAACATATATTTATATATATACCCTTATACACCATTTTAATAAAAAATATCACAAAATTCTTCTAAGTCCCTCGGGAAGAGTGAAAGACGCGCACGTTCATTTTCAGAGCTCCTAGACATTCCTATAAGAAGTTAGCCAAAAAGTACCTTCGAAAAACGCTTAGGTTAAGTTTCAGAGTTGCTTCTAATGTACCGAAGCTGGACTTAGACATAATTTCACTCTCACAACATTATGGCTGGTTGGAGACAGTCCGAACCACAAATACCGGGTCCATGGTTCTGGCCATATACTGGGGGGACGGGGACGACTCCCATTAACCTCTGACTATACCGGGGATACGCTTATCACAATGCCTTTCTGGTCTGTGCTGAAGCAGGGCATTCTGGCAGCCAATTGGCTTGACTTTTATTAGTGAGCCTGGTTACCCCCTCTCGGAACCACAGACTTAGAAATCGCCAGCTCATATTCATGCATAAAATATATTTATATATACCCTTATACACCATTTTAATAAAAAATATCACAAAATTCTTCTAAGTCCCTCGGGAAGAGTGAAAGACGCGCACGTTCATTTTTAGAGCTCCTAGACCTTCCTATAAGAAGTTAGCCAAAAAGTAGCTTCGAAAAACGCTTAGGTTAAGTTTCAGAGTTGCTTCTAATGTACCAAAGCTGGACTTAGACATAATTTCACTCTCACAACATTATGGCTGGTTGGAGACAGTCCGAACCACAAGTACCGGGTCCATGGTTCTGGGCGTATAATGGGGGGACGGGGACGACTCCCATTAACCCCTGACTATACCGGGGATACGCTTATCACAATGCATACTGGTCTGTGCTGAAGCAGGGCATTCTGGCATCCAAGTGGCTTGACCTTTATTAGTGAGCCTGGTTACCCCCTCTCGGAACCACAGACTTAGAAATCGCTAGCTCATATACATGCATAAAATAGATTTATATATATACCCTTATACACCATTTTAATAAAAAATATCACAAAATTCTTCTAAGTCCCTCGGGAAGAGTGAAAGACGCGCACGTTCATTTTCAGAGCTCCTAGACCTTCCTATAAGAAGTTAGCCAAAAAGTAGCTTCGAAAAACGCTTAGGTTAAGTTTCAGAGTTGCTTCTAATGTACCAAAGCTGGACTTAGACATAATTTCACTCTCACAACATTATGGCTGGTTGGAGACAGTCCGAACCACAAATACCGGGTCCATGGTTCTGGCCATATACTGGGGGGACGGGGACGACTCCCATTAACCTCTGACTATACCGGGGATACGCTTATCACAATGCCTTTCTGGTCTGTGCTGAAGCAGGGCATTCTGGCAGCTAATTGGCTTGACTTTTATTAGTGAGCCTGGTTACCCCCTCTCGGAACCACAGACTTAGAAATCGCCAGCTCATATACATGCATAAAATATATTTATATATATACCCTTATACACCATTTTAATAAAAAATATCACAAAATTCTTCTAAGTCCCTCGGGAAGAGTGAAAGACGCGCACGTTCATTTTCAGAGCTCCTAGACCTTCCTATAAGAAGTTAGCCAAAAAGTAGCTTCGAAAAACGCTTAGGTTAAGTTCCAGAGTTGCATCTAATGTACCGAAGCTGGACTTAGACATAATTTCACTCTCACAACATTATGGCTGGTTGGAGACAGTCCGAACCACAAATACCGGGTCCATGGTTCTGGCCATATACTGGGGGGACGGGAACGACTCCCATTAACCCCTGACTATACCGGGGATACGCTTATCACAATGCCTTTCTGGTCTGTGCTGAAGCAGGGCATTCTGGCAGCCAATTGGCTTGACTTTTATTAGTGAGCCTGGTTACCCCCTCTCGGAACCACAGACTTAGAAATCGCCAGCTCATATACATGCATAACATATATTTATATACAGTATATATACCCTTATACACCATTTTAATAAAAAATATCACAAAATTCTTCTAAGTCCCTCGGGAAGAGTGAAAGACGCGCACGTTCATTTTCAGAGCTCCTAGACATTCCTATAAGAAGTTAGCCAAAAAGTACCTTCGAAAAACGCTTAGGTTAAGTTTCAGAGTTGCTTCTAATGTACCAAAGCTGGACTTAGACATAATTTCACTCTCACAACATTATGGCTGGTTGGAGACAGTCCGAACCACAAATACCGGGTCCATGGTTCTGGCCATATACTGGGGGGACGGGGACGACTCCCATTAACCTCTGACTATACCGGGGATACGCTTATCACAATGCCTTTCTGGTCTGTGCTGAAGCAGGGCATTCTGGCAGCTAATTGGCTTGACTTTTATTAGTGAGCCTGGTTACCCCCTCTCGGAACCACAGACTTAGAAATCGCCAGCTCATATACATGCATAACATATATTTATATATATACCCTTATACACCATTTTAATAAAAAATATCACAAAATTCTTCTAAGTCCCTCGGGAAGAGTGAAAGACGCGCACGTTCATTTTCAGAGCTCCTAGACATTCCTATAAGAAGTTAGCCAAAAAGTACCTTCGAAAAACGCTTAGGTTAAGTTTCAGAGTTGCTTCTAATGTACCAAAGCTGGACTTAGACATAATTTCACTCTCACAACATTATGGCTGGTTGGAGACAGTCCGAACCACAAATACCGGGTCCATGGTTCTGGCCATATACTGGGGGGACGGGGACGACTCCCATTAACCTCTGACTATACCGGGGATACGCTTATCACAATGCCTTTCTGGTCTGTGCTGAAGCAGGGCATTCTGGCAGCTAATTGGCTTGACTTTTATTAGTGAGCCTGGTTACCCCCTCTCGGAACCACAGACTTAGAAATCGCCAGCTCATATACATGCATAAAATATATTTATATATATACCCTTATACACCATTTTAATAAAAAATATCACAAAATTCTTCTAAGTCCCTCGGGAAGAGTGAAAGACGCGCACGTTCATTTTCAGAGCTCCTAGACCTTCCTATAAGAAGTTAGCCAAAAAGTAGCTTCGAAAAACGCTTAGGTTAAGTTCCAGAGTTGCATCTAATGTACCGTAGCTGGACTTAGACATAATTTCACTCTCACAACATTATGGCTGGTTGGAGACAGTCCGAACCACAAATACCGGGTCCATGGTTCTGGCCATATACTGGGGGGACGGGAACGACTCCCATTAACCCCTGACTATAACGGGGATACGCTTATCACAATGCCTTTCTGGTCTGTGCTGAAGCAGGGCATTCTGGCAGCCAATTGGCTTGACTTTTATTAGTGAGCCTGGTTACCCCCTCTCGGAACCACAGACTTAGAAATCGCCAGCTCATATACATGCATAAAATATATTTATATATATACCCTTATACACCATTTTAATAAAAAATATCACAAAATTCTTCTAAGTCCCTCGGGAAGAGTGAAAGACGCGCACGTTCATTTTCAGAGCTCCTAGACCTTCCTATAAGAAGTTAGCCAAAAAGTAGCTTCGAAAAACGCTTAGGTTAAGTTCCAGAGTTGCATCTAATGTACCGAAGCTGGACTTAGACATAATTTCACTCTCACAACATTATGGCTGGTTGGAGACAGTCCGAACCACAAATACCGGGTCCATGGTTCTGGCCATATACTGGGGGGACGGGAACGACTCCCATTAACCCCTGACTATACCGGGGATACGCTTATCACAATGCCTTTCTGGTCTGTGCTGAAGCAGGGCATTCTGGCAGCCAATTGGCTTGACTTTTATTAGTGAGCCTGGTTACCCCCTCTCGGAACCACAGACTTAGAAATCGCCAGCTCATATACATGCATAACATATATTTATATACAGTATATATACCCTTATACACCATTTTAATAAAAAATATCACAAAATTCTTCTAAGTCCCTCGGGAAGAGTGAAAGACGCGCACGTTCATTTTCAGAGCTCCTAGACATTCCTATAAGAAGTTAGCCAAAAAGTACCTTCGAAAAACGCTTAGGTTAAGTTTCAGAGTTGCTTCTAATGTACCAAAGCTGGACTTAGACATAATTTCACTCTCACAACATTATGGCTGGTTGGAGACAGTCCGAACCACAAATACCGGGTCCATGGTTCTGGCCATATACTGGGGGGACGGGGACGACTCCCATTAACCTCTGACTATACCGGGGATACGCTTATCACAATGCCTTTCTGGTCTGTGCTGAAGCAGGGCATTCTGGCAGCTAATTGGCTTGACTTTTATTAGTGAGCCTGGTTACCCCCTCTCGGAACCACAGACTTAGAAATCGCCAGCTCATATACATGCATAACATATATTTATATATATACCCTTATACACCATTTTAATAAAAAATATCACAAAATTCTTCTAAGTCCCTCGGGAAGAGTGAAAGACGCGCACGTTCATTTTCAGAGCTCCTAGACCTTCCTATAAGAAGTTAGCCAAAAAGTAGCTTCGAAAAACGCTTAGGTTAAGTTCCAGAGTTGCATCTAATGTACCGTAGCTGGACTTAGACATAATTTCACTCTCACAACATTATGGCTGGTTGGAGACAGTCCGAACCACAAATACCGGGTCCATGGTTCTGGCCATATACTGGGGGGACGGGAACGACTCCCATTAACCCCTGACTATAACGGGGATACGCTTATCACAATGCCTTTCTGGTCTGTGCTGAAGCAGGGCATTCTGGCAGCCAATTGGCTTGACTTTTATTAGTGAGCCTGGTTACCCCCTCTCGGAACCACAGACTTAGAAATCGCCAGCTCATATACATGCATAACATATATTTATATATATACCCTTATACACCATTTTAATAAAAAATATCACAAAATTCTTCTAAGTCCCTCGGGAAGAGTGAAAGACGCGCACGTTCATTTTCAGAGCTCCTAGACATTCCTATAAGAAGTTAGCCAAAAAGTACCTTCGAAAAACGCTTAGGTTAAGTTTCAGAGTTGCTTCTAATGTACCAAAGCTGGACTTAGACATAATTTCACTCTCACAACATTATGGCTGGTTGGAGACAGTCCGAACCACAAATACCGGGTCCATGGTTCTGGCCATATACTGGGGGGACGGGGACGACTCCCATTAACCTCTGACTATACCGGGGATACGCTTATCACAATGCCTTTCTGGTCTGTGCTGAAGCAGGGCATTCTGGCAGCTAATTGGCTTGACTTTTATTAGTGAGCCTGGTTACCCCCTCTCGGAACCACAGACTTAGAAATCGCCAGCTCATATACATGCATAAAATATATTTATATATATACCCTTATACACCATTTTAATAAAAAATATCACAAAATTCTTCTAAGTCCCTCGGGAAGAGTGAAAGACGCGCACGTTCATTTTCAGAGCTCCTAGACCTTCCTATAAGAAGTTAGCCAAAAAGTAGCTTCGAAAAACGCTTAGGTTAAGTTCCAGAGTTGCATCTAATGTACCGTAGCTGGACTTAGACATAATTTCACTCTCACAACATTATGGCTGGTTGGAGACAGTCCGAACCACAAATACCGGGTCCATGGTTCTGGCCATATACTGGGGGGACGGGAACGACTCCCATTAACCCCTGACTATAACGGGGATACGCTTATCACAATGCCTTTCTGGTCTGTGCTGAAGCAGGGCATTCTGGCAGCCAATTGGCTTGACTTTTATTAGTGAGCCTGGTTACCCCCTCTCGGAACCACAGACTTAGAAATCGCCAGCTCATATACATGCATAACATATATTTATATATATACCCTTATACACCATTTTAATAAAAAATATCACAAAATTCTTCTAAGTCCCTCGGGAAGAGTGAAAGACGCGCACGTTCATTTTCAGAGCTCCTAGACATTCCTATAAGAAGTTAGCCAAAAAGTACCTTCGAAAAACGCTTAGGTTAAGTTTCAGAGTTGCTTCTAATGTACCGAAGCTGGACTTAGACATAATTTCACTCTCACAACATTATGGCTGGTTGGAGACAGTCCGAACCACAAATACCGGGTCCATGGTTCTGGCCATATACTGGGGGGACGGGGGGGACTCCCATTAACCTCTGACTATACCGGGGATACGCTTATCACAATGCCTTTCTGGTCTGTGCTGAAGCAGGGCATTCTGGCAGCCAATTGGCTTGACTTTTATTAGTGAGCCTGGTTACCCCCTCTCGGAACCACAGACTTAGAAATCGCCAGCTCATATACATGCATAAAATATATTTATATATATACCCTTATACACCATTTTAATAAAAAATATCACAAAATTCTTCTAAGTCCCTCGGGAAGAGTGAAAGACGCGCACGTTCATTTTTAGAGCTCCTAGACCTTCCTATAAGAAGTTAGCCAAAAAGTAGCTTCGAAAAACGCTTAGGTTAAGTTTCAGAGTTGCATCTAATGTACCGAAGCTGGACTTAGACATAATTTCACTCTCACAACATTATGGCTGGTTGGAGACAGTCCGAACCACAAGTACCGGGTCCATGGTTCTGGGCGTATACTGGGGGGACGGGGACGACTCCCATTAACCCCTGACTATACCGGGGATACGCTTATCACAATGCCTTACTGGTCTGTGCTGAAGCAGGGCATTCTGGCATCCAAGTGGCTTGACCTTTATTAGTGAGCCTGGTTACCCCCTCTCGGAACCACAGACTTAGAAATCGCCAGCTCATATACATGCATAAAATAGATTTATATATATACCCTTATACACCATTTTAATAAAAAATATCACAAAATTCTTCTAAGTCCCTCGGGAAGAGTGAAAGACGCGCACGTTCATTTTCAGAGCTCCTAGACCTTCCTATAAGAAGTTAGCCAAAAAGTAGCTTCGAAAAACGCTTAGGTTAAGTTCCAGAGTTGCATCTAATGTACCGAAGCTGGACTTAGACATAATTTCACTCTCACAACATTATGGCTGGTTGGAGACAGTCCGAACCACAAATACCGGGTCCATGGTTCTGGCCATATACTGGGGGGACGGGAATGACTCCCATTAACCCCTGACTATACCGGGGATACGCTTATCACAATGCCTTTCTGGTCTGTGCTGAAGCAGGGCATTCTGGCAGCCAATTGGCTTGACTTTTATTAGTGAGCCTGGTTACCCCCTCTCGGAACCACAGACTTAGAAATCGCCAGCTCATATACATGCATAACATATATTTATATATATACCCTTATACACCATTTTAATAAAAAATATCACAAAATTCTTCTAAGTCCCTCGGGAAGAGTGAAAGACGCGCACGTTCATTTTCAGAGCTCCTAGACATTCCTATAAGAAGTTAGCCAAAAAGTACCTTCGAAAAACGCTTAGGTTAAGTTTCAGAGTTGCTTCTAATGTACCGAAGCTGGACTTAGACATAATTTCACTCTCACAACATTATGGCTGGTTGGAGACAGTCCGAACCACAAATACCGGGTCCATGGTTCTGGCCATATACTGGGGGGACGGGGACGACTCCCATTAACCCCTGACTATACCGGAGATACGCTTTTCACAATGCCTTTCTGGTCTGTGCTGAAGCAGGGCATTCTGGCAGCCAATTGGCTTGACTTTTATTAGTGAGCCTGGTTACCCCCTCTCGTAACCACAGACTTAGAAATCGCCAGCTCATATACAGTGCATAAAATATATTTATATATATACCCTTATACATCATTTTAATAAAAAATATCACAAAATTCTTCTAAGTCCCTCGGGAAGAGTGAAAGACGCGCACGTTCATTTTTAGAGCTCCTAGACCTTCCTATAAGAAGTTAGCCAAAAAGTAGCTTCGAAAAACGCTTAGGTTAAGTTTCAGAGTTGCTTCTAATGTACCAAAGCTGGACTTAGACATAATTTCACTCTCACAACATTATGGCTGGTTGGAGACAGTCCGAACCACAAGTACCGGGTCCATGGTTCTGGGCGTATAATGGGGGGACGGGGACGACTCCCATTAACCCCTGACTATACCGGGGATACGCTTATCACAATGCCTTACTGGTCTGTGCTGAAGCAGGGCATTCTGGCATCCAAGTGGCTTGACCTTTATTAGTGAGCCTGGTTACCCCCTCTCGGAACCACAGACTTAGAAATCGCCAGCTCATATACATGCATAAAATAGATTTATATATATACCCTTATACACCATTTTAATAAAAAATATCACAAAATTCTTCTAAGTCCCTCGGGAAGAGTGAAAGACGCGCACGTTCATTTTCAGAGCTCCTAGACCTTCCTATAAGAAGTTAGCCAAAAAGTAGCTTCGAAAAACGCTTAGGTTAAGTTTCAGAGTTGCTTCTAATGTACCAAAGCTGGACTTAGACATAATTTCACTCTCACAACATTATGGCTGGTTGGAGACAGTCCGAACCACAAATACCGGGTCCATGGTTCTGGCCATATACTGGGGGGACGGGGACGACTCCCATTAACCTCTGACTATACCGGGGATACGCTTATCACAATGCCTTTCTGGTCTGTGCTGAAGCAGGGCATTCTGGCAGCTAATTGGCTTGATTTTTATTAGTGAGCCTGGTTACCCCCTCTCGGAACCACAGACTTAGAAATCGCCAGCTCATATACATGCATAAAATATATTTATATATATACCCTTATACACCATTTTAATAAAAAATATCACAAAATTCTTCTAAGTCCCTCGGGAAGAGTGAAAGACGCGCACGTTCATTTTCAGAGCTCCTAGACCTTCCTATAAGAAGTTAGCCAAAAAGTAGCTTCGAAAAACGCTTAGGTTAAGTTCCAGAGTTGCATCTAATGTACCGAAGCTGGACTTAGACATAATTTCACTCTCACAACATTATGGCTGGTTGGAGACAGTCCGAACCACAAATACCGGGTCCATGGTTCTGGCCATATACTGGGGGGACGGGAACGACTCCCATTAACCCCTGACTATACCGGGGATACGCTTATCACAATGCCTTTCTGGTCTGTGCTGAAGCAGGGCATTCTGGCAGCCAATTGGCTTGACTTTTATTAGTGAGCCTGGTTACCCCCTCTCGGAACCACAGACTTAGAAATCGCCAGCTCATATACATGCATAACATATATTTATATATATATACCCTTATACACCATTTTAATAAAAAATATCACAAAATTCTTCTAAGTCCCTCGGGAAGAGTGAAAGACGCGCACGTTCATTTTCAGAGCTCCTAGACATTCCTATAAGAAGTTAGCCAAAAAGTACCTTCGAAAAACGCTTAGGTTAAGTTTCAGAGTTGCTTCTAATGTACCAAAGCTGGACTTAGACATAATTTCACTCTCACAACATTATGGCTGGTTGGAGACAGTCCGAACCACAAATACCGGGTCCATGGTTCTGGCCATATACTGGGGGGACGGGGACGACTCCCATTAACCTCTGACTATACCGGGGATACGCTTATCACAATGCCTTTCTGGTCTGTGCTGAAGCAGGGCATTCTGGCAGCTAATTGGCTTGACTTTTATTAGTGAGCCTGGTTACCCCCTCTCGGAACCACAGACTTAGAAATCGCCAGCTCATATACATGCATAACATATATTTATATATATACCCTTATACACCATTTTAATAAAAAATATCACAAAATTCTTCTAAGTCCCTCGGGAAGAGTGAAAGACGCGCACGTTCATTTTCAGAGCTCCTAGACATTCCTATAAGAAGTTAGCCAAAAAGTACCTTCGAAAAACGCTTAGGTTAAGTTTCAGAGTTGCTTCTAATGTACCAAAGCTGGACTTAGACATAATTTCACTCTCACAACATTATGGCTGGTTGGAGACAGTCCGAACCACAAATACCGGGTCCATGGTTCTGGCCATATACTGGGGGGACGGGGACGACTCCCATTAACCTCTGACTATACCGGGGATACGCTTATCACAATGCCTTTCTGGTCTGTGCTGAAGCAGGGCATTCTGGCAGCTAATTGGCTTGACTTTTATTAGTGAGCCTGGTTACCCCCTCTCGGAACCACAGACTTAGAAATCGCCAGCTCATATACATGCATAAAATATATTTATATATATACCCTTATACACCATTTTAATAAAAAATATCACAAAATTCTTCTAAGTCCCTCGGGAAGAGTGAAAGACGCGCACGTTCATTTTCAGAGCTCCTAGACCTTCCTATAAGAAGTTAGCCAAAAAGTAGCTTCGAAAAACGCTTAGGTTAAGTTCCAGAGTTGCATCTAATGTACCGTAGCTGGACTTAGACATAATTTCACTCTCACAACATTATGGCTGGTTGGAGACAGTCCGAACCACAAATACCGGGTCCATGGTTCTGGCCATATACTGGGGGGACGGGAACGACTCCCATTAACCCCTGACTATAACGGGGATACGCTTATCACAATGCCTTTCTGGTCTGTGCTGAAGCAGGGCATTCTGGCAGCCAATTGGCTTGACTTTTATTAGTGAGCCTGGTTACCCCCTCTCGGAACCACAGACTTAGAAATCGCCAGCTCATATACATGCATAACATATATTTATATATATACCCTTATACACCATTTTAATAAAAAATATCACAAAATTCTTCTAAGTCCCTCGGGAAGAGTGAAAGACGCGCACGTTCATTTTCAGAGCTCCTAGACATTCCTATAAGAAGTTAGCCAAAAAGTACCTTCGAAAAACGCTTAGGTTAAGTTTCAGAGTTGCTTCTAATGTACCGAAGCTGGACTTAGACATAATTTCACTCTCACAACATTATGGCTGGTTGGAGACAGTCCGAACCACAAATACCGGGTCCATGGTTCTGGCCATATACTGGGGGGACGGGGGGGACTCCCATTAACCTCTGACTATACCGGGGATACGCTTATCACAATGCCTTTCTGGTCTGTGCTGAAGCAGGGCATTCTGGCAGCCAATTGGCTTGACTTTTATTAGTGAGCCTGGTTACCCCCTCTCGGAACCACAGACTTAGAAATCGCCAGCTCATATACATGCATAAAATATATTTATATATATACCCTTATACACCATTTTAATAAAAAATATCACAAAATTCTTCTAAGTCCCTCGGGAAGAGTGAAAGACGCGCACGTTCATTTTTAGAGCTCCTAGACCTTCCTATAAGAAGTTAGCCAAAAAGTAGCTTCGAAAAACGCTTAGGTTAAGTTTCAGAGTTGCATCTAATGTACCGAAGCTGGACTTAGACATAATTTCACTCTCACAACATTATGGCTGGTTGGAGACAGTCCGAACCACAAGTACCGGGTCCATGGTTCTGGGCGTATACTGGGGGGACGGGGACGACTCCCATTAACCCCTGACTATACCGGGGATACGCTTATCACAATGCCTTACTGGTCTGTGCTGAAGCAGGGCATTCTGGCATCCAAGTGGCTTGACCTTTATTAGTGAGCCTGGTTACCCCCTCTCGGAACCACAGACTTAGAAATCGCCAGCTCATATACATGCATAAAATAGATTTATATATATACCCTTATACACCATTTTAATAAAAAATATCACAAAATTCTTCTAAGTCCCTCGGGAAGAGTGAAAGACGCGCACGTTCATTTTCAGAGCTCCTAGACCTTCCTATAAGAAGTTAGCCAAAAAGTAGCTTCGAAAAACGCTTAGGTTAAGTTCCAGAGTTGCATCTAATGTACCGAAGCTGGACTTAGACATAATTTCACTCTCACAACATTATGGCTGGTTGGAGACAGTCCGAACCACAAATACCGGGTCCATGGTTCTGGCCATATACTGGGGGGACGGGAATGACTCCCATTAACCCCTGACTATACCGGGGATACGCTTATCACAATGCCTTTCTGGTCTGTGCTGAAGCAGGGCATTCTGGCAGCCAATTGGCTTGACTTTTATTAGTGAGCCTGGTTACCCCCTCTCGGAACCACAGACTTAGAAATCGCCAGCTCATATACATGCATAACATATATTTATATATATACCCTTATACACCATTTTAATAAAAAATATCACAAAATTCTTCTAAGTCCCTCGGGAAGAGTGAAAGACGCGCACGTTCATTTTCAGAGCTCCTAGACATTCCTATAAGAAGTTAGCCAAAAAGTACCTTCGAAAAACGCTTAGGTTAAGTTTCAGAGTTGCTTCTAATGTACCGAAGCTGGACTTAGACATAATTTCACTCTCACAACATTATGGCTGGTTGGAGACAGTCCGAACCACAAATACC
Organism: Ascaphus truei; assembly: GCF_040206685.1. Classification (NCBI taxonomy): domain Eukaryota; kingdom Metazoa; phylum Chordata; class Amphibia; order Anura; family Ascaphidae; genus Ascaphus; species Ascaphus truei. The sequence goes on from NC_134484.1 coordinate 263,938,214, forward strand.
GGGTCCATGGTTCTGGCCATATACTGGGGGGACGGGGACGACTCCCATTAACCTCTGACTATACCGGGGATACGCTTATCACAATGCCTTTCTGGTCTGTGCTGAAGCAGGGCATTCTGGCAGCCAATTGGCTTGACTTTTATTAGTGAGCCTGGTTACCCCCTCTCGGAACCACAGACTTAGAAATCGCCAGCTCATATACATGCATAAAATATATTTATATATATACCCTTATACACCATTTTAATAAAAAATATCACAAAATTCTTCTAAGTCCCTCGGGAAGAGTGAAAGACGCGCACGTTCATTTTTAGAGCTCCTAGACCTTCCTATAAGAAGTTAGCCAAAAAGTAGCTTCGAAAAACGCTTAGGTTAAGTTTCAGAGTTGCTTCTAATGTACCAAAGCTGGACTTAGACATAATTTCACTCTCACAACATTATGGCTGGTTGGAGACAGTCCGAACCACAAGTACCGGGTCCATGGTTCTGGGCGTATAATGGGGGGACGGGGACGACTCCCATTAACCCCTGACTATACCGGGGATACGCTTATCACAATGCCTTACTGGTCTGTGCTGAAGCAGGGCATTCTGGCATCCAAGTGGCTTGACCTTTATTAGTGAGCCTGGTTACCCCCTCTCGGAACCACAGACTTAGAAATCGCCAGCTCATATACATGCATAAAATATATTTATATATATACCCTTATACACCATTTTAATAAAAAATATCACAAAATTCTTCTAAGTCCCTCGGGAAGAGTGAAAGACGCGCACGTTCATTTTCAGAGCTCCTAGACCTTCCTATAAGAAGTTAGCCAAAAAGTAGCTTCGAAAAACGCTTAGGTTAAGTTTCAGAGTTGCTTCTAATGTACCAAAGCTGGACTTAGACATAATTTCACTCTCACAACATTATGGCTGGTTGGAGACAGTCCGAACCACAAATACCGGGTCCATGGTTCTGGCCATATACTGGGGGGACGGGGACGACTCCCATTAACCTCTGACTATACCGGGGATACGCTTATCACAATGCCTTTCTGGTCTGTGCTGAAGCAGGGCATTCTGGCAGCTAATTGGCTTGATTTTTATTAGTGAGCCTGGTTACCCCCTCTCGGAACCACAGACTTAGAAATCGCCAGCTCATATACATGCATAAAATATATTTATATATATACCCTTATACACCATTTTAATAAAAAATATCACAAAATTCTTCTAAGTCCCTCGGGAAGAGTGAAAGACGCGCACGTTCATTTTCAGAGCTCCTAGACCTTCCTATAAGAAGTTAGCCAAAAAGTAGCTTCGAAAAACGCTTAGGTTAAGTTCCAGAGTTGCATCTAATGTACCGAAGCTGGACTTAGACATAATTTCACTCTCACAACATTATGGCTGGTTGGAGACAGTCCGAACCACAAATACCGGGTCCATGGTTCTGGCCATATACTGGGGGGACGGGAACGACTCCCATTAACCCCTGACTATACCGGGGATACGCTTATCACAATGCCTTTCTGGTCTGTGCTGAAGCAGGGCATTCTGGCAGCCAATTGGCTTGACTTTTATTAGTGAGCCTGGTTACCCCCTCTCGGAACCACAGACTTAGAAATCGCCAGCTCATATACATGCATAACATATATTTATATATATATACCCTTATACACCATTTTAATAAAAAATATCACAAAATTCTTCTAAGTCCCTCGGGAAGAGTGAAAGACGCGCACGTTCATTTTCAGAGCTCCTAGACATTCCTATAAGAAGTTAGCCAAAAAGTACCTTCGAAAAACGCTTAGGTTAAGTTTCAGAGTTGCTTCTAATGTACCAAAGCTGGACTTAGACATAATTTCACTCTCACAACATTATGGCTGGTTGGAGACAGTCCGAACCACAAATACCGGGTCCATGGTTCTGGCCATATACTGGGGGGACGGGGACGACTCCCATTAACCTCTGACTATACCGGGGATACGCTTATCACAATGCCTTTCTGGTCTGTGCTGAAGCAGGGCATTCTGGCAGCTAATTGGCTTGACTTTTATTAGTGAGCCTGGTTACCCCCTCTCGGAACCACAGACTTAGAAATCGCCAGCTCATATACATGCATAACATATATTTATATATATACCCTTATACACCATTTTAATAAAAAATATCACAAAATTCTTCTAAGTCCCTCGGGAAGAGTGAAAGACGCGCACGTTCATTTTCAGAGCTCCTAGACATTCCTATAAGAAGTTAGCCAAAAAGTACCTTCGAAAAACGCTTAGGTTAAGTTTCAGAGTTGCTTCTAATGTACCAAAGCTGGACTTAGACATAATTTCACTCTCACAACATTATGGCTGGTTGGAGACAGTCCGAACCACAAATACCGGGTCCATGGTTCTGGCCATATACTGGGGGGACGGGGACGACTCCCATTAACCTCTGACTATACCGGGGATACGCTTATCACAATGCCTTTCTGGTCTGTGCTGAAGCAGGGCATTCTGGCAGCTAATTGGCTTGACTTTTATTAGTGAGCCTGGTTACCCCCTCTCGGAACCACAGACTTAGAAATCGCCAGCTCATATACATGCATAAAATATATTTATATATATACCCTTATACACCATTTTAATAAAAAATATCACAAAATTCTTCTAAGTCCCTCGGGAAGAGTGAAAGACGCGCACGTTCATTTTCAGAGCTCCTAAACCTTCCTATAAGAAGTTAGCCAAAAAGTAGCTTCGAAAAACGCTTAGGTTAAGTTCCAGAGTTGCATCTAATGTACCGTAGCTGGACTTAGACATAATTTCACTCTCACAACATTATGGCTGGTTGGAGACAGTCCGAACCACAAATACCGGGTCCATGGTTCTGGCCATATACTGGGGGGACGGGAACGACTCCCATTAACCCCTGACTATAACGGGGATACGCTTATCACAATGCCTTTCTGGTCTGTGCTGAAGCAGGGCATTCTGGCAGCCAATTGGCTTGACTTTTATTAGTGAGCCTGGTTACCCCCTCTCGGAACCACAGACTTAGAAATCGCCAGCTCATATACATGCATAACATATATTTATATATATACCCTTATACACCATTTTAATAAAAAATATCACAAAATTCTTCTAAGTCCCTCGGGAAGAGTGAAAGACGCGCACGTTCATTTTCAGAGCTCCTAGACATTCCTATAAGAAGTTAGCCAAAAAGTACCTTCGAAAAACGCTTAGGTTAAGTTTCAGAGTTGCTTCTAATGTACCGAAGCTGGACTTAGACATAATTTCACTCTCACAACATTATGGCTGGTTGGAGACAGTCCGAACCACAAATACCGGGTCCATGGTTCTGGCCATATACTGGGGGGACGGGGGGGACTCCCATTAACCTCTGACTATACCGGGGATACGCTTATCACAATGCCTTTCTGGTCTGTGCTGAAGCAGGGCATTCTGGCAGCCAATTGGCTTGACTTTTATTAGTGAGCCTGGTTACCCCCTCTCGGAACCACAGACTTAGAAATCGCCAGCTCATATACATGCATAAAATATATTTATATATATACCCTTATACACCATTTTAATAAAAAATATCACAAAATTCTTCTAAGTCCCTCGGGAAGAGTGAAAGACGCGCACGTTCATTTTTAGAGCTCCTAGACCTTCCTATAAGAAGTTAGCCAAAAAGTAGCTTCGAAAAACGCTTAGGTTAAGTTTCAGAGTTGCATCTAATGTACCGAAGCTGGACTTAGACATAATTTCACTCTCACAACATTATGGCTGGTTGGAGACAGTCCGAACCACAAGTACCGGGTCCATGGTTCTGGGCGTATACTGGGGGGACGGGGACGACTCCCATTAACCCCTGACTATACCGGGGATACGCTTATCACAATGCCTTACTGGTCTGTGCTGAAGCAGGGCATTCTGGCATCCAAGTGGCTTGACCTTTATTAGTGAGCCTGGTTACCCCCTCTCGGAACCACAGACTTAGAAATCGCCAGCTCATATACATGCATAAAATAGATTTATATATATACCCTTATACACCATTTTAATAAAAAATATCACAAAATTCTTCTAAGTCCCTCGGGAAGAGTGAAAGACGCGCACGTTCATTTTCAGAGCTCCTAGACCTTCCTATAAGAAGTTAGCCAAAAAGTAGCTTCGAAAAACGCTTAGGTTAAGTTCCAGAGTTGCATCTAATGTACCGAAGCTGGACTTAGACATAATTTCACTCTCACAACATTATGGCTGGTTGGAGACAGTCCGAACCACAAATACCGGGTCCATGGTTCTGGCCATATACTGGGGGGACGGGAATGACTCCCATTAACCCCTGACTATACCGGGGATACGCTTATCACAATGCCTTTCTGGTCTGTGCTGAAGCAGGGCATTCTGGCAGCCAATTGGCTTGACTTTTATTAGTGAGCCTGGTTACCCCCTCTCGGAACCACAGACTTAGAAATCGCCAGCTCATATACATGCATAACATATATTTATATATATACCCTTATACACCATTTTAATAAAAAATATCACAAAATTCTTCTAAGTCCCTCGGGAAGAGTGAAAGACGCGCACGTTCATTTTCAGAGCTCCTAGACATTCCTATAAGAAGTTAGCCAAAAAGTACCTTCGAAAAACGCTTAGGTTAAGTTTCAGAGTTGCTTCTAATGTACCGAAGCTGGACTTAGACATAATTTCACTCTCACAACATTATGGCTGGTTGGAGACAGTCCGAACCACAAATACCGGGTCCATGGTTCTGGCCATATACTGGGGGGACGGGGACGACTCCCATTAACCTCTGACTATACCGGGGATACGCTTATCACAATGCCTTTCTGGTCTGTGCTGAAGCAGGGCATTCTGGCAGCCAATTGGCTTGACTTTTATTAGTGAGCCTGGTTACCCCCTCTCGGAACCACAGACTTAGAAATCGCCAGCTCATATACATGCATAAAATAGATTTATATATATACCCTTATACACCATTTTAATAAAAAATATCACAAAATTCTTCTAAGTCCCTCGGGAAGAGTGAAAGACGCGCACGTTCATTTTCAGAGCTCCTAGACCTTCCTATAAGAAGTTAGCCAAAAAGTAGCTTCGAAAAACGCTTAGGTTAAGTTTCAGAGTTGCTTCTAATGTACCAAAGCTGGACTTAGACATAATTTCACTCTCACAACATTATGGCTGGTTGGAGACAGTCCGAACCACAAATACCGGGTCCATGGTTCTGGCCATATACTGGGGGGACGGGGACGACTCCCATTAACCTCTGACTATACCGGGGATACGCTTATCACAATGCCTTTCTGGTCTGTGCTGAAGCAGGGCATTCTGGCAGCTAATTGGCTTGACTTTTATTAGTGAGCCTGGTTACCCCCTCTCGGAACCACAGACTTAGAAATCGCCAGCTCATATACATGCATAAAATATATTTATATATATACCCTTATACACCATTTTAATAAAAAATATCACAAAATTCTTCTAAGTCCCTCGGGAAGAGTGAAAGACGCGCACGTTCATTTTCAGAGCTCCTAGACCTTCCTATAAGAAGTTAGCCAAAAAGTAGCTTCGAAAAACGCTTAGGTTAAGTTCCAGAGTTGCATCTAATGTACCGAAGCTGGACTTAGACATAATTTCACTCTCACAACATTATGGCTGGTTGGAGACAGTCCGAACCACAAATACCGGGTCCATGGTTCTGGCCATATACTGGGGGGACGGGAACGACTCCCATTAACCCCTGACTATACCGGGGATACGCTTATCACAATGCCTTTCTGGTCTGTGCTGAAGCAGGGCATTCTGGCAGCCAATTGGCTTGACTTTTATTAGTGAGCCTGGTTACCCCCTCTCGGAACCACAGACTTAGAAATCGCCAGCTCATATACATGCATAACATATATTTATATATATATACCCTTATACACCATTTTAATAAAAAATATCACAAAATTCTTCTAAGTCCCTCGGGAAGAGTGAAAGACGCGCACGTTCATTTTCAGAGCTCCTAGACATTCCTATAAGAAGTTAGCCAAAAAGTACCTTCGAAAAACGCTTAGGTTAAGTTTCAGAGTTGCTTCTAATGTACCAAAGCTGGACTTAGACATAATTTCACTCTCACAACATTATGGCTGGTTGGAGACAGTCCGAACCACAAATACCGGGTCCATGGTTCTGGCCATATACTGGGGGGACGGGGACGACTCCCATTAACCTCTGACTATACCGGGGATACGCTTATCACAATGCCTTTCTGGTCTGTGCTGAAGCAGGGCATTCTGGCAGCTAATTGGCTTGACTTTTATTAGTGAGCCTGGTTACCCCCTCTCGGAACCACAGACTTAGAAATCGCCAGCTCATATACATGCATAACATATATTTATATATATACCCTTATACACCATTTTAATAAAAAATATCACAAAATTCTTCTAAGTCCCTCGGGAAGAGTGAAAGACGCGCACGTTCATTTTCAGAGCTCCTAGACATTCCTATAAGAAGTTAGCCAAAAAGTACCTTCGAAAAACGCTTAGGTTAAGTTTCAGAGTTGCTTCTAATGTACCAAAGCTGGACTTAGACATAATTTCACTCTCACAACATTATGGCTGGTTGGAGACAGTCCGAACCACAAATACCGGGTCCATGGTTCTGGCCATATACTGGGGGGACGGGGACGACTCCCATTAACCTCTGACTATACCGGGGATACGCTTATCACAATGCCTTTCTGGTCTGTGCTGAAGCAGGGCATTCTGGCAGCTAATTGGCTTGACTTTTATTAGTGAGCCTGGTTACCCCCTCTCGGAACCACAGACTTAGAAATCGCCAGCTCATATACATGCATAAAATATATTTATATATATACCCTTATACACCATTTTAATAAAAAATATCACAAAATTCTTCTAAGTCCCTCGGGAAGAGTGAAAGACGCGCACGTTCATTTTCAGAGCTCCTAGACCTTCCTATAAGAAGTTAGCCAAAAAGTAGCTTCGAAAAACGCTTAGGTTAAGTTCCAGAGTTGCATCTAATGTACCGTAGCTGGACTTAGACATAATTTCACTCTCACAACATTATGGCTGGTTGGAGACAGTCCGAACCACAAATACCGGGTCCATGGTTCTGGCCATATACTGGGGGGACGGGAACGACTCCCATTAACCCCTGACTATAACGGGGATACGCTTATCACAATGCCTTTCTGGTCTGTGCTGAAGCAGGGCATTCTGGCAGCCAATTGGCTTGACTTTTATTAGTGAGCCTGGTTACCCCCTCTCGGAACCACAGACTTAGAAATCGCCAGCTCATATACATGCATAACATATATTTATATATATACCCTTATACACCATTTTAATAAAAAATATCACAAAATTCTTCTAAGTCCCTCGGGAAGAGTGAAAGACGCGCACGTTCATTTTCAGAGCTCCTAGACATTCCTATAAGAAGTTAGCCAAAAAGTACCTTCGAAAAACGCTTAGGTTAAGTTTCAGAGTTGCTTCTAATGTACCGAAGCTGGACTTAGACATAATTTCACTCTCACAACATTATGGCTGGTTGGAGACAGTCCGAACCACAAATACCGGGTCCATGGTTCTGGCCATATACTGGGGGGACGGGGGGGACTCCCATTAACCTCTGACTATACCGGGGATACGCTTATCACAATGCCTTTCTGGTCTGTGCTGAAGCAGGGCATTCTGGCAGCCAATTGGCTTGACTTTTATTAGTGAGCCTGGTTACCCCCTCTCGGAACCACAGACTTAGAAATCGCCAGCTCATATACATGCATAAAATATATTTATATATATACCCTTATACACCATTTTAATAAAAAATATCACAAAATTCTTCTAAGTCCCTCGGGAAGAGTGAAAGACGCGCACGTTCATTTTTAGAGCTCCTAGACCTTCCTATAAGAAGTTAGCCAAAAAGTAGCTTCGAAAAACGCTTAGGTTAAGTTTCAGAGTTGCATCTAATGTACCGAAGCTGGACTTAGACATAATTTCACTCTCACAACATTATGGCTGGTTGGAGACAGTCCGAACCACAAGTACCGGGTCCATGGTTCTGGGCGTATACTGGGGGGACGGGGACGACTCCCATTAACCCCTGACTATACCGGGGATACGCTTATCACAATGCCTTACTGGTCTGTGCTGAAGCAGGGCATTCTGGCATCCAAGTGGCTTGACCTTTATTAGTGAGCCTGGTTACCCCCTCTCGGAACCACAGACTTAGAAATCGCCAGCTCATATACATGCATAAAATAGATTTATATATATACCCTTATACACCATTTTAATAAAAAATATCACAAAATTCTTCTAAGTCCCTCGGGAAGAGTGAAAGACGCGCACGTTCATTTTCAGAGCTCCTAGACCTTCCTATAAGAAGTTAGCCAAAAAGTAGCTTCGAAAAACGCTTAGGTTAAGTTCCAGAGTTGCATCTAATGTACCGAAGCTGGACTTAGACATAATTTCACTCTCACAACATTATGGCTGTTTGGAGACAGTCCGAACCACAAGTACCGGGTCCATGGTTCTGGGCGTATACTGGGGGGACGGGGACGACTCCCATTAACCCCTGACTATATCGGGGATACGCTTATCACAATGCCTTACTGGTCTGTGCTGAAGCAGGGCATTCTGGCATCCAAGTGGCTTGACCTTTATTAGTGAGCCTGGTTACCCCCTCTCGGAACCACAGACTTAGAAATCGCCAGCTCATATACAGTGCATAAAATATATTTATATATATACCCTTATACACCATTTTAATAAAAAATATCACAAAATTCTTCTAAGTCCCTCGGGAAGAGTGAAAGACGCGCACGTTCATTTTCAGAGCTCCTAGACCTTCCTATAAGAAGTTAGCCAAAAAGTAGCTTCGAAAAACGCTTAGGTTAAGTTTCAGAGTTGCTTCTAATGTACCAAAGCTTTACTTAGACATAATTTCACTCTCACAACATTATGGCTGGTTGGAGACAGTCCAAACCATAATTACCGGGTCCATGGTTCTGGGCGTATACTGGGGGGACGGGGACGACTCCCATTAACCCCTGACTATATCGGGGATACGCTTATCACAATGCCTTACTGGTCTGTGCTGAAGCAGGGCATTCTGGCATCCAAGTGGCTTGACCTTTATTAGTGAGCCTGGTTACCCCCTCTCGGAACCACAGACTTAAAAATCGCCAGCTCATATACAGTGCATAAAATATATTTATATATATACCCTTATACACCATTTTAATAAAAAATATCACAAAATTCTTCTAAGTCCCTCGGGAAGAGTGAAAGACGCGCACGTTCATTTTCAGAGCTCCTAGACCTTCCTATAAGAAGTTAGCCAAAAAGTAGCTTCGAAAAACGCTTAGGTTAAGTTTCAGAGTTGCTTCTAATGTACCAAAGCTTTACTTAGACATAATTTCACTCTCACAACATTATGGCTGGTTGGAGACAGTCCAAACCATAATTACCGGGTCCATGGTTCTGGGCGTATACTGGGGGGACGGGGACGACTCCCATTAACCCCTGACTGTACCGGGGATACGCTTATCACAATGCCTTTCTGGTCTGTGCTGAAGCAGGGCATTCTGGCAGCCAATTGGCTTGACTTTTATTAGTGAGCCTGGTTACCCCCTCTCGGAACCACAGACTTAGAAATCGCCAGCTCATATACATGCATAAAATATATTTATATATATACCCTTATACACCATTTTAATAAAAAATATCACAAAATTCTTCTAAGTCCCTCAGGAAGAGTGAAAGACGCGCACGTTCATTTTCAGAGCTCCTAGACATTCCTATAAGAAGTTAGCCAAAAAGTACCTTCGAAAAACGCTTAGGTTAAGTTTCAGAGTTGCTTCTAATGTACCGAAGCTGGACTTAGACATACTGTAATTTCACTCTCACAACATTATGGCTGGTTGGAGACAGTCCGAACCACAAATTCCGGGTCCATGGTTCTGGCCATATACTGGGGGGACGGGGACGACTCCCATTAACCCCTGACTATACCGGGGATACGCTTATCACAATGCCTTTCTGGTCTGTGCTGAAGCAGGGCATTCTGGCAGCCAATTGGCTTGACTTTTATTAGTGAGCCTGGTTACCCCCTCTCGGAACCACAGACTTAGAAATCGCCAGCTCATATAGAGTGCATAAAATATATTTATATATATACCCTTATACATCATTTTAATAAAAAATATCACAAAATTCTTCTAAGTCCCTCAGGAAGAGTGAAAAACGCGCACGTTCATTTTCAGAGCTCCTAGACATTCCTATAAGAAGTTAGCCAAAAAGTACCTTCGAAAAACGCTTAGGTTAAGTTTCAGAGTTGCTTCTAATGTACCGAAGCTGGACTTAGACATAATTTCACTCTCACAACATTATGGCTGGTTGGAGACAGTCCGAACCACAAATACCGGGTCCATGGTTCTGGCCATATACTGGGGGGACGGGGACGACTCCCATTAACCCCTGACTATACCGGGGATACGCTTATCACAATGCCTTTCTGGTCTGTGCTGAAGCAGGGCATTCTGGCAGCCAATTGGCTTGACTTTTATTAGTGAGCCTGGTTACCCCCTCTCGGAACCACAGACTTAGAAATCGCCAGCTCATATAGAGTGCATAAAATATATTTATATATATACCCTTATACATCATTTTAATAAAAAATATCACAAAATTCTTCTAAGTCCCTCAGGAAGAGTGAAAGACGCGCACGTTCATTTTCAGAGCTCCTAGACATTCCTATAAGAAGTTAGCCAAAAAGTACCTTCGAAAAACGCTTAGGTTAAGTTTCAGAGTTGCTTCTAATGTACCGAAGCTGGACTTAGACATAATTTCACTCTCACAACATTATGGCTGGTTGGAGACACTCCGAACCACAAATACCGGGTCCATGGTTCTGGCCATATACTGGGGGGACGGGGACGACTCCCATTAACCCCTGACTATACCGGGGATACGCTTATCACAATGCCTTTCTGGTCTGTGCTGAAGCAGGGTATTCTGGCAGCCAATTGGCTTGACTTTTATTAGTGAGCCTGGTTACCCCCTCTCGGAACCACAGACTTAGAAATCGCCAGCTCATATAGAGTGCATAAAATATATTTATATATATACACTTATACATCATTTTAATAAAAAATATCACAAAATTCTTCTAAGTCCCTCAGGAATTTTGAAAGACGCGCACGTTCATTTTCAGAGCTCCTAGACATTCCTATAAGTAGTTAGCCAAAAAGTACCTTCGAAAAACGCTTAGGTTAAGTTTCAGAGTTGCTTCTAATGTACCTAAGCTGGACTTAGACATAATTTCACTCTCACAACATTATGGCTGGTTGGAGACACTCCGAACCACAAATACCGGGTCCATGGTTCTGGCCATATACTGGGGGAACGGGGACGACTCCCATTAACCCCTGACTATACCGGGGATACGCTTATCACAATGCCTTACTGGTCTGTGCTGAAGCAGGGCACTCTGGCATCCAAGTGGCTTGACCTTTATTAGTGAGCCTGGTTACCCCCTCTCGGAACCACAGACTTAGAAATCGCCAGCTCATATACAGTGCATAAAATATATTTATATATATACCCTTATACACCATTTTAATAAAAAATATCACAAAATTCTTCTAAGTCCCTCGGGAAGAGTGAAAGACGCGCACGTTCATTTTCAGAGCTCCTAGACCTTCCTATAAGAAGTTAGCCAAAAAGTAGCTTCGAAAAACGCTTAGGTTAAGTTTCAGAGTTGCTTCTAATGTACCAAAGCTTTACTTAGACATAATTTCACTCTCACAACATTATGGCTGGTTGGAGACAGTCCAAACCATAATTACCGGGTCCATGGTTCTGGGCGTATACTGGGGGGACGGGGACGACTCCCATTAACCCCTGACTGTACCGGGGATACGCTTATCACAATGCCTTTCTGGTCTGTGCTGAAGCAGGGCATTCTGGCAGCCAATTGGCTTGACTTTTATTAGTGAGCCTGGTTACCCCCTCTCGGAACCACAGACTTAGAAATCGCCAGCTCATATACATGCATAAAATATATTTATATATATACCCTTATACATCATTTTAATAAAAAATATCACAAAATTCTTCTAAGTCCCTCAGGAAGAGTGAAAGACGCGCACGTTCATTTTCAGAGCTCCTAGACATTCCTATAAGAAGTTAGCCAAAAAGTACCTTCGAAAAACGCTTAGGTTAAGTTTCAGAGTTGCTTCTAATGTACCGAAGCTGGACTTAGACATACTGTAATTTCACTCTCACAACATTATGGCTGGTTGGAGACAGTCCGAACCACAAATTCCGGGTCCATGGTTCTGGCCATATACTGGGGGGACGGGGACGACTCCCATTAACCCCTGACTATACCGGGGATACGCTTATCACAATGCCTTTCTGGTCTGTGCTGAAGCAGGGCATTCTGGCAGCCAATTGGCTTGACTTTTATTAGTGAGCCTGGTTACCCCCTCTCGGAACCACAGACTTAGAAATCGCCAGCTCATATAGAGTGCATAAAATATATTTATATATATACCCTTATACATCATTTTAATAAAAAATATCACAAAATTCTTCTAAGTCCCTCAGGAAGAGTGAAAAACGCGCACGTTCATTTTCAGAGCTCCTAGACATTCCTATAAGAAGTTAGCCAAAAAGTACCTTCGAAAAACGCTTAGTTTAAGTTTCAGAGTTGCTTCTAATGTACCGAAGCTGGACTTAGACATAATTTCACTCTCACAACATTATGGCTGGTTGGAGACAGTCCGAACCACAAATACCGGGTCCATGGTTCTGGCCATATACTGGGGGGACGGGGACGACTCCCATTAACCCCTGACTATACCGGGGATACGCTTATCACAATGCCTTTCTGGTCTGTGCTGAAGCAGGGCATTCTGGCAGCCAATTGGCTTGACTTTTATTAGTGAGCCTGGTTACCCCCTCTCGGAACCACAGACTTAGAAATCGCCAGCTCATATAGAGTGCATAAAATATATTTATATATATACCCTTATACATCATTTTAATAAAAAATATCACAAAATTCTTCTAAGTCCCTCAGGAAGAGTGAAAGACGCGCACGTTCATTTTCAGAGCTCCTAGACATTCCTATAAGAAGTTAGCCAAAAAGTACCTTCGAAAAACGCTTAGGTTAAGTTTCAGAGTTGCTTCTAATGTACCGAAGCTGGACTTAGACATAATTTCACTCTCACAACATTATGGCTGGTTGGAGACACTCCGAACCACAAATACCGGGTCCATGGTTCTGGCCATATACTGGGGGGACGGGGACGACTCCCATTAACCCCTGACTATACCGGGGATACGCTTATCACAATGCCTTTCTGGTCTGTGCTGAAGCAGGGTATTCTGGCAGCCAATTGGCTTGACTTTTATTAGTGAGCCTGGTTACCCCCTCTCGGAACCACAGACTTAGAAATCGCCAGCTCATATAGAGTGCATAAAATATATTTATATATATACACTTATACATCATTTTAATAAAAAATATCACAAAATTCTTCTAAGTCCCTCAGGAATTTTGAAAGACGCGCACGTTCATTTTCAGAGCTCCTAGACATTCCTATAAGTAGTTAGCCAAAAAGTACCTTCGAAAAACGCTTAGGTTAAGTTTCAGAGTTGCTTCTAATGTACCGAAGCTGGACTTAGACATAATTTCACTCTCACAACATTATGGCTGGTTGGAGACACTCCGAACCACAAATACCGGGTCCATGGTTCTGGCCATATACTGGGGGAACGGGGACGACTCCCATTAACCCCTGACTATACCGGGGATACGCTTATCACAATGCCTTACTGGTCTGTGCTGAAGCAGGGCATTCTGGCATCCAAGTGGCTTGACCTTTATTAGTGAGCCTGGTTACCCCCTCTCGGAACCACAGACTTAGAAATCGCCAGCTCATATACAGTGCATAAAATATATTTATATATATACCCTTATACACCATTTTAATAAAAAAATATCACAAAATTCTTCTAAGTCCCTCGGGAAGAGTGAAAGACGCGCACGTTCATTTTCAGAGCTCCTAGACCTTCCTATAAGAAGTTAGCCAAAAAGTAGCTTCGAAAAACGCTTAGGTTAAGTTTCAGAGTTGCTTCTAATGTACCAAAGCTTTACTTAGACATAATTTCACTCTCACAACATTATGGCTGGTTGGAGACAGTCCAAACCATAATTACCGGGTCCATGGTTCTGGGCGTATACTGGGGGGACGGGGACGACTCCCATTAACCCCTGACTGTACCGGGGATACGCTTATCACAATGCCTTTCTGGTCTGTGCTGAAGCAGGGCATTCTGGCAGCCAATTGGCTTGACTTTTATTAGTGAGCCTGGTTACCCCCTCTCGGAACCACAGACTTAGAAATCGCCAGCTCATATACATGCATAAAATATATTTATATATATACCCTTATACATCATTTTAATAAAAAATATCACAAAATTCTTCTAAGTCCCTCAGGAAGAGTGAAAGACGCGCACGTTCATTTTCAGAGCTCCTAGACATTCCTATAAGAAGTTAGCCAAAAAGTACCTTCGAAAAACGCTTAGGTTAAGTTTCAGAGTTGCTTCTAATGTACCGAAGCTGGACTTAGACATACTGTAATTTCACTCTCACAACATTATGGCTGGTTGGAGACAGTCCGAACCACAAATTCCGGGTCCATGGTTCTGGCCATATACTGGGGGGACGGGGACGACTCCCATTAACCCCTGACTATACCGGGGATACGCTTATCACAATGCCTTTCTGGTCTGTGCTGAAGCAGGGCATTCTGGCAGCCAATTGGCTTGACTTTTATTAGTGAGCCTGGTTACCCCCTCTCGGAACCACAGACTTAGAAATCGCCAGCTCATATAGAGTGCATAAAATATATTTATATATATACCCTTATACATCATTTTAATAAAAAATATCACAAAATTCTTCTAAGTCCCTCAGGAAGAGTGAAAGACGCGCACGTTCATTTTCAGAGCTCCTAGACATTCCTATAAGAAGTTAGCCAAAAAGTACCTTCGAAAAACGCTTAGGTTAAGTTTCAGAGTTGCTTCTAATGTACCGAAGCTGGACTTAGACATAATTTCACTCTCACAACATTATGGCTGGTTGGAGACAGTCCGAACCACAAATACCGGGTCCATGGTTCTGGCCATATACTGGGGGGACGGGGACGACTCCCATTAACCCCTGACTATACCGGGGATACGCTTATCACAATGCCTTTCTGGTCTGTGCTGAAGCAGGGCATTCTGGCAGCCAATTGGCTTGACTTTTATTAGTGAGCCTGGTTACCCCCTCTCGGAACCACAGACTTAGAAATCGCCAGCTCATATAGAGTGCATAAAATATATTTATATATATACCCTTATACATAATTTTAATAAAAAATATCACAAAATTCTTCTAAGTCCCTCAGGAAGAGTGAAAGACGCGCACGTTCATTTTCAGAGCTCCTAGACATTCCTATAAGAAGTTAGCCAAAAAGTACCTTCGAAAAACGCTTAGGTTAAGTTTCAGAGTTGCTTCTAATGTACCGAAGCTGGACTTAGACATAATTTCACTCTCACAACATTATGGCTGGTTGGAGACACTCCGAACCACAAATACCGGGTCCATGGTTCTGGCCATATACTGGGGGGACGGGGACGACTCCCATTAACCCCTGACTATACCGGGGATACGCTTATCACAATGCCTTTCTGGTCTGTGCTGAAGCAGGGTATTCTGGCAGCCAATTGGCTTGACTTTTATTAGTGAGCCTGGTTACCCCCTCTCGGAACCACAGACTTAGAAATCGCCAGCTCATATAGAGTGCATAAAATATATTTATATATATACACTTATACATCATTTTAATAAAAAATATCACAAAATTCTTCTAAGTCCCTCAGGAATTTTGAAAGACGCGCACGTTCATTTTCAGAGCTCCTAGACATTCCTATAAGTAGTTAGCCAAAAAGTACCTTCGAAAAACGCTTAGGTTAAGTTTCAGAGTTGCTTCTAATGTACCGAAGCTGGACTTAGACATAATTTCACTCTCACAACATTATGGCTGGTTGGAGACACTCCGAACCACAAATACCGGGTCCATGGTTCTGGCCATATACTGGGGGAACGGGGACGACTCCCATTAACCCCTGACTATACCGGGGATACGCTTATCACAATGCCTTACTGGTCTGTGCTGAAGCAGGGCATTCTGGCATCCAAGTGGCTTGACCTTTATTAGTGAGCCTGGTTACCCCCTCTCGGAACCACAGACTTAGAAATCGCCAGCTCATATACAGTGCATAAAATATATTTATATATATACCCTTATACACCATTTTAATAAAAAATATCACAAAATTCTTCTAAGTCCCTCGGGAAGAGTGAAAGACGCGCACGTTCATTTTCAGAGCTCCTAGACCTTCCTATAAGAAGTTAGCCAAAAAGTAGCTTCGAAAAACGCTTAGGTTAAGTTTCAGAGTTGCTTCTAATGTACCAAAGCTTTACTTAGACATAATTTCACTCTCACAACATTATGGCTGGTTGGAGACAGTCCAAACCATAATTACCGGGTCCATGGTTCTGGGCGTATACTGGGGGGACGGGGACGACTCCCATTAACCCCTGACTGTACCGGGGATACGCTTATCACAATGCCTTTCTGGTCTGTGCTGAAGCAGGGCATTCTGGCAGCCAATTGGCTTGACTTTTATTAGTGAGCCTGGTTACCCCCTCTCGGAACCACAGACTTAGAAATCGCCAGCTCATATACATGCATAAAATATATTTATATATATACCCTTATACATCATTTTAATAAAAAATATCACAAAATTCTTCTAAGTCCCTCAGGAAGAGTGAAAAACGCGCACGTTCATTTTCAGAGCTCCTAGACATTCCTATAAGAAGTTAGCCAAAAAGTACCTTCGAAAAACGCTTAGGTTAAGTTTCAGAGTTGCTTCTAATGTACCGAAGCTGGACTTAGACATAATTTCACTCTCACAACATTATGGCTGGTTGGAGACAGTCCGAACCACAAATACCGGGTCCATGGTTCTGGCCATATACTGGGGGGACGGGGACGACTCCCATTAACCCCTGACTATACCGGGGATACGCTTATCACAATGCCTTTCTGGTCTGTGCTGAAGCAGGGCATTCTGGCAGCCAATTGGCTTGACTTTTATTAGTGAGCCTGGTTACCCCCTCTCGGAACCACAGACTTAGAAATCGCCAGCTCATATAGAGTGCATAAAATATATTTATATATATACCCTTATACATCATTTTAATAAAAAATATCACAAAATTCTTCTAAGTCCCTCAGGAAGAGTGAAAGACGCGCACGTTCATTTTCAGAGCTCCTAGACATTCCTATAAGAAGTTAGCCAAAAAGTACCTTCGAAAAACGCTTAGGTTAAGTTTCAGAGTTGCTTCTAATGTACCGAAGCTGGACTTAGACATAATTTCACTCTCACAACATTATGGCTGTTTGGAGACAGTCCGAACCACAAGTACCGGGTCCATGGTTCTGGGCGTATACTGGGGGGACGGGGACGACTCCCATTAACCCCTGACTATATCGGGGATACGCTTATCACAATGCCTTACTGGTCTGTGCTGAAGCAGGGCATTCTGGCATCCAAGTGGCTTGACCTTTATTAGTGAGCCTGGTTACCCCCTCTCGGAACCACAGACTTAGAAATCGCCAGCTCATATACAGTGCATAAAATATATTTATATATATACCCTTATACACCATTTTAATAAAAAATATCACAAAATTCTTCTAAGTCCCTCGGGAAGAGTGAAAGACGCGCACGTTCATTTTCAGAGCTCCTAGACCTTCCTATAAGAAGTTAGCCAAAAAGTAGCTTCGAAAAACGCTTAGGTTAAGTTTCAGAGTTGCTTCTAATGTACCAAAGCTTTACTTAGACATAATTTCACTCTCACAACATTATGGCTGGTTGGAGACAGTCCAAACCATAATTACCGGGTCCATGGTTCTGGGCGTATACTGGGGGGACGGGGACGACTCCCATTAACCCCTGACTATATCGGGGATACGCTTATCACAATGCCTTACTGGTCTGTGCTGAAGCAGGGCATTCTGGCATCCAAGTGGCTTGACCTTTATTAGTGAGCCTGGTTACCCCCTCTCGGAACCACAGACTTAAAAATCGCCAGCTCATATACAGTGCATAAAATATATTTATATATATACCCTTATACACCATTTTAATAAAAAATATCACAAAATTCTTCTAAGTCCCTCGGGAAGAGTGAAAGACGCGCACGTTCATTTTCAGAGCTCCTAGACCTTCCTATAAGAAGTTAGCCAAAAAGTAGCTTCGAAAAACGCTTAGGTTAAGTTTCAGAGTTGCTTCTAATGTACCAAAGCTTTACTTAGACATAATTTCACTCTCACAACATTATGGCTGGTTGGAGACAGTCCAAACCATAATTACCGGGTCCATGGTTCTGGGCGTATACTGGGGGGACGGGGACGACTCCCATTAACCCCTGACTGTACCGGGGATACGCTTATCACAATGCCTTTCTGGTCTGTGCTGAAGCAGGGCATTCTGGCAGCCAATTGGCTTGACTTTTATTAGTGAGCCTGGTTACCCCCTCTCGGAACCACAGACTTAGAAATCGCCAGCTCATATACATGCATAAAATATATTTATATATATACCCTTATACACCATTTTAATAAAAAATATCACAAAATTCTTCTAAGTCCCTCAGGAAGAGTGAAAGACGCGCACGTTCATTTTCAGAGCTCCTAGACATTCCTATAAGAAGTTAGCCAAAAAGTACCTTCGAAAAACGCTTAGGTTAAGTTTCAGAGTTGCTTCTAATGTACCGAAGCTGGACTTAGACATACTGTAATTTCACTCTCACAACATTATGGCTGGTTGGAGACAGTCCGAACCACAAATTCCGGGTCCATGGTTCTGGCCATATACTGGGGGGACGGGGACGACTCCCATTAACCCCTGACTATACCGGGGATACGCTTATCACAATGCCTTTCTGGTCTGTGCTGAAGCAGGGCATTCTGGCAGCCAATTGGCTTGACTTTTATTAGTGAGCCTGGTTACCCCCTCTCGGAACCACAGACTTAGAAATCGCCAGCTCATATAGAGTGCATAAAATATATTTATATATATACCCTTATACATCATTTTAATAAAAAATATCACAAAATTCTTCTAAGTCCCTCAGGAAGAGTGAAAAACGCGCACGTTCATTTTCAGAGCTCCTAGACATTCCTATAAGAAGTTAGCCAAAAAGTACCTTCGAAAAACGCTTAGGTTAAGTTTCAGAGTTGCTTCTAATGTACCGAAGCTGGACTTAGACATAATTTCACTCTCACAACATTATGGCTGGTTGGAGACAGTCCGAACCACAAATACCGGGTCCATGGTTCTGGCCATATACTGGGGGGACGGGGACGACTCCCATTAACCCCTGACTATACCGGGGATACGCTTATCACAATGCCTTTCTGGTCTGTGCTGAAGCAGGGCATTCTGGCAGCCAATTGGCTTGACTTTTATTAGTGAGCCTGGTTACCCCCTCTCGGAACCACAGACTTAGAAATCGCCAGCTCATATAGAGTGCATAAAATATATTTATATATATACCCTTATACATCATTTTAATAAAAAATATCACAAAATTCTTCTAAGTCCCTCAGGAAGAGTGAAAGACGCGCACGTTCATTTTCAGAGCTCCTAGACATTCCTATAAGAAGTTAGCCAAAAAGTACCTTCGAAAAACGCTTAGGTTAAGTTTCAGAGTTGCTTCTAATGTACCGAAGCTGGACTTAGACATAATTTCACTCTCACAACATTATGGCTGGTTGGAGACACTCCGAACCACAAATACCGGGTCCATGGTTCTGGCCATATACTGGGGGGACGGGGACGACTCCCATTAACCCCTGACTATACCGGGGATACGCTTATCACAATGCCTTTCTGGTCTGTGCTGAAGCAGGGTATTCTGGCAGCCAATTGGCTTGACTTTTATTAGTGAGCCTGGTTACCCCCTCTCGGAACCACAGACTTAGAAATCGCCAGCTCATATAGAGTGCATAAAATATATTTATATATATACACTTATACATCATTTTAATAAAAAATATCACAAAATTCTTCTAAGTCCCTCAGGAATTTTGAAAGACGCGCACGTTCATTTTCAGAGCTCCTAGACATTCCTATAAGTAGTTAGCCAAAAAGTACCTTCGAAAAACGCTTAGGTTAAGTTTCAGAGTTGCTTCTAATGTACCGAAGCTGGACTTAGACATAATTTCACTCTCACAACATTATGGCTGGTTGGAGACACTCCGAACCACAAATACCGGGTCCATGGTTCTGGCCATATACTGGGGGAACGGGGACGACTCCCATTAACCCCTGACTATACCGGGGATACGCTTATCACAATGCCTTACTGGTCTGTGCTGAAGCAGGGCATTCTGGCATCCAAGTGGCTTGACCTTTATTAGTGAGCCTGGTTACCCCCTCTCGGAACCACAGACTTAGAAATCGCCAGCTCATATACAGTGCATAAAATATATTTATATATATACCCTTATACACCATTTTAATAAAAAATATCACAAAATTCTTCTAAGTCCCTCGGGAAGAGTGAAAGACGCGCACGTTCATTTTCAGAGCTCCTAGACCTTCCTATAAGAAGTTAGCCAAAAAGTAGCTTCGAAAAACGCTTAGGTTAAGTTTCAGAGTTGCTTCTAATGTACCAAAGCTTTACTTAGACATAATTTCACTCTCACAACATTATGGCTGGTTGGAGACAGTCCAAACCATAATTACCGGGTCCATGGTTCTGGGCGTATACTGGGGGGACGGGGACGACTCCCATTAACCCCTGACTGTACCGGGGATACGCTTATCACAATGCCTTTCTGGTCTGTGCTGAAGCAGGGCATTCTGGCAGCCAATTGGCTTGACTTTTATTAGTGAGCCTGGTTACCCCCTCTCGGAACCACAGACTTAGAAATCGCCAGCTCATATACATGCATAAAATATATTTATATATATACCCTTATACATCATTTTAATAAAAAATATCACAAAATTCTTCTAAGTCCCTCAGGAAGAGTGAAAGACGCGCACGTTCATTTTCAGAGCTCCTAGACATTCCTATAAGAAGTTAGCCAAAAAGTACCTTCGAAAAACGCTTAGGTTAAGTTTCAGAGTTGCTTCTAATGTACCGAAGCTGGACTTAGACATACTGTAATTTCACTCTCACAACATTATGGCTGGTTGGAGACAGTCCGAACCACAAATTCCGGGTCCATGGTTCTGGCCATATACTGGGGGGACGGGGACGACTCCCATTAACCCCTGACTATACCGGGGATACGCTTATCACAATGCCTTTCTGGTCTGTGCTGAAGCAGGGCATTCTGGCAGCCAATTGGCTTGACTTTTATTAGTGAGCCTGGTTACCCCCTCTCGGAACCACAGACTTAGAAATCGCCAGCTCATATAGAGTGCATAAAATATATTTATATATATACCCTTATACATCATTTTAATAAAAAATATCACAAAATTCTTCTAAGTCCCTCAGGAAGAGTGAAAAACGCGCACGTTCATTTTCAGAGCTCCTAGACATTCCTATAAGAAGTTAGCCAAAAAGTACCTTCGAAAAACGCTTAGGTTAAGTTTCAGAGTTGCTTCTAATGTACCGAAGCTGGACTTAGACATAATTTCACTCTCACAACATTATGGCTGGTTGGAGACAGTCCGAACCACAAATACCGGGTCCATGGTTCTGGCCATATACTGGGGGGACGGGGACGACTCCCATTAACCCCTGACTATACCGGGGATACGCTTATCACAATGCCTTTCTGGTCTGTGCTGAAGCAGGGCATTCTGGCAGCCAATTGGCTTGACTTTTATTAGTGAGCCTGGTTACCCCCTCTCGGAACCACAGACTTAGAAATCGCCAGCTCATATAGAGTGCATAAAATATATTTATATATATACCCTTATACATCATTTTAATAAAAAATATCACAAAATTCTTCTAAGTCCCTCAGGAAGAGTGAAAGACGCGCACGTTCATTTTCAGAGCTCCTAGACATTCCTATAAGAAGTTAGCCAAAAAGTACCTTCGAAAAACGCTTAGGTTAAGTTTCAGAGTTGCTTCTAATGTACCGAAGCTGGACTTAGACATAATTTCACTCTCACAACATTATGGCTGGTTGGAGACACTCCGAACCACAAATACCGGGTCCATGGTTCTGGCCATATACTGGGGGGACGGGGACGACTCCCATTAACCCCTGACTGTACCGGGGATACGCTTATCACAATGCCTTTCTGGTCTGTGCTGAAGCAGGGCATTCTGGCAGCCAATTGGCTTGACTTTTATTAGTGAGCCTGGTTACCCCCTCTCGGAACCACAGACTTAGAAATCGCCAGCTCATATACATGCATAAAATATATTTATATATATACCCTTATACACCATTTTAATAAAAAATATCACAAAATTCTTCTAAGTCCCTCAGGAAGAGTGAAAGACGCGCACGTTCATTTTCAGAGCTCCTAGACATTCCTATAAGAAGTTAGCCAAAAAGTACCTTCGAAAAACGCTTAGGTTAAGTTTCAGAGTTGCTTCTAATGTACCGAAGCTGGACTTAGACATACTGTAATTTCACTCTCACAACATTATGGCTGGTTGGAGACAGTCCGAACCACAAATTCCGGGTCCATGGTTCTGGCCATATACTGGGGGGACGGGGACGACTCCCATTAACCCCTGACTATACCGGGGATACGCTTATCACAATGCCTTTCTGGTCTGTGCTGAAGCAGGGCATTCTGGCAGCCAATTGGCTTGACTTTTATTAGTGAGCCTGGTTACCCCCTCTCGGAACCACAGACTTAGAAATCGCCAGCTCATATAGAGTGCATAAAATATATTTATATATATACCCTTATACATCATTTTAATAAAAAATATCACAAAATTCTTCTAAGTCCCTCAGGAATTTTGAAAGACGCGCACGTTCATTTTCAGAGCTCCTAGACATTCCTATAAGTAGTTAGCCAAAAAGTACCTTCGAAAAACGCTTAGGTTAAGTTTCAGAGTTGCTTCTAATGTACCGAAGCTGGACTTAGACATAATTTCACTCTCACAACATTATGGCTGGTTGGAGACACTCCGAACCACAAATACCGGGTCCATGGTTCTGGCCATATACTGGGGGAACGGGGACGACTCCCATTAACCCCTGACTATACCGGGGATACGCTTATCACAATGCCTTACTGGTCTGTGCTGAAGCAGGGCATTGTGGCAGCCAAGTGGCTTGACCTTTATTAGTGAGCCTGGTTACCCCCTCTCGGAACCACAGACTTAGAAATCGCCAGCTCATATACAGTGCATAAAATATATTTATATATATACCCTTATACACCATTTTAATAAAAAATATCACAAAATTCTTCTAAGTCCCTCGGGAAGAGTGAAAGACGCGCACGTTAATTTTTAGAGCTCCTAGACCTTCCTATAAGAAGTTAGCCAAAAAGTAGCTTCGAAAAACGCTTAGGTTAAGTTTCAGAGGTACTTCTAATGTACCAAAGCTGGACTTAGACATAATTTCACTCTCACAACATTATGGCTGTTTGGAGACAGTCCGAACCACAAGTACCGGGTCCATGGTTCTGGGCGTATACTGGGGGGACGGGGACGACTCCCATTAACCCCTGACTATATCGGGGATACGCTTATCACAATGCCTTACTGGTCTGTGCTGAAGCAGGGCATTCTGGCATCCAAGTGGCTTGACCTTTATTAGTGAGCCTGGTTACCCCCTCTCGGAACCACAGACTTAGAAATCGCCAGCTCATATACAGTGCATAAAATATATTTATATATATACCCTTATACACCATTTTAATAAAAAATATCACAAAATTCTTCTAAGTCCCTCGGGAAGAGTGAAAGACGCGCACGTTCATTTTCAGAGCTCCTAGACCTTCCTATAAGAAGTTAGCCAAAAAGTAGCTTCGAAAAACGCTTAGGTTAAGTTTCAGAATTGCTTCTAATGTACCAAAGCTTTACTTAGACATAATTTCACTCTCACAACATTATGGCTGGTTGGAGACAGTCCAAACTATAATTACCGGGTCCATGGTTCTGGGCGTATACTGGGGGGACGGGGACGACTCCCATTAACCCCTGACTGTACCGGGGATACGCTTATCACAATGCCTTTCTGGTCTGTGCTGAAGCAGGGCATTCTGGCAGCCAATTGGCTTGACTTTTATTAGTGAGCCTGGTTACCCCCTCTCGGAACCACAGACTTAGAAATCGCCAGCTCATATACATGCATAAAATATATTTATATATATACCCTTATACACCATTTTAATAAAAAATATCACAAAATTCTTCTAAGTCCCTCAGGAAGAGTGAAAGACGCGCACGTTCATTTTCAGAGCTCCTAGACATTCCTATAAGAAGTTAGCCAAAAAGTACCTTCGAAAAACGCTTAGGTTAAGTTTCAGAGTTGCTTCTAATGTACCGAAGCTGGACTTAGACATACTGTAATTTCACTCTCACAACATTATGGCTGGTTGGAGACAGTCCGAACCACAAATTCCGGGTCCATGGTTCTGGCCATATACTGGGGGGACGGGGACGACTCCCATTAACCCCTGACTATACCGGGGATACGCTTATCACAATGCCTTTCTGGTCTGTGCTGAAGCAGGGCATTCTGGCAGCCAATTGGCTTGACTTTTATTAGTGAGCCTGGTTACCCCCTCTCGGAACCACAGACTTAGAAATCGCCAGCTCATATAGAGTGCATAAAATATATTTATATATACAGTATACCCTTATACATCATTTTAATAAAAAATATCACAAAATTCTTCTAAGTCCCTCAGGAAGAGTGAAAGACGCGCACGTTCATTTTCAGAGCTCCTAGACATTCCTATAAGAAGTTAGCCAAAAAGTACCTTCGAAAAACGCTTAGGTTAAGTTTCAGAGTTGCTTCTAATGTACCGAAGCTGGACTTAGACATAATTTCACTCTCACAACATTATGGCTGGTTGGAGACAGTCCGAACCACAAATACCGGGTCCATGGTTCTGGCCATATACTGGGGGGACGGGGACGACTCCCATTAACCCCTGACTATACCGGGGATACGCTTATCACAATGCCTTTCTGGTCTGTGCTGAAGCAGGGCATTCTGGCAGCCAATTGGCTTGACTTTTATTAGTGAGCCTGGTTACCCCCTCTCGGAACCACAGACTTAGAAATCGCCAGCTCATATAGAGTGCATAAAATATATTTATATATATACCCTTATACATCATTTTAATAAAAAATATCACAAAATTCTTCTAAGTCCCTCAGGAAGAGTGAAAGACGCGCACGTTCATTTTCAGAGCTCCTAGACATTCCTATAAGAAGTTAGCCAAAAAGTACCTTCGAAAAACGCTTAGGTTAAGTTTCAGAGTTGCTTCTAATGTACCGAAGCTGGACTTAGACATACTGTAATTTCACTCTCACAACATTATGGCTGGTTGGAGACAGTCCGAACCACAAATTCCGGGTCCATGGTTCTGGCCATATACTGGGGGGACGGGGACGACTCCCATTAACCCCTGACTATACCGGGGATACGCTTATCACAATGCCTTTCTGGTCTGTGCTGAAGCAGGGCATTCTGGCAGCCAATTGGCTTGACTTTTATTAGTGAGCCTGGTTACCCCCTCTCGGAACCACAGACTTAGAAATCGCCAGCTCATATAGAGTGCATAAAATATATTTATATATATACCCTTATACATCATTTTAATAAAAAATATCACAAAATTCTTCTAAGTCCCTCAGGAATTTTGAAAGACGCGCACGTTAATTTTTAGAGCTCCTAGACCTTCCTATAAGAAGTTAGCCAAAAAGTAGCTTCGAAAAACGCTTAGGTTAAGTTTCAGAGGTACTTCTAATGTACCAAAGCTGGACTTAGACATAATTTCACTCTCACAACATTATGGCTGTTTGGAGACAGTCCGAACCACAAGTACCGGGTCCATGGTTCTGGGCGTATACTGGGGGGACGGGGACGACTCCCATTAACCCCTGACTATATCGGGGATACGCTTATCACAATGCCTTACTGGTCTGTGCTGAAGCAGGGCATTCTGGCATCCAAGTGGCTTGACCTTTATGAGTGAGCCTGGTTACCCCCTCTCGGAACCACAGACTTAGAAATCGCCAGCTCATATACAGTGCATAAAATATATTTATATATATACCCTTATACACCATTTTAATAAAAAATATCACAAAATTCTTCTAAGTCCCTCGGGAAGAGTGAAAGACGCGCACGTTCATTTTCAGAGCTCCTAGACCTTCCTATAAGAAGTTAGCCAAAAAGTAGCTTCGAAAAACGCTTAGGTTAAGTTTCAGAATTGCTTCTAATGTACCAAAGCTTTACTTAGACATAATTTCACTCTCACAACATTATGGCTGGTTGGAGACAGTCCAAACTATAATTACCGGGTCCATGGTTCTGGGCGTATACTGGGGGGACGGGGACGACTCCCATTAACCCCTGACTGTACCGGGGATACGCTTATCACAATGCCTTTCTGGTCTGTGCTGAAGCAGGGCATTCTGGCAGCCAATTGGCTTGACTTTTATTAGTGAGCCTGGTTACCCCCTCTCGGAACCACAGACTTAGAAATCGCCAGCTCATATACATGCATAAAATATATTTATATATATACCCTTATACACCATTTTAATAAAAAATATCACAAAATTCTTCTAAGTCCCTCAGGAAGAGTGAAAGACGCGCACGTTCATTTTCAGAGCTCCTAGACATTCCTATAAGAAGTTAGCCAAAAAGTACCTTCGAAAAACGCTTAGGTTAAGTTTCAGAGTTGCTTCTAATGTACCGAAGCTGGACTTAGACATACTGTAATTTCACTCTCACAACATTATGGCTGGTTGGAGACAGTCCGAACCACAAATTCCGGGTCCATGGTTCTGGCCATATACTGGGGGGACGGGGACGACTCCCATTAACCCCTGACTATACCGGGGATACGCTTATCACAATGCCTTTCTGGTCTGTGCTGAAGCAGGGCATTCTGGCAGCCAATTGGCTTGACTTTTATTAGTGAGCCTGGTTACCCCCTCTCGGAACCACAGACTTAGAAATCGCCAGCTCATATAGAGTGCATAAAATATATTTATATATATACCCTTATACATCATTTTAATAAAAAATATCACAAAATTCTTCTAAGTCCCTCAGGAAGAGTGAAAGACGCGCACGTTCATTTTCAGAGCTCCTAGACATTCCTATAAGAAGTTAGCCAAAAAGTACCTTCGAAAAACGCTTAGGTTAAGTTTCAGAGTTGCTTCTAATGTACCGAAGCTGGACTTAGACATAATTTCACTCTCACAACATTATGGCTGGTTGGAGACAGTCCGAACCACAAATACCGGGTCCATGGTTCTGGCCATATACTGGGGGGACGGGGACGACTCCCATTAACCCCTGACTATACCGGGGATACGCTTATCACAATGCCTTTCTGGTCTGTGCTGAAGCAGGGCATTCTGGCAGCCAATTGGCTTGACTTTTATTAGTGAGCCTGGTTACCCCCTCTCGGAACCACAGACTTAGAAATCGCCAGCTCATATAGAGTGCATAAAATATATTTATATATATATACCCTTATACATCATTTTAATAAAAAATATCACAAAATTCTTCTAAGTCCCTCAGGAAGAGTGAAAGACGCGCACGTTCATTTTCAGAGCTCCTAGACATTCCTATAAGAAGTTAGCCAAAAAGTACCTTCGAAAAACGCTTAGGTTAAGTTTCAGAGTTGCTTCTAATGTACCGAAGCTGGACTTAGACATAATTTCACTCTCACAACATTATGGCTGGTTGGAGACACTCCGAACCACAAATACCGGGTCCATGATTCTGGCCATATACTGGGGGGACGGGGACGACTCCCATTAACCCCTGACTATACTGGGGATACGCTTATCACAATGCCTTTCTGGTCTGTGCTGAAGCAGGGTATTCTGGCAGCCAATTGGCTTGACTTTTATTAGTGAGCCTGGTTACCCCCTCTCGGAACCACAGACTTAGAAATCGCCAGCTCATATAGAGTGCATAAAATATATTTATATATATACCCTTATACACCATTTTAATAAAAAATATCACAAAATTCTTCTAAGTCCCTGGGGAAGAGTGAAAGACGCGCACGTTAATTTTCAGAGCTCCTAGACCTTCCTATAAGAAGTTAGCCAAAAAGTAGCTTCGAAAAACGCTTAGGTTAAGTTTCAGAGTTGCTTCTAATGTACCAAAGCTGGACTTAGACATAATTTCACTCTCACAACATTATGGCTGGTTGGAGACACTCCGAACCACAAATACCGGGTCCATGGTTCTGGCCATATACTGGGGGAACGGGGACGACTCCCATTAACCCCTGACTATACCGGGGATACGCTTATCACAATGCCTTACTGGTCTGTGCTGAAGCAGGGCATTGTGGCAGCCAAGTGGCTTGACCTTTATTAGTGAGCCTGGTTACCCCCTCTCGGAACCACAGACTTAGAAATCGCCAGCTCATATACAGTGCATAAAATATATTTATATATATACCCTTATACACAATTTTAATAACAAATATCACAAAATTCTTCTAAGTCCCTCGGGAAGAGTGACAGACGCGCACGTTCATTTTCAGAGCTCCTAGACCTTCCTATAAGAAGTTAGCCAAAAAGTAGCTTCGAAAAACGCTTAGGTTAAGTTTCAGAGTTGCATCTAATGTACCGAAGCTGGACTTAGACATATTTTCACTCTCACAACATTATGGCTGGTTGGAGACAGTCCGAACCACAAATACCGGGTCCATGGTTCTGGCCATATACTGGGGGGACGGGGACGACTCCCATTAACCCCTGACTATACCGGGGATACGCTTATCACAATGCCTTTCTGGTCTGTGCTGAAGCAGGGCATTCTGGCAGCCAATTGGCTTGACTTTTATTAGTGAGCCTGGTTACCCCCTCTCGTAACCACAGACTTAGAAATCGCCAGCTCATATACAGTGCATAAAATATATTTATATATATACCCTTATACATCATTTTAATAAAAAATATCACAAAATTCTTCTAAGTCCCTCAGCAAGAGTGAAAGACGCGCACGTTCATTTTCAGAGCTCCTAGACATTCCTATAAGAAGTTAGCCAAAAAGTACCTTCGAAAAACGCTTAGGTTAAGTTTCAGAGTTGCTTCTAATGTACCGAAGCTGGACTTAGACATAATTTCACTCTCACAACATTATGGCTGGTTGGAGACAGTCCGAACCACAAATACCGGGTCCATGGTTCTGGCCATATACTGGGGGGACGGGGACGACTCCCATTAACCTCTGACTATACCGGGGATACGCTTATCACAATGCCTTTCTGGTCTGTGCTGAAGCAGGGCATTCTGGCAGCCAATTGGCTTGACTTTTATTAGTGAGCCTGGTTACCCCCTCTCGGAACCACAGACTTAGAAATCGCCAGCTCATATACATGCATAAAATATATTTATATATATACCCTTATACACCATTTTAATAAAAAATATCACAAAATTCTTCTAAGTCCCTCGGGAAGAGTGAAAGACGCGCACGTTCATTTTCAGAGCTCCTAGACCTTCCTATAAGAAGTTAGCCAAAAAGTAGCTTACGCTTAGGTTAAGTTTCAGAGTTGCATCTAATGTACCGAAGCTGGACTAAGACATAATTTCACTCTCACAACATTATGGCTGGTTGGAGACAGTCCGAACCACAAATACCGGGTCCATGGTTCTGGCCATATACTGGGGGGACGGGGACGACTCCCATTAACCCCTGACTATACCGGGGATACGCTTATCACAATGCCTTACTGGTCTGTGCTGAAGCAGGGCATTCTGGCAGCCAAGTGGCTTGACCTTTATTAGTGAGCCTGGTTACCCCCTCTCGGAACCACAGACTTAGAAATCGCCAGCTCATATACAGTGCATAAAATATATTTATATATATACCCTTATACATCATTTTAATAAAAAATATCACAAAATTCTTCTAAGTCTCTCAAGAAGAGTGAAAGACGCGCACGTTCATTTTCAGAGCTCCTAGACCTTCCTATAAGAAGTTAGCCAAAAAGTAGCTTCGAAAAACGCTTAGGTTAAGTTTCAGAGTTGCTTCTAATGTACCGAAGCTGGACTTAGACATACTGTAATTTCACTCTCACAACATTATGGCTGGTTGGAGACAGTCCGAACCACAAATTCCGGGTCCATGGTTCTGGCCATATACTGGGGGGACGGGGACGACTCCCATTAACACCTGACTATACCGGGGATACGCGTATCACACTGCCTTACTGGTCTGTGCTGAAGCAGGGCATTCTGGCAGCCAAGTGGCTTGACCTTTATTAGTGAGCCTGGTTACTCCCTCTCGGAACCACAGACTTAGAAATCGCCAGCTCATATACAGTGCATAAAATATATTTATATATATACCCTTATACACAATTTTAATAACAAATATCACAAAATTCTTCTAAGTCCCTCAGGAAGAGTGAAAGACGCGCACGTTCATTTTCAGAGCTCCTAGACATTCCTATAAGAAGTTAGCCAAAAAGTACCTTCGAAAAACGCTTAGGTTAAGTTTCAGAGTTGCTTCTAATGTACCGAAGCTGGACTTAGACATAATTTCACTCTCACAACATTATGGCTGGTTGGAGACACTCCGAACCACAAATACCGGGTCCATGGTTCTGGCCATATACTGGGGGAACGGGGACGACTCCCATTAACCCCTGACTATACCGGGGATACGCTTATCACAATGCCTTACTGGTCTGTGCTGAAGCAGGGCATTGTGGCAGCCAAGTGGCTTGACCTTTATTAGTGAGCCTGGTTACCCCCTCTCGGAACCACAGACTTAAAAATCGCCAGCTCATATACAGTGCATAAAATATATTTATATATATACCCTTATACATCATTTTAATAAAAAATATCACAAAATTCTTCTAAGTCCCTCAGGAAGAGTGAAAGACGCGCACGTTCATTTTCAGAGCTCCTAGACCTTCCTATAAGAAGTTAGCCAAAAAGTAGCTTCGAAAAACGCTTAGGTTAAGTTTCAGAGTTGCTTCTAATGTACCGAAGCTAGACTTAGACATACTGTAATTTCACTCTCACGACATTATGGCTGGTTGGAGACAGTCCGAACCACAAATACCGGGTCCATGGTTCTGGCCATATACTGGGGGGACGGGGACGACTCCCATTAACCCCTGACTATACCGGGGATACGCGTATCACACTGCCTTACTGGTCTGTGCTGAAGCAGGGCATTCTGGCAGCCAAGTGGCTTGACCTTTATTAGTGAGCCTGGTTACCCCCTCTCGGAACCACAGACTTAGAAATCGCCAGCTCATATACAGTGCATAAAATATATTTATATATATACCCTTTTTCACCATTTTAATAAAAAATATCACAAAATTCTTCTAAGTCCCTCGGGAAGAGTGAAAGACGCGCACGTTCATTTTCAGAGCTCCTAGACCTTCCTATAAGAAGTTAGCCAAAAAGTAGCTTCGAAAAACGCTTAGGTTAAGTTTCAGAGTTGCTTCTAATGTACCAGAGCTGGACTTAGACATAATTTCACTCTCACAACATTATGGCTGGTTGGAGACAGTCCGAACCACAAGTACTGGGTCCATGGTTCTGGGCGTATACTGGGGGGACGGGGACGACTCCCATTAACCCCTGACTATACCGGGGATACGCTTATCACAATGCCTTTCTGGTCTGTGCTGAAGCAGGGCATTCTGGCAGCCAATTGGCTTGACTTTTATTAGTGAGCCTGGTTACCCCCTCTCGGAACCACAGACTTAGAAATCGCAAGCTCATATACAGTGCATAAAATATATTTATATATATACCCTTATACAGTACATCATTTTAATAAAAAATATCACAAAATTCTTCTAAGTCCCTCAGGAAGAGTGAAAGACGCGCACGTTCATTTTAAGAGCTCCTAGACCTTCCTATAAGAAGTTAGCCAAAAAGTAGCTTCGAAAAACGCTTAGGTTAAGTTTCAGAGTTGCATCTAATGTACTTAAGCTGGACTTAGACATAATTTCACTCTCACAACATTATGGCTGGTTGGAGACAGTCCGAACCACAAATACCGGGTCCATGGTTCTGGCCATATACTGGGGGGACGGGGACGACTCCCATTAACCCCTGACTATACCGGGGATACGCTTATCACAATGCCTTTCTGGTCTGTGCTGAAGCAGGGCATTCTGGCAGCCAATTGGCTTGACTTTTATTAGTGAGCC
Organism: Ascaphus truei; assembly: GCF_040206685.1. Classification (NCBI taxonomy): domain Eukaryota; kingdom Metazoa; phylum Chordata; class Amphibia; order Anura; family Ascaphidae; genus Ascaphus; species Ascaphus truei. The sequence continues at coordinate 263,970,704 of NC_134484.1, forward strand.
TGGTTACCCCCTCTCGGAACCACAGACTTAGAAATCGCCAGCTCATATAGAGTGCATAAAATATATTTATATATATACCCTTATACATCATTTTAATAAAAAATATCACAAAATTCTTCTAAGTCCCTCAGGAAGAGTGAAAGACGCGCACGTTCATTTTCAGAGCTCCTAGACATTCCTATAAGAAGTTAGCCAAAAAGTACCTTCGAAAAACGCTTAGGTTAAGTTTCAGAGTTGCTTCTAATGTACCGAAGCTGGACTTAGACATAATTTCACTCTCACAACATTATGGCTGGTTGGAGACACTCCGAACCACAAATACCGGGTCCATGGTTCTGGCCATATACTGGGGGGACGGGGACGACTCCCATTAACCCCTGACTATACCGGGGATACGCTTATCACAATGCCTTTCTGGTCTGTGCTGAAGCAGGGTATTCTGGCAGCCAATTGGCTTGACTTTTATTAGTGAGCCTGGTTACCCCCTCTCGGAACCACAGACTTAGAAATCGCCAGCTCATATAGAGTGTATAACATATATTTATATATATACCCTTATACATCATTTTAATAAAAAATATCACAAAATTCTTCTACAGTAAGTCCCTCAGGAATTTTGAAAGACGCGCACGTTCATTTTCAGAGCTCCTAGACATTCCTATAAGAAGTTAGCCAAAAAGTACCTTCGAAAAACGCTTAGGTTAAGTTTCAGAGTTGCTTCTAATGTACCGAAGCTGGACTTAGACATAATTTCACTCTCACAACATTATGGCTGGTTGGAGACACTCCGAACCACAAATACCGGGTCCATGGTTCTGGCCATATACTGGGGGAACGGGGACGACTCCCATTAACCCCTGACTATACCGGGGATACGCTTATCACAATGCCTTACTGGTCTGTGCTGAAGCAGGGCATTGTGGCAGCCAAGTGGCTTGACCTTTATTAGTGAGCCTGGTTACCCCCTCTCGGAACCACAGACTTAAAAATCGCCAGCTCATATACAGTGCATAAAATATATTTATATATATACCCTTATACATCATTTTAATAAAAAATATCACAAAATTCTTCTAAGTCCCTCGGGAAGAGTGAAAGACGCGCACGTTCATTTTCAGAGCTCCTAGACCTTCCTATAAGAAGTTAGCCAAAAAGTAGCTTCGAAAAACGCTTAGGTTAAGTTTCAGAGTTGCTTCTAATGTACCGAAGCTAGACTTAGACATACTGTAATTTCACTCTCACGACATTATGGCTGGTTGGAGACAGTCCGAACCACAAATACCGGGTCCATGGTTCTGGCCATATACTGGGGGGACGGGGACGACTCCCATTAACCCCTGACTATACCGGGGATACGCGTATCACACTGCCTTACTGGTCTGTGCTGAAGCAGGGCATTCTGGCAGCCAAGTGGCTTGACCTTTATTAGTGAGCCTGGTTACCCCTCTCGGAACCACAGACTTAGAAATCGCCAGCTCATATACAGTGCATAAAATATATTTATATATATACCCTTTTTCACCATTTTAATAAAAAATATCACAAAATTCTTCTAAGTCCCTCGGGAAGAGTGAAAGACGCGCACGTTCATTTTCAGAGCTCCTAGACCTTCCTATAAGAAGTTAGCCAAAAAGTAGCTTCGAAAAACGCTTAGGTTAAGTTTCAGAGTTGCTTCTAATGTACCAGAGCTGGACTTAGACATAATTTCACTCTCACAACATTATGGCTGGTTGGAGACAGTCCGAACCACAAGTACTGGGTCCATGGTTCTGGGCGTATACTGGGGGGACGGGGACGACTCCCATTAACCCCTGACTATACCGGGGATACGCTTATCACAATGCCTTTCTGGTCTGTGCTGAAGCAGGGCATTCTGGCAGCCAATTGGCTTGACTTTTATTAGTGAGCCTGGTTACCCCCTCTCGGAACCACAGACTTAGAAATCGCAAGCTCATATACAGTGCATAAAATATATTTATATATATACCCTTATACAGTACATCATTTTAATAAAAAATATCACAAAATTCTTCTAAGTCCCTCAGGAAGAGTAAAAGACGCGCACGTTCATTTTCAGAGCTCCTAGACCTTCCTATAAGAGGTTAGCCAAAAAGTAGCTTCGAAAAACGCTTAGGTTAAGTTTCAGAGTTGCTTCTAATGTACCGAAGCTAGACTTAGACATACTGTAATTTCACTCTCACAACATTATGGCTGGTTGGAGACAGTCCGAACCACAAATTCCGGGTCCATGGTTCTGGCCATATACTGGGGGGACGGGGACGACTCCCATTAACCCCTGACTATACCGGGGATACGCGTATCACACTGCCTTACTGGTCTGTGCTGAAGCAGGGCATTCTGGCAGCCAAGTGGCTTGACCTTTATTAGTGAGCCTGGTTACCCCCTCTCGGAACCACAGACTTAGAAATCGCCAGCTCATATACAGTGCATAAAATATATTTATATATATACCCTTTTTCACCATTTTAATAAAAAATATCACAAAATTCTTCTAAGTCCCTCGGGAAGAGTGAAAGACGCGCACGTACATTTTCAGAGCTCCTAGACCTTCCTATAAGAAGTTAGCCAAAAAGTATCTTCGAAAAACGCTTAGGTTAAGTTTCAGAGTTGCTTCTAATGTACCAAAGCTGGACTTAGACATAATTTCACTCTCACAACATTATGGCTGGTTGGAGACAGTCCGAACCACAATTACCGGGTCCATGGTTCTGGGCGTATACTGGGGGGACGGGGACGACTCCCATTAACCCCTGACTATACCGGGGATACGCTTATCACAATGCCTTTCTGGTCTGTGCTGAAGCAGGGCATTATGGCAGCCAATTGGCTTGACTTTTATTAGTGAGCCTGGTTACCCCCTCTCGGAACCACAGATTTAGAAATCGCAAGCTCATATACAGTGCATAAAATATATTTATATATATACCCTTATACAGTACATCATTTTAATAAAAAATATCACAAAATTCTTCTAAGTTCCTCAGGAATTTTGAAAGACGCGCACGTTCATTTTCAGAGCTCCTAGACATTCCTATAAGAAGTTAGCCAAAAAGTAGCTTCGAAAAACGCTTAGGTTAAGTTTCAGAGTTGCTTCTAATGTACCGAAGCTGGACTTAGACATAATTTCACTCTCACAACATTATGGCTGGTTGGAGAAAGTCCGAACCACAAATACCGGGTCCATGGTTCTGGCCATATACTAGGGGGACGGGGACGACTCCCATTAACCCCTGACTAAACCGGGGATACGCTTATCACAATGCCTTTCTGGTCTGTGCTGAAGCAGGGCATTCTGGCAGCCAATTGGCTTGACTTTTATTAGTGAGCCTGGTTACCCCCTCTCGGAACCACAGACTTAGAAATCGCCAGCTCATATACATGCATAAAATATATTTATATATATACCCTTATACACCATTTTTATAAAAAATATCACAAAATTCTTCTAAGTCCCTCGGGAAGAGTGAAAGACGCGCACGTTCATTTTCAGAGCTCCTAGACCTTCCTATAAGAAATTAGCCAAAAAGTAGCTTCGAAAAACGCTTAGGTTAAGTTTCAGAGTTGCTTCTAATGTACCAAAGCTGGACTTAGACATAATTTCACTCTCACAACATTATGGCTGGTTGGAGACAGTCCGAACCACAATTACCGGGTCCATGGTTCTGGGCGTATACTGGGGGGACGGGGATGACTCCCATTAACCCCTGACTATACCGGGGATACGCTTATCACAATGCCTTTCTGGTCTGTGCTGAAGCATGGCATTCTGGCAGCCAATTGGCTTGACTTTTATTAGTGAGCCTGGTTACCCCCTCTCGGAACCACAGACTTAGAAATCGCCAGCTCATATACAGTGCATAAAATATATTTATATATATACCCTTATACATCATTTTAATAAAAAATATCACAAAATTCTTCTAAGTCCCTCAGGAAGAGTGAAAGACGCGCACGTTCTTTTTCAGAGCTCCTAGACCTTCCTATAAGAAGTTAGCCAAAAAGTAGCTTCGAAAAACGCTTAGGTTAATTTTCAGAGTTGCTTCTAATGTACCGAAGCTGGACTTGGACAAACTGTAATTTCACTCTCACGACATTATGGCTGGTTGGAGACAGTCCGAACCACAAATACCGGGTCCATGGTTCTGGCCATATACTGGGGGGACGGGGACGACTCCCATTAACCTCTGACTATACCGGGGATACGCTTATCACAATGCCTTACTGGTCTGTGCTGAAGCAGGGCATTCTGGCAGCCAAGTGGCTTGACCTTTATTAGTGAGCCTGGTTACCCCCTCTCGGAACCACAGACTTAGAAATCGCCAGCTCATATACAGTGCATAAAATATATTTATATATATACCCTTTTTCACCATTTTAATAAAAAATATCACAAAATTCTTCTAAGTCCCTCGGGAAGAGTGAAAGACGCGCACGTTCATTTTCAGAGCTCCTAGACCTTCCTATAAGAAGTTAGCCAAAAAGTAGCTTCGAAAAACGCTTAGGTTAAGTTTCAGAGTTGCTTCTAATGTACCAGAGCTGGACTTAGACATAATTTCACTCTCACAACATTATGGCTGGTTGGAGACAGTTCGAACCACAAGTACTGGGTCCATGGTTCTGGGCGTATACTGGGGGGACGGGGACGACTCCCATTAACCCCTGACTATACCGGGGATACGCTTATCACAATGCCTTTCTGGTCTGTGCTGAAGCAGGGCATTCTGGCAGCCAATTGGCTTGACTTTTATTAGTGAGCCTGGTTACCCCCTCTCGGAACCACAGACTTAGAAATCGCAAGCTCATATACAGTGCATAAAATATATTTATATATATACCCTTATACAGTACATCATTTTAATAAAAAATATTACAAAATTCTTCTAAGTCCCTCAGGAAGAGTGAAAGACGCGCACGTTCATTTTCAGAGCTCCTAGACCTTCCTATAAGAAGTTAGCCAAAAAGTAGCTTCGAAAAACGCTTAGGTTAAGTTTCAGAGTTGCTTCTAATGTACCGAAGCTAGACTTAGACATACTGTAATTTCACTCTCACAACATTATGGCTGGTTGGAGACAGTCCGAACCACAAGTACCGGGTCCATGGTTCTGGGCGTATACTGGGGGGACGGGGAAGACTCCCATTAACCCCTGACTATACCGGGGATACGCTTATCACAATGCCTTTCTGGTCTGTGCTGAAGCAGGGCATTCTGGCAGCCAATTGGCTTGACTTTTATTAGTGAGCCTGGTTACCCCCTCTCGGAGCCACAGACTTAGAAATCGCCAGCTCATATACAGTGCATAAAATAAATTTATATATATATACCCTTATACACCATTTTAATAAAAAATATCACAAAATTCTTCTAAGTCCCTCGGGAAGAGTGAAAGACACGCACGTTCATTTTCAGAGCTCCTAGACCTTCCTATAAGAAGTTAGCTAAAAAGTAGCTTCGAAAAACGCTTAGGTTAAGTTTCAGAGTTGCATCTAATGTACCGAAGCTGGACTTAGACATAATTTCACTCTCACAACATTATGGCTGGTTGGAGACAGTCCGAACCACAAGTACTGGGTCCATGGTTCTGGGCGTATACTGGGGGGACGGGGACGACTCCCATTAACCCCTGACTATACCGGGGATACGCTTATCACAATGCCTTTCTGGTCTGTGCTGAAGCAGGGCATTCTGGCAACCAATTGGCTTGACTTTTATTAGTGAGCCTGGTTACCCCCTCTCGGAACCACAGACTTAGAAATCGCCAGCTCATATACAGTGCATAAAATATATTTATATATATACCCTTATACACCATTTTAATAAAAAATATCACAAAATTCTTCTAAGTCCCTCGGGAAGAGTGAAAGACGCGCACGTTCATTTTCAGAGCTCCTAGACCTTCCTATAAGAAGTTAGCAAAAAGTAGCTTCGAAAAACGCTTAGGTTAAGTTTCAGAGTTGCATCTAATGTAAAGAAGCTGGACTTAGACATAATTTCACTCTCACAACATTATGGCTGGTTGGAGACAGTCCGAACCACAAATACCGGGTCCATGGTTCTGGCCATATACTGGGGGGACGGGGACAACTCCCATTAACCCCTGATTATACCGGGGATACGCGTATCACACTGCCTTACTGGTCTGTGCTGAAGCAGGGCATTCTGGCAGCCAAGTGGCTTGACCTTTATTAGTGAGCCTGGTTACCCCCTCTCGGAACCACAGACTTAGAAATCGCCAGCTCATATACAGTGCATAAAATATATTTATATATATACCCTTATACACCATTTTAATAAAAAATATCACAAAATTCTTCTAAGTCCCTCGGGAAGAGTGAAAGACGCGCACGTTCATTTTCAGAACTCCTAGACCTTCCTATAAGAAGTTAGCCAAAAAGTAGCTTCGAAAAACGCTTAGGTTAAGTTTCAGAGTTGCTTCTAATGTACCAAAGCTGGACTTAGACATAATTTCACTCTCACAACATTAGGGCTGGTTGGAGACAGTCCGAACCACAAGTACTGGGTCCATGGTTCTGGGCGTATACTGGGGGGACGGGGACGACTCCCATTAACCCCTGACTATACCGGGGATACGCTTATCACAATGCCTTTCTGGTCTGTGCTGAAGCAGGGCATTCTGGCAACCAATTGGCTTGACTTTTATTAGTGAGCCTGGTTACCCCCTCTCGGAACCACAGACTTAGAAATCGCCAGCTCATATACAGTGCATAAAATATATTTATATATATACCCTTATACACCATTTTAATAAAAAATATCACAAAATTCTTCCAAGTCCCTCGGGAAGAGTGAAAGACGCGCACGTTCATTTTCAGAGCTCCTAGACCTTCCTATAAGAAGTTAGCCAAAAAGTAGCTTCGAAAAACGCTTAGGTTAAGTTTCAGAGTTGCATCTAATGTAAAGAAGCTGGACTTAGACATAATTTCACTCTCACAACATTATGGCTGGTTGGAGACAGTCCGAACCACAAGTACCGGGTCCATGGTTCTGGGCGTATACTGGGGGGACGGGGACGACTCCCATTAACCCCTGACTATACCGGGGATACGCTTATCACAATGCCTTTCTGGTCTGTGCTGAAGCAGGGCATTCTGGCAGCCAATTGGCTTGACTTTTATTAGTGAGCCTGGTTACCCCCTCTCGGAACCACAGACTTAGAAATCGCCAGCTCATATACAGTGCATAAAATAAATTTATATATATATACCCTTATACACCATTTTAATAAAAAATATCACAAAATTCTTCTAAGTCCCTCGGGAAGAGTGAAAGACGCGCACGTTCATTTTCAGAGCTCCTAGACCTTCCTATAAGAAGTTAGCTAAAAAGTAGCTTCGAAAAACGCTTAGGTTAAGTTTCAGAGTTGCATCTAATGTTCCGAAGCTGGACTTAGACATAATTTCACTCTCACAACATTATGGCTGGTTGGAGACAGTCCGAACCACAAATACCGGGTCCATGGTTCTGGCCATATACTGGGGGGACGGGGACGACTCCCATTAACCCCTGACTATACCGGGGATACGTTTATCACAATGCCTTACTGGTCTGTGCTGAAGCAGGGCATTCTGGCAGCCAAGTGGCTTGACCTTTATTAGTGAGCCTGGTTACCCCCTCTCGGAACCACAGACTTAGAAATCGCCAGCTCATATACAGTGCATAAAATATATTTATATATATACCCTTATACACCATTTTAATAAAAAAATATCACAAAATTCTTCTAAGTCCCTCGGGAAGAGTGAAAGACGCGCACGTTAATTTTCAGAGCTCCTAGACCTTCCTATAAGAAGTTAGCCAAAAAGTAGCTTCGAAAAACGCTTAGGTTAAGTTTCAGAGTTGCTTCTAATGTACCGAAGCTGGACTTAGACATAATTTCACTTTCACAACATTATGGCTGGTTGGAGACAGTCCGAACCACAAATACCGGGTCCATGGTTCTGGCCATATACTGGGGGGACGGGGACAACTCCCATTAACCCCTGATTATACTGGGGATACGCGTATCACACTGCCTTACTGGTCTGTGCTGAAGCAGGGCATTCTGGCAGCCAAGTGGCTTGACCTTTATTAGTGAGCCTGGTTACCCCCTCTCGGAACCACAGACTTAGAAATCGCCAGCTCATATACAGTGCATAAAATATATTTATATATATACCCTTATACACCATTTTAATAAAAAATATCACAAAATTCTTCTAAGTCCCTCGGGAAGAGTGAAAGACGCGCACGTTAATTTTCAGAGCTCCTAGACCTTCCTATAAGAAGTTAGCCAAAAAGTAGCTTCGAAAAACGCTTAGGTTAAGTTTCAGAGTTGCTTCTAATGTACCAAAGCTGGACTTAGACATAATTTCACTCTCACAACATTATGGCTGGTTGGAGACAGTCCGAACCACAAGTACTGGGTCCATGGTTCTGGGCGTATACTGGGGGGAAGGGGACGACTCCCATTAACCCCTGACTATACCGGCGATATGCTTATTACAATGCCTTACTGGTCTGTGCTGAAGCAGGGCATTCTGGCAGCCAAGTGGCTTGACCTTTATTAGTGAGCCTGGTTACCCCCTCTCGGAACCACAGATTAGAAATCGCCAGCTCATATACAGTGCATAAAATATATTTATATATATACCCTTATACACCATTTTAATAAAAAATATCACAAAATTCTTCTAAGTCCCTCGGGAAGAGTGAAAGACGCGCACGTACATTTTCAGCGCTCCTAGACCTTCCTATAAGAAGTTAGCCAAAATGTATCTTCGAAAAACGCTTAGGTTAAGTTTCAGAGTTGCTTATAATGTACCAAAGCTGGACTTAGACATAATTTCACTCTCACAACATTATGGCTGGTTGGAGACAGTCCGAACCACAATTACCGGGTCCATGGTTCTGGGCGTATACTGGGGGGACGGGGACGACTCCCATTAACCCCTGACTATACCGGGGATACGCTTATCACAATGCCTTTCTGGTCTGTGCTGAAGCAGGGCATTCTGGCAGCCAATTGGCTTGACTTTTATTAGTGAGCCTGGTTACCCCCTCTCGGAACCACAGACTTAGAAATCGCCAGCTCATATACAGTGCATAAAATATATTTATATATATACCCTTATACACCATTTTAATAAAAAATATCACAAAATTCGTCTAAGTCCCTCGGGAAGAGTGAAAGACGCGCACGTACATTTTCAGAGCTCCTAGACCTTCCTATAAGAAGTTAGCCAAAAAGTATCTTCGAAAAACGCTTAGGTTAAGTTTCAGAGTTGCTTCTAATGTACCAAAGCTGGACTTAGACATAATTTCACTCTCACAACATTATGGCTGGTTGGAGACAGTCCGAACCACAATTACCGGGTCCATGGTTCTGGGCGTATACTGGGGGGACGGGGACGACTCCCATTAACCCCTGACTATACCGGGGATACGCTTATCACAATGCCTTTCTGGTCTGTGCTGAAGCAGGGCATTCTGGCAGCCAATTGGCTTGATTTTTATTATTGAGCCTGGTTACCCCCTCTCGGAACCACAGACTTAGAAATCGCCAGCTCATATACAGTGCATAAAATATATTTATATATATATACCCTTATACACCATTTTAATAAAAAATATCACAAAATTCTTCTAAGTCCCTCGGGAAGAGTGAAAGAAGCGCACGTTCATTTTCAGAGCTCCTAGACCTTCCTATAAGAAGTTAGCCAAAAAGTAGCTTCGAAAAACGCTTAGGTTAAGTTTCAGAGTTGCATCTAATGTACCGAAGCTGGACATAGACATAATTTCACTCTCACAACATTATGGCTGGTTGGAGACATTCCGAACCACAAATACCGGGTCCATGGTTCTGGCCATATACTGGGGGGACGGGGACGACTCCCATTAACCCCTGACTATACCGGCGATATGCTTATCACAATGCCTTACTGGTCTGTGCTGAAGCAGGGCATTCTGGCAGCCAAGTGGCTTGACCTTTATTAGTGAGCCTGGTTACCCCCTCTCGGAACCACAGATTAGAAATCGCCAGCTCATATACAGTGCATAAAATATATTTATATATATACCCTTATACACCATTTTAATAAAAAATATCACAAAATTCTTCTAAGTCCCTCGGGAAGAGTGAAAGACGCGCACGTACATTTTCAGCGCTCCTAGACCTTCCTATAAGAAGTTAGCCAAAATGTATCTTCGAAAAACGCTTAGGTTAAGTTTCAGAGTTGCTTACTGTATAATGTACCAAAGCTGGACTTAGACATAATTTCACTCTCACAACATTATGGCTGGTTGGAGACAGTCCGAAACACAATTACCGGGTCCATGGTTCTGGGCGTATACTGGGGGGACGGGGACGACTCCCATTAACCCCTGACTATACCGGGGATACGCTTATCACAATGCCTTTCTGGTCTGTGCTGAAGCAGGGCATTCTGGCAGCCAATTGGCTTGACTTTTATTAGTGAGCCTGGTTACCCCCTCTCGGAACCACAGACTTAGAAATCGCCAGCTCATAAACAGTGCATAAAATATATTTATATATATACCCTTATACACCATTTTAATAAAAAATATCACAAAATTCTTCTAAGTCCCTCGGGAACGTACATTTTCAGAGCTCCTAGACCTTCCTATAAGAAGTTAGCCAAAAAGTATCTTCGAAAAACGCTTAGGTTAAGTTTCAGAGTTGCTTCTAATGTACCAAAGCTGGACTTAGACATAATTTCACTCTCACAACATTATGGCTGGTTGGAGACAGTCCGAACCACAAGTACTGGGTCCATGGTTCTGGGCGTATAATGGGGGGAAGGGGACGACTCCCATTAACCCCTGACTATACCGGCGATATGCTTATCACAATGCCTTACTGGTCTGTGCTGAAGCAGGGCATTCTGGCAGCCAAGTGGCTTGACCTTTATTAGTGAGCCTGGTTACCCCCTCTCGGAACCACAGATTAGAAATCGCCAGCTCATATACAGTGCATAAAATATATTTATATATATACCCTTATACACCATTTTAATAAAAAATATCACAAAATTCTTCTAAGTCCCTCGGGAAGAGTGAAAGACGCGCACGTTCATTTTCAGAGCTCCTAGACCTTCCTATAAGAAGTTAGCCAAAAAATAGCTTCGAAAAACGCTTAGGTTAAGTTTCAGAGTTGCATCTAATGTACCGAAGCTGGACTTAGACATAATTTCACTCTCACAACATTATGGCTGGTTGGAGACAGTCCGAACCACAAGTACTGGGTCCATGGTTCTGGGCGTATACTGGGGGGACGGGGACGACTCCCATTAACCCCTGACTATACCGGGGATACGCGTATCACACTGCCTTACTGGTCTGTGCTGAAGCAGGGCATTCTGGCAGCGAAGTGGCTTGACCTTTATTAGTGAGCCTGGTTACCCCCTCTCGGAACCACAGACTTAGAAATCGCCAGCTCATATACAGTGCATAAAATATATTTATATATATACCCTTATACACCATTTTAATAAAAAATATCACAAAATTCTTCTAAGTCCCTCGGGAAGAGTGAAAGACGCGCACGTTCATTTTCAGAACTCCTAGACCTTCCTATAAGAAGTTAGCCAAAAAGTAGCTTCGAAAAACGCTTAGGTTAAGTTTCAGAGTTGCTTCTAATGTACCAAAGCTGGACTTAGACATAATTTCACTCTCACAACATTATGGCTGGTTGGAGACAGTCCGAACCACAAGTACTGGGTCCATGGTTCTGGGCGTATACTGGGGGGACGGGGACGACTCCCATTAACCCCTGACTATACCGGGGATACGCTTATCACAATGCCTTTCTGGTCTGTGCTGAAGCAGGGCATTCTGGCAACCAATTGGCTTGACTTTTATTAGTGAGCCTGGTTACCCCCTCTCGGAACCACAGACTTAGAAATCGCCAGCTCATATACAGTGCATAAAATATATTTATATATATACCCTTATACACCATTTTAATAAAAAATATCACAAAATTCTTCTAAGTCCCTCGGGAAGAGTGAAAGACGCGCACGTTCATTTTCAGAGCTCCTAGACCTTCCTATAAGAAGTTAGCAAAAAGTAGCTTCGAAAAACGCTTAGGTTAAGTTTCAGAGTTGCATCTAATGTAAAGAAGCTGGACTTAGACATAATTTCACTCTCACAACATTATGGCTGGTTGGAGACAGTCCGAACCACAAATACCGGGTCCATGGTTCTGGCCATATACTGGGGGGACGGGGACAACTCCCATTAACCCCTGATTATACCGGGGATACGCGTATCACACTGCCTTACTGGTCTGTGCTGAAGCAGGGCATTCTGGCAGCCAAGTGGCTTGACCTTTATTAGTGAGCCTGGTTACCCCCTCTCGGAACCACAGACTTAGAAATCGCCAGCTCATATACAGTGCATAAAATATATTTATATATATACCCTTATACACCATTTTAATAAAAAATATCACAAAATTCTTCTAAGTCCCTCGGGAAGAGTGAAAGACGCGCACGTTCATTTTCAGAGCTCCTAGACCTTCCTATAAGAAGTTAGCAAAAAGTAGCTTCGAAAAACGCTTAGGTTAAGTTTCAGAGTTGCATCTAATGTAAAGAAGCTGGACTTAGACATAATTTCACTCTCACAACATTATGGCTGGTTGGGGACAGTCCGAACCACAAATACCGGGTCCATGGTTCTGGCCATATACTGGGGGGACGGGGACAACTCCCATTAACCCCTGATTATACCGGGGATACGCGTATCACACTGCCTTACTGGTCTGTGCTGAAGCAGGGCATTCTGGCAGCCAAGTGGCTTGACCTTTATTAGTGAGCCTGGTTACCCCCTCTCGGAACCACAGACTTAGAAATCGCCAGCTCATATACAGTGCATAAAATATATTTATATATATACCCTTATACACCATTTTAATAAAAAATATCACAAAATTCTTCTAAGTCCCTCGGGAAGAGTGAAAGACGCGCACGTTAATTTTCAGAGCTCCTAGACCTTCCTATAAGAAGTTAGCCAAAAAATAGCTTCGAAAAACGCTTAGGTTAAGTTTCAGAGTTGCATCTAATGTACCGAAGCTGGACTTAGACATAATTTCACTCTCACAACATTATGGCTGGTTGGAGACAGTCCGAACCACAAGTACTGGGTCCATGGTTCTGGGCGTATACTGGGGGGACGGGGACGACTCCCATTAACCCCTGACTATACCGGGGATACGCGTATCACACTGCCTTACTGGTCTGTGCTGAAGCAGGGCATTCTGGCAGCCAAGTGGCTTGACCTTTATTAGTGAGCCTGGTTACCCCCTCTCGGAACCACAGACTTAGAAATCGCCAGCTCATATACAGTGCATAAAATATATTTATATATATACCCTTATACACCATTTTAATAAAAAATATCACAAAATTCTTCTAAGTCCCTCGGGAAGAGTGAAAGACGCGCACGTTCATTTTCAGAACTCCTAGACCTTCCTATAAGAAGTTAGCCAAAAAGTAGCTTCGAAAAACGCTTAGGTTAAGTTTCAGAGTTGCTTCTAATGTACCAAAGCTGGACTTAGACATAATTTCACTCTCACAACATTATGGCTGGTTGGAGACAGTCCGAACCACAAGTACTGGGTCCATGGTTCTGGGCGTATACTGGGGGGACGGGGACGACTCCCATTAACCCCTGACTATACCGGGGATACGCTTATCACAATGCCTTTCTGGTCTGTGCTGAAGCAGGGCATTCTGGCAACCAATTGGCTTGACTTTTATTAGTGAGCCTGGTTACCCCCTCTCGGAACCACAGACTTAGAAATCGCCAGCTCATATACAGTGCATAAAATATATTTATATATATACCCTTATACACCATTTTAATAAAAAATATCACAAAATTCTTCCAAGTCCCTCGGGAAGAGTGAAAGACGCGCACGTTCATTTTCAGAGCTCCTAGACCTTCCTATAAGAAGTTAGCCAAAAAGTAGCTTCGAAAAACGCTTAGGTTAAGTTTCAGAGTTGCATCTAATGTAAAGTAGCTGGACTTAGACATAATTTCACTCTCACAACATTATGGCTGGTTGGAGACAGTCCGAACCACAAGTACTGGGTCCATGGTTCTGGGCGTATACTGGGGGGACGGGGACGACTCCCATTAACCCCTGACTATACCGGGGATACGCGTATCACACTGCCTTACTGGTCTGTGCTGAAGCAGGGCATTCTGGCAGCGAAGTGGCTTGACCTTTATTAGTGAGCCTGGTTACCCCCTCTCGGAACCACAGACTTAGAAATCGCCAGCTCATATACAGTGCATAAAATATATTTATATATATACCCTTATACACCATTTTAATAAAAAATATCACAAAATTCTTCTAAGTCCCTCGGGAAGAGTGAAAGACGCGCACGTTCATTTTCAGAACTCCTAGACCTTCCTATAAGAAGTTAGCCAAAAAGTAGCTTCGAAAAACGCTTAGGTTAAGTTTCAGAGTTGCTTCTAATGTACCAAAGCTGGACTTAGACATAATTTCACTCTCACAACATTATGGCTGGTTGGAGACAGTCCGAACCACAAGTACTGGGTCCATGGTTCTGGGCGTATACTGGGGGGACGGGGACGACTCCCATTAACCCCTGACTATACCGGGGATACGCTTATCACAATGCCTTTCTGGTCTGTGCTGAAGCAGGGCATTCTGGCAACCAATTGGCTTGACTTTTATTAGTGAGCCTGGTTACCCCCTCTCGGAACCACAGACTTAGAAATCGCCAGCTCATATACAGTGCATAAAATATATTTATATATATACCCTTATACACCATTTTAATAAAAAATATCACAAAATTCTTCTAAGTCCCTCGGGAAGAGTGAAAGACGCGCACGTTCATTTTCAGAGCTCCTAGACCTTCCTATAAGAAGTTAGCAAAAAGTAGCTTCGAAAAACGCTTAGGTTAAGTTTCAGAGTTGCATCTAATGTAAAGAAGCTGGACTTAGACATAATTTCACTCTCACAACATTATGGCTGGTTGGAGACAGTCCGAACCACAAATACCGGGTCCATGGTTCTGGCCATATACTGGGGGGACGGGGACAACTCCCATTAACCCCTGATTATACCGGGGATACGCGTATCACACTGCCTTACTGGTCTGTGCTGAAGCAGGGCATTCTGGCAGCCAAGTGGCTTGACCTTTATTAGTGAGCCTGGTTACCCCCTCTCGGAACCACAGACTTAGAAATCGCCAGCTCATATACAGTGCATAAAATATATTTATATATATACCCTTATACACCATTTTAATAAAAAATATCACAAAATTCTTCTAAGTCCCTCGGGAAGAGTGAAAGACGCGCACGTTCATTTTCAGAGCTCCTAGACCTTCCTATAAGAAGTTAGCAAAAAGTAGCTTCGAAAAACGCTTAGGTTAAGTTTCAGAGTTGCATCTAATGTAAAGAAGCTGGACTTAGACATAATTTCACTCTCACAACATTATGGCTGGTTGGAGACAGTCCGAACCACAAATACCGGGTCCATGGTTCTGGCCATATACTGGGGGGACGGGGACAACTCCCATTAACCCCTGATTATACCGGGGATACGCGTATCACACTGCCTTACTGGTCTGTGCTGAAGCAGGGCATTCTGGCAGCCAAGTGGCTTGACCTTTATTAGTGAGCCTGGTTACCCCCTCTCGGAACCACAGACTTAGAAATCGCCAGCTCATATACAGTGCATAAAATATATTTATATATATACCCTTATACACCATTTTAATAAAAAATATCACAAAATTCTTCTAAGTCCCTCGGGAAGAGTGAAAGACGCGCACGTTAATTTTCAGAGCTCCTAGACCTTCCTATAAGAAGTTAGCCAAAAAATAGCTTCGAAAAACGCTTAGGTTAAGTTTCAGAGTTGCTTCTAATGTACCAAAGCTGGACTTAGACATAATTTCACTCTCACAACATTATGGCTGGTTGGAGACAGTCCGAACCACAAGTACTGGGTCCATGGTTCTGGGCGTATACTGGGGGGACGGGGACGACTCCCATTAACCCCTGACTATACCGGGGATACGCTTATCACAATGCCTTTCTGGTCTGTGCTGAAGCAGGGCATTCTGGCAACCAATTGGCTTGACTTTTATTAGTGAGCCTGGTTACCCCCTCTCGGAACCACAGACTTAGAAATCGCCAGCTCATATACAGTGCATAAAATATATTTATATATATACCCTTAAACACCATTTTAATAAAAAATATCACAAAATTCTTCCAAGTCCCTCGGGAAGAGTGAAAGACGCGCACGTTCATTTTCAGAGCTCCTAGACCTTCCTATAAGAAGTTAGCCAAAAAGTAGCTTCGAAAAACGCTTAGGTTAAGTTTCAGAGTTGCATCTAATGTAAAGAAGCTGGACTTAGACATAATTTCACTCTCACAACATTATGGCTGGTTGGAGACAGTCCGAACCACAAGTACCGGGTCCATGGTTCTGGGCGTATACTGGGGGGACGGGGACGACTCCCATTAACCCCTGACTATACCGGGGATACGCTTACAACAAAGCCTTTCTGGTCTGTGCTGAAGCAGGGCATTCTGGCAGCCAATTGGCTTGACTTTTATTAGTGAGCCTGGTTACCCCCTCTCGGCACCACAGACTTAGAAATCGCCAGCTCATATACAGTGCATAAAATAAATTTATATATATATACCCTTATACACCATTTTAATAAAAAATATCACAAAATTCTTCTAAGTCCCTCGGGAAGAGTGAAAGACGCGCACGTTCATTTTCAGAGCTCCTAGACCTTCCTATAAGAAGTTAGCTAAAAAGTAGCTTCGAAAAACGCTTAGGTTAAGTTTCAGAGTTGCATCTAATGTACCGAAGCTGGACTTAGACATAATTTCACTCTCACAACATTATGGCTGGTTGGAGACAGTCCGAACCACAAATACCGGGTCCATGGTTCTGGCCATATACTGGGGGGACGGGGACGACTCCCATTAACCCCTGACTATACCGGGGATACGTTTATCACAATGCCTTACTGGTCTGTGCTGAAGCAGGGCATTCTGGCAGCCAAGTGGCTTGACCTTTATTAGTGAGCCTGGTTACCCCCTCTCGGAACCACAGACTTAGAAATCGCCAGCTCATATACAGTGCATAAAATATATTTATATATATACCCTTATACACCATTTTAATAAAAAAATATCACAAAATTCTTCTAAGTCCCTCGGGAAGAGTGAAAGACGCGCACGTTCATTTTCAGAGCTCCTAGACCTTCCTATAAGAAGTTAGCCAAAAAATAGCTTCGAAAAACGCTTAGGTTAAGTTTCAGAGTTGCATCTAATGTACCGAAGCTGGACTTAGACATAATTTCACTCTCACAACATTATGGCTGGTTGGAGACAGTCCGAACCACAAGTACTGGGTCCATGGTTCTGGGCGTATACTGGGGGGACGGGGACGACTCCCATTAACCCCTGACTATACCGGGGATACGCTTATCACAATGCCTTACTGGTCTGTGCTGAAGCAGGGCATTCTGGCAGCCAAGTGGCTTGACCTTTATTATTGAGCCTGGTTACCCCCTCTCGGAACCACAGACTTAGAAATCGCCAGCTCATATACAGTGCATAAAATATATTTATATATATACCCTTATACACCATTTTAATAAAAAAATATCACAAAATTCTTCTAAGTCCCTCGGGAAGAGTGAAAGACGCGCACGTTAATTTTCAGAGCTCCTAGACCTTCCTATAAGAAGTTAGCCAAAAAGTAGCTTCGAAAAACGCTTAGGTTAAGTTTCAGAGTTGCTTCTAATGTACCGAAGCTGGACTTAGACATAATTTCACTCTCACAACATTATGGCTGGTTGGAGACAGTCCGAACCACAAATACCGGGTCCAAGGTTCTGGCCATATACTGGGGGGACGGGGACGACTCCCATTAACCCCTGACTATACCGGGGATACGCTTATCACAATGCCTTTCTGGTCTGTGCTGAAGCAGGGCATTCTGGCAGCCAATTGGCTTGACTTTTATTATTGAGCCTGGTTACCCCCTCTCGGAACCACAGACTTAGAAATCGCCAGCTCATATACAGTGCATAAAATATATTTATATATATATACCCTTATACACCATTTTAATAAAAAATATCACAAAATTCTTCTAAGTCCCTCGGGAAGAGTGAAAGACGCGCACGTTCATTTTCAGAGCTCCTAGACCTTCCTATAAGAAGTTAGCCAAAAAATAGCTTCGAAAAACGCTTAGGTTAAGTTTCAGAGTTGCATCTAATGTACCGAAGCTGGACTTAGACATAATTTCACTCTCACAACATTATGGCTGGTTGGAGACAGTCCGAACCACAAATACCGGGTCCAAGGTTCTGGCCATATACTGGGGGGACGGGGACGACTCCCATTAACCCCTGACTATACCGGGGATACGCTTATCACAATGCCTTTCTGGTCTGTGCTGAAGCAGGGCATTCTGGCAGCCAATTGGCTTGACTTTTATTATTGAGCCTGGTTACCCCCTCTCGGAACCACAGACTTAGAAATCGCCAGCTCATATACAGTGCATAAAATATATTTATATATATATACCCTTATACACCATTTTAATAAAAAATATCACAAAATTCTTCTAAGTCCCTCGGGAAGAGTGAAAGACGCGCACGTTCATTTTCAGAGCTCCTAGACCTTCCTATAAGAAGTTAGCCAAAAAATAGCTTCGAAAAACGCTTAGGTTAAGTTTCAGAGTTGCATCTAATGTACCGAAGCTGGACTTAGACATAATTTCACTCTCACAACATTATGGCTGGTTGGAGACAGTCCGAACCACAAGTACTGGGTCCATGGTTCTGGGCGTATACTGGGGGGACGGGGACGACTCCCATTAACCCCTGACTATACCGGGGATACGCTTATCACAATGCCTTTCTGGTCTGTGCTGAAGCAGGGCATTCTGGCAACCAATTGGCTTGACTTTTATTAGTGAGCCTGGTTACCCCCTCTCGGAACCACAGACTTAGAAATCGCCAGCTCATATACAGTGCATAAAATATATTTATATATATACCCTTATACACCATTTTAATAAAAAATATCACAAAATTCTTCTAAGTCCCTCGGGAAGAGTGAAAGACGCGCACGTTCATTTTCAGAGCTCCTAGACCTTCCTATAAGAAGTTAGCAAAAAGTAGCTTCGAAAAACGCTTAGGTTAAGTTTCAGAGTTGCATCTAATGTAAAGAAGCTGGACTTAGACATAATTTCACTCTCACAACATTATGGCTGGTTGGAGACAGTCCGAACCACAAATACCGGGTCCATGGTTCTGGCCATATACTGGGGGGACGGGGACAACTCCCATTAACCCCTGATTATACCGGGGATACGCGTATCACACTGCCTTACTGGTCTGTGCTGAAGCAGGGCATTCTGGCAGCCAAGTGGCTTGACCTTTATTAGTGAGCCTGGTTACCCCCTCTCGGAACCACAGACTTAGAAATCGCCAGCTCATATACAGTGCATAAAATATATTTATATATATATACCCTTATACACCATTTTAATAAAAAATATCACAAAATTCTTCTAAGTCCCTCGGGAAGAGTGAAAGACGCGCACGTTCATTTTCAGAGCTCCTAGACCTTCCTATAAGAAGTTAGCCAAAAAATAGCTTCGAAAAACGCTTAGGTTAAGTTTCAGAGTTGCATCTAATGTACCGAAGCTGGACTTAGACATAATTTCACTCTCACAACATTATGGCTGGTTGGAGACAGTCCGAACCACAAGTACTGGGTCCATGGTTCTGGGCGTATACTGGGGGGACGGGGACGACTCCCATTAACCCCTGACTATACCGGGGATACGCTTATCACAATGCCTTACTGGTCTGTGCTGAAGCAGGGCATTCTGGCAGCCAAGTGGCTTGACCTTTATTATTGAGCCTGGTTACCCCCTCTCGGAACCACAGACTTAGAAATCGCCAGCTCATATACAGTGCATAAAATATATTTATATATATACCCTTATACACCATTTTAATAAAAAAATATCACAAAATTCTTCTAAGTCCCTCGGGAAGAGTGAAAGACGCGCACGTTAATTTTCAGAGCTCCTAGACCTTCCTATAAGAAGTTAGCCAAAAAGTAGCTTCGAAAAACGCTTAGGTTAAGTTTCAGAGTTGCTTCTAATGTACCGAAGCTGGACTTAGACATAATTTCACTCTCACAACATTATGGCTGGTTGGAGACAGTCCGAACCACAAATACCGGGTCCAAGGTTCTGGCCATATACTGGGGGGACGGGGACGACTCCCATTAACCCCTGACTATACCGGGGATACGCTTATCACAATGCCTTTCTGGTCTGTGCTGAAGCAGGGCATTCTGGCAGCCAATTGGCTTGACTTTTATTATTGAGCCTGGTTACCCCCTCTCGGAACCACAGACTTAGAAATCGCCAGCTCATATACAGTGCATAAAATATATTTATATATATATACCCTTATACACCATTTTAATAAAAAATATCACAAAATTCTTCTAAGTCCCTCGGGAAGAGTGAAAGACGCGCACGTTCATTTTCAGAGCTCCTAGACCTTCCTATAAGAAGTTAGCCAAAAAATAGCTTCGAAAAACGCTTAGGTTAAGTTTCAGAGTTGCATCTAATGTACCGAAGCTGGACTTAGACATAATTTCACTCTCACAACATTATGGCTGGTTGGAGACAGTCCGAACCACAAATACCGGGTCCAAGGTTCTGGCCATATACTGGGGGGACGGGGACGACTCCCATTAACCCCTGACTATACCGGGGATACGCTTATCACAATGCCTTTCTGGTCTGTGCTGAAGCAGGGCATTCTGGCAGCCAATTGGCTTGACTTTTATTATTGAGCCTGGTTACCCCCTCTCGGAACCACAGACTTAGAAATCGCCAGCTCATATACAGTGCATAAAATATATTTATATATATATACCCTTATACACCATTTTAATAAAAAATATCACAAAATTCTTCTAAGTCCCTCGGGAAGAGTGAAAGACGCGCACGTTCATTTTCAGAGCTCCTAGACCTTCCTATAAGAAGTTAGCCAAAAAATAGCTTCGAAAAACGCTTAGGTTAAGTTTCAGAGTTGCATCTAATGTACCGAAGCTGGACTTAGACATAATTTCACTCTCACAACATTATGGCTGGTTGGAGACAGTCCGAACCACAAGTACTGGGTCCATGGTTCTGGGCGTATACTGGGGGGACGGGGACGACTCCCATTAACCCCTGACTATACCGGGGATACGCTTATCACAATGCCTTTCTGGTCTGTGCTGAAGCAGGGCATTCTGGCAACCAATTGGCTTGACTTTTATTAGTGAGCCTGGTTACCCCCTCTCGGAACCACAGACTTAGAAATCGCCAGCTCATATACAGTGCATAAAATATATTTATATATATACCCTTATACACCATTTTAATAAAAAATATCACAAAATTCTTCTAAGTCCCTCGGGAAGAGTGAAAGACGCGCACGTTCATTTTCAGAGCTCCTAGACCTTCCTATAAGAAGTTAGCAAAAAGTAGCTTCGAAAAACGCTTAGGTTAAGTTTCAGAGTTGCATCTAATGTAAAGAAGCTGGACTTAGACATAATTTCACTCTCACAACATTATGGCTGGTTGGAGACAGTCCGAACCACAAATACCGGGTCCATGGTTCTGGCCATATACTGGGGGGACGGGGACAACTCCCATTAACCCCTGATTATACCGGGGATACGCGTATCACACTGCCTTTCTGGTCTGTGCTGAAGCAGGGCATTCTGGCAGCCAAGTGGCTTGACCTTTATTAGTGAGCCTGGTTACCCCCTCTCGGAACCACAGACTTAGAAATCGCCAGCTCATATACAGTGCATAAAATATATTTATATATATACCCTTATACACCATTTTAATAAAAAATATCACAAAATTCTTCTAAGTCCCTCGGGAAGAGTGAAAGACGCGCACGTTCATTTTCAGAACTCCTAGACCTTCCTATAAGAAGTTAGCCAAAAAGTAGCTTCGAAAAACGCTTAGGTTAAGTTTCAGAGTTGCTTCTAATGTACCAAAGCTGGACTTAGACATAATTTCACTCTCACAACATTAGGGCTGGTTGGAGACAGTCCGAACCACAAGTACTGGGTCCATGGTTCTGGGCGTATACTGGGGGGACGGGGACGACTCCCATTAACCCCTGACTATACCGGGGATACGCTTATCACAATGCCTTTCTGGTCTGTGCTGAAGCAGGGCATTCTGGCAACCAATTGGCTTGACTTTTATTAGTGAGCCTGGTTACCCCCTCTCGGAACCACAGACTTAGAAATCGCCAGCTCATATACAGTGCATAAAATATATTTATATATATACCCTTATACACCATTTTAATAAAAAATATCACAAAATTCTTCCAAGTCCCTCGGGAAGAGTGAAAGACGCGCACGTTCATTTTCAGAGCTCCTAGACCTTCCTATAAGAAGTTAGCCAAAAAGTAGCTTCGAAAAACGCTTAGGTTAAGTTTCAGAGTTGCATCTAATGTAAAGAAGCTGGACTTAGACATAATTTCACTCTCACAACATTATGGCTGGTTGGAGACAGTCCGAACCACAAGTACCGGGTCCATGGTTCTGGGCGTATACTGGGGGGACGGGGACGACTCCCATTAACCCCTGACTATACCGGGGATACGCTTATCACAATGCCTTTCTGGTCTGTGCTGAAGCAGGGCATTCTGGCAGCCAATTGGCTTGACTTTTATTAGTGAGCCTGGTTACCCCCTCTCGGAACCACAGACTTAGAAATCGCCAGCTCATATACAGTGCATAAAATAAATTTATATATATATACCCTTATACACCATTTTAATAAAAAATATCACAAAATTCTTCTAAGTCCCTCGGGAAGAGTGAAAGACGCGCACGTTCATTTTCAGAGCTCCTAGACCTTCCTATAAGAAGTTAGCTAAAAAGTAGCTTCGAAAAACGCTTAGGTTAAGTTTCAGAGTTGCATCTAATGTACCGAAGCTGGACTTAGACATAATTTCACTCTCACAACATTATGGCTGGTTGGAGACAGTCCGAACCACAAATACCGGGTCCATGGTTCTGGCCATATACTGGGGGGACGGGGACGACTCCCATTAACCCCTGACTATACCGGGGATACGTTTATCACAATGCCTTACTGGTCTGTGCTGAAGCAGGGCATTCTGGCAGCCAAGTGGCTTGACCTTTATTAGTGAGCCTGGTTACCCCCTCTCGGAACCACAGACTTAGAAATCGCCAGCTCATATACAGTGCATAAAATATATTTATATATATACCCTTATACACCATTTTAATAAAAAAATATCACAAAATTCTTCTAAGTCCCTCGGGAAGAGTGAAAGACGCGCACGTTAATTTTCAGAGCTCCTAGACCTTCCTATAAGAAGTTAGCCAAAAAGTAGCTTCGAAAAACGCTTAGGTTAAGTTTCAGAGTTGCTTCTAATGTACCGAAGCTGGACTTAGACATAATTTCACTTTCACAACATTATGGCTGGTTGGAGACAGTCCGAACCACAAATACCGGGTCCATGGTTCTGGCCATATACTGGGGGGACGGGGACAACTCCCATTAACCCCTGATTATACCGGGGATACGCGTATCACACTGCCTTACTGGTCTGTGCTGAAGCAGGGCATTCTGGCAGCCAAGTGGCTTGACCTTTATTAGTGAGCCTGGTTACCCCCTCTCGGAACCACAGACTTAGAAATCGCCAGCTCATATACAGTGCATAAAATATATTTATATATATACCCTTATACACCATTTTAATAAAAAATATCACAAAATTCTTCTAAGTCCCTCGGGAAGAGTGAAAGACGCGCACGTTAATTTTCAGAGCTCCTAGACCTTCCTATAAGAAGTTAGCCAAAAAGTAGCTTCGAAAAACGCTTAGGTTAAGTTTCAGAGTTGCTTCTAATGTACCAAAGCTGGACTTAGACATAATTTCACTCTCACAACATTATGGCTGGTTGGAGACAGTCCGAACCACAAGTACTGGGTCCATGGTTCTGGGCGTATACTGGGGGGAAGGGGACGACTCCCATTAACCCCTGACTATACCGGCGATATGCTTATTACAATGCCTTACTGGTCTGTGCTGAAGCAGGGCATTCTGGCAGCCAAGTGGCTTGACCTTTATTAGTGAGCCTGGTTACCCCCTCTCGGAACCACAGATTAGAAATCGCCAGCTCATATACAGTGCATAAAATATATTTATATATATACCCTTATACACCATTTTAATAAAAAATATCACAAAATTCTTCTAAGTCCCTCGGGAAGAGTGAAAGACGCGCACGTACATTTTCAGCGCTCCTAGACCTTCCTATAAGAAGTTAGCCAAAATGTATCTTCGAAAAACGCTTAGGTTAAGTTTCAGAGTTGCTTATAATGTACCAAAGCTGGACTTAGACATAATTTCACTCTCACAACATTATGGCTGGTTGGAGACAGTCCGAACCACAATTACCGGGTCCATGGTTCTGGGCGTATACTGGGGGGACGGGGACGACTCCCATTAACCCCTGACTATACCGGGGATACGCTTATCACAATGCCTTTCTGGTCTGTGCTGAAGCAGGGCATTCTGGCAGCCAATTGGCTTGACTTTTATTAGTGAGCCTGGTTACCCCCTCTCGGAACCACAGACTTAGAAATCGCCAGCTCATATACAGTGCATAAAATATATTTATATATATACCCTTATACACCATTTTAATAAAAAATATCACAAAATTCTTCTAAGTCCCTCGGGAAGAGTGAAAGACGCGCACGTACATTTTCAGAGCTCCTAGACCTTCCTATAAGAAGTTAGCCAAAAAGTATCTTCGAAAAACGCTTAGGTTAAGTTTCAGAGTTGCTTCTAATGTACCAAAGCTGGACTTAGACATAATTTCACTCTCACAACATTATGGCTGGTTGGAGACAGTCCGAACCACAATTACCGGGTCCATGGTTCTGGGCGTATACTGGGGGGACGGGGACGACTCCCATTAACCCCTGACTATACCGGGGATACGCTTATCACAATGCCTTTCTGGTCTGTGCTGAAGCAGGGCATTCTGGCAGCCAATTGGCTTGATTTTTATTATTGAGCCTGGTTACCCCCTCTCGGAACCACAGACTTAGAAATCGCCAGCTCATATACAGTGCATAAAATATATTTATATATATATACCCTTATACACCATTTTAATAAAAAATATCACAAAATTCTTCTAAGTCCCTCGGGAAGAGTGAAAGAAGCGCACGTTCATTTTCAGAGCTCCTAGACCTTCCTATAAGAAGTTAGCCAAAAAGTAGCTTCGAAAAACGCTTAGGTTAAGTTTCAGAGTTGCATCTAATGTACCGAAGCTGGACTTAGACATAATTTCACTCTCACAACATTATGGCTGGTTGGAGACATTCCGAACCACAAATACCGGGTCCATGGTTCTGGCCATATACTGGGGGGACGGGGACGACTCCCATTAACCCCTGACTATACCGGCGATATGCTTATCACAATGCCTTACTGGTCTGTGCTGAAGCAGGGCATTCTGGCAGCCAAGTGGCTTGACCTTTATTAGTGAGCCTGGTTACCCCCTCTCGGAACCACAGATTAGAAATCGCCAGCTCATATACAGTGCATAAAATATATTTATATATATACCCTTATACACCATTTTAATAAAAAATATCACAAAATTCTTCTAAGTCCCTCGGGAAGAGTGAAAGACGCGCACGTACATTTTCAGCGCTCCTAGACCTTCCTATAAGAAGTTAGCCAAAATGTATCTTCGAAAAACGCTTAGGTTAAGTTTCAGAGTTGCTTACTGTATAATGTACCAAAGCTGGACTTAGACATAATTTCACTCTCACAACATTATGGCTGGTTGGAGACAGTCCGAACCACAATTACCGGGTCCATGGTTCTGGGCGTATACTGGGGGGACGGGGACGACTCCCATTAACCCCTGACTATACCGGGGATACGCTTATCACAATGCCTTTCTGGTCTGTGCTGAAGCAGGGCATTCTGGCAGCCAATTGGCTTGACTTTTATTAGTGAGCCTGGTTACCCCCTCTCGGAACCACAGACTTAGAAATCGCCAGCTCATATACAGTGCAT
Source organism: Ascaphus truei (assembly GCF_040206685.1). NCBI lineage: Eukaryota > Metazoa > Chordata > Amphibia > Anura > Ascaphidae > Ascaphus > Ascaphus truei. The sequence continues at coordinate 263,996,933 of NC_134484.1, forward strand.
AAAATATATTTATATATATACCCTTATACACCATTTTAATAAAAAATATCACAAAATTCTTCTAAGTCCCTCGGGAACGTACATTTTCAGAGCTCCTAGACCTTCCTATAAGAAGTTAGCCAAAAAGTATCTTCGAAAAACGCTTAGGTTAAGTTTCAGAGTTGCTTCTAATGTACCAAAGCTGGACTTAGACATAATTTCACTCTCACAACATTATGGCTGGTTGGAGACAGTCCGAACCACAAGTACTGGGTCCATGGTTCTGGGCGTATAATGGGGGGAAGGGGCCGACTCCCATTAACCCCTGACTATACCGGCGATATGCTTATCACAATGCCTTACTGGTCTGTGCTGAAGCAGGGCATTCTGGCAGCCAAGTGGCTTGACCTTTATTAGTGAGCCTGGTTACCCCCTCTCGGAACCACAGATTAGAAATCGCCAGCTCATATACAGTGCATAAAATATATTTATATATATACCCTTATACACCATTTTAATAAAAAATATCACAAAATTCTTCTAAGTCCCTCGGGAAGAGTGAAAGACGCGCACGTTCATTTTCAGAGCTCCTAGACCTTCCTATAAGAAGTTAGCCAAAAAATAGCTTCGAAAAACGCTTAGGTTAAGTTTCAGAGTTGCATCTAATGTACCGAAGCTGGACTTAGACATAATTTCACTCTCACAACATTATGGCTGGTTGGAGACAGTCCGAACCACAAGTACTGGGTCCATGGTTCTGGGCGTATACTGGGGGGACGGGGACGACTCCCATTAACCCCTGACTATACCGGGGATACGCGTATCACACTGCCTTACTGGTCTGTGCTGAAGCAGGGCATTCTGGCAGCGAAGTGGCTTGACCTTTATTAGTGAGCCTGGTTACCCCCTCTCGGAACCACAGACTTAGAAATCGCCAGCTCATATACAGTGCATAAAATATATTTATATATATACCCTTATACACCATTTTAATAAAAAATATCACAAAATTCTTCTAAGTCCCTCGGGAAGAGTGAAAGACGCGCACGTTCATTTTCAGAACTCCTAGACCTTCCTATAAGAAGTTAGCCAAAAAGTAGCTTCGAAAAACGCTTAGGTTAAGTTTCAGAGTTGCTTCTAATGTACCAAAGCTGGACTTAGACATAATTTCACTCTCACAACATTATGGCTGGTTGGAGACAGTCCGAACCACAAGTACTGGGTCCATGGTTCTGGGCGTATACTGGGGGGACGGGGACGACTCCCATTAACCCCTGACTATACCGGGGATACGCTTATCACAATGCCTTTCTGGTCTGTGCTGAAGCAGGGCATTCTGGCAACCAATTGGCTTGACTTTTATTAGTGAGCCTGGTTACCCCCTCTCGGAACCACAGACTTAGAAATCGCCAGCTCATATACAGTGCATAAAATATATTTATATATATACCCTTATACACCATTTTAATAACAAATATCACAAAATTCTTCTAAGTCCCTCGGGAAGAGTGAAAGACGCGCACGTTCATTTTCAGAGCTCCTAGACCTTCCTATAAGAAGTTAGCAAAAAGTAGCTTCGAAAAACGCTTAGGTTAAGTTTCAGAGTTGCATCTAATGTAAAGAAGCTGGACTTAGACATAATTTCACTCTCACAACATTATGGCTGGTTGGAGACAGTCCGAACCACAAATACCGGGTCCATGGTTCTGGCCATATACTGGGGGGACGGGGTCAACTCCCATTAACCCCTGATTATACCGGGGATACGCGTATCACACTGCCTTACTGGTCTGTGCTGAAGCAGGGCATTCTGGCAGCCAAGTGGCTTGACCTTTATTAGTGAGCCTGGTTACCCCCTCTCGGAACCACAGACTTAGAAATCGCCAGCTCATATACAGTGCATAAAATATATTTATATATATATACCCTTATACACCATTTTAATAAAAAATATCACAAAATTCTTCTAAGTCCCTCGGGAAGAGTGAAAGACGCGCACGTTCATTTTCAGAGCTCCTAGACCTTCCTATAAGAAGTTAGCAAAAAGTAGCTTCGAAAAACGCTTAGGTTAAGTTTCAGAGTTGCATCTAATGTAAAGAAGCTGGACTTAGACATAATTTCACTCTCACAACATTATGGCTGGTTGGAGACAGTCCGAACCACAAATACCGGGTCCATGGTTCTGGCCATATACTGGGGGGACGTGGACAACTCCCATTAACCCCTGATTATACCGGGGATACGCGTATCACACTGCCTTACTGGTCTGTGCTGAAGCAGGGCATTCTGGCAGCCAATTGGCTTGACTTTTATTAGTGAGCCTGGTTACCCCCTCTCGGAACCACAGACTTAGAAATCGCCAGCTCATATACAGTGCATAAAATATATTTATATATATACCCTTATACACCATTTTAATAAAAAATATCACAAAATTCTTCTAAGTCCCTCGGGAACATACATTTTCAGAGCTCCTAGACCTTCCTATAAGAAGTTAGCCAAAAAGTATCTTCGAAAAACGCTTAGGTTAAGTTTCAGAGTTGCTTCTAATGTACCAAAGCTGGACTTAGACATAATTTCACTCTCACAACATTATGGCTGGTTGGAGACAGTCCGAACCACAATTACCGGGTCCATGGTTCTGGGCGTATACTGGGGGGACGGGGACGACTCCCATTAACCCCTGACTATACCGGGGATACGCTTATCACAATGCCTTACTGGTCTGTGCTGAAGCAGGGCATTCTGGCATCAAAGTAGCTTGACCTTTATTAGTGAGCCTGGTTACCCCCTCTCGGAACCACAGACTTAGAAATCGCCAGCTCATATACAGTGCATAAAATATATTTATATATATACCCTTATACAACATTTTAATAAAAAATATCACAAAATTCTTCTAAGTCCCTCGGGAAGAGTGAAAGACGCGCACGTTCATTTTCAGAGCTCCTAGACCTTCCTATAAGAAGTTAGCCAAAAAGTAGCTTCGAAAAACGCTTAGGTTAAGTTTCAGAGTTGCTTCTAATGTACCAAAGCTGGACTTAGACATAATTTCACTCTCACAACATTATGGCTGGTTGGAGACAGTCCGAACCACAAATACCGGGTCCATGGTTCTGGCCATATACTGGGGGGACGGGGACGACTCCCATTAACCTCTGACTATACCGGGGATACGCTTATCACAATGCCTTTCTGGTCTGTGCTGAAGCAGGGCATTCTGGCAGCCAATTGGCTTGACTTTTATTAGTGAGCCTGGTTACCCCCTCTCGGAACCACAGACTTAGAAATCGCCAGCTCATATACATGCATAACATATATTTATATATATACCCTTATACACCATTTTAATAAAAAATATCACAAAATTCTTCTAAGTCCCTCGGGAAGAGTGAAAGACGCGCACGTTCATTTTCAGAGCTCCTAGACATTCCTATAAGAAGTTAGCCAAAAAGTACCTTCGAAAAACGCTTAGGTTAAGTTTCAGAGTTGCTTCTAATGTACCGAAGCTGGACTTAGACATAATTTCACTCTCACAACATTATGGCTGGTTGGAGACAGTCCGAACCACAAGTACTGGGTCCATGGTTCTGGGCGTATAATGGGGGGAAGGGGACGACTCCCATTAACCCCTGACTATACCGGCGATATGCTTATCACAATGCCTTACTGGTCTGTGCTGAAGCAGGGCATTCTGGCAGCCAAGTGGCTTGACCTTTATTAGTGAGCCTGGTTACCCCCTCTCGGAACCACAGATTAGAAATCGCCAGCTCATATACAGTGCATAAAATATATTTATATATATACCCTTATACACCATTTTAATAAAAAATATCACAAAATTCTTCTAAGTCCCTCGGGAAGAGTGAAAGACGCGCACGTACATTTTCAGCGCTCCTAGACCTTCCTATAAGAAGTTAGCCAAAATGTATCTTCGAAAAACGCTTAGGTTAAGTTTCAGAGTTGCTTATAATGTACCAAAGCTGGACTTAGACATAATTTCACTCTCACAACATTATGGCTGGTTGGAGACAGTCCGAACCACAATTTCCGGGTCCATGGTTCTGGGCGTATACTGGGGGGACGGGGACGACTCCCATTAACCCCTGACTATACCGGGGATACGCTTATCACAATGCCTTACTGGTCTGTGCTGAAGCAGGGCATTCTGGCATCAAAGTAGCTTGAACTTTATTAGTGAGCCTGGTTACCCCCTCTCGGAACCACAGACTTAGAAATCGCCAGCTCATATACAGTGCATAAAATATATTTATATATATACCCTTATACAACATTTTAATAAAAAATATCACAAAATTCTTCTAAGTCACTCGGGAAGAGTGAAAGACGCGCACGTTCATTTTCAGAGCTCCTAGACCTTCCTATAAGAAGTTAGCCAAAAAGTAGCTTCGAAAAACGCTTAGGTTAAGTTTCAGAGTTGCTTCTAATGTACCAAAGCTGGACTTAGACATAATTTCACTCTCACAACATTATGGCTGGTTGGAGACAGTCCGAACCACAAATACCGGGTCCATGGTTCTGGCCATATACTGGGGGGACGGGGACGACTCCCATTAACCTCTGACTATACCGGGGATACGCTTATCACAATGCCTTTCTGGTCTGTGCTGAAGCAGGGCATTCTGGCAGCCAATTGGCTTGACTTTTATTAGTGAGCCTGGTTACCCCCTCTCGGAACCACAGACTTAGAAATCGCCAGCTCATATACATGCATAACATATATTTATATATATACCCTTATACACCATTTTAATAAAAAATATCACAAAATTCTTCTAAGTCCCTCGGGAAGAGTGAAAGACGCGCACGTTCATTTTCAGAGCTCCTAGACATTCCTATAAGAAGTTAGCCAAAAAGTACCTTCGAAAAACGCTTAGGTTAAGTTTCAGAGTTGCTTCTAATGTACCGAAGCTGGACTTAGACATAATTTCACTCTCACAACATTATGGCTGGTTGGAGACAGTCCGAACCACAAATACCGGGTCCATGGTTCTGGCCATATACTGGGGGGACGGGGACGACTCCCATTAACCTCTGACTATACCGGGGATACGCTTATCACAATGCCTTTCTGGTCTGTGCTGAAGCAGGGCATTCTGGCAGCCAATTGGCTTGACTTTTATTAGTGAGCCTGGTTACCCCCTCTCGGAACCACAGACTTAGAAATCGCCAGCTCATATACATGCATAAAATATATTTATATATATACCCTTATACACCAATTTAATAAAAAATATCACAAAATTCTTCTATGTCCCTCGGGAAGAGTGAAAGACGCGCACATTCATTTTTAGAGCTCCTAGACCTTCCTATAAGAAGTTAGCCAAAAAGTAGCTTCGAAAAACGCTTAGGTTAAGTTTCAGAGTTGCATCTAATGTACCGAAGCTGGACTTAGACATAATTTCACTCTAACAACATTATGGCTGGTTGGAGACAGTCCGAACCACAAATACCGGGTCCATGGTTCTGGCCATATACTGGGGGGACGGGGACGACTCCCATTAACCTCTGACTATACCGGGGTTACGCTTATCACAATGCCTTTCTGGTCTGTGCTGAAGCAGGGCATTCTGGCAGCCAATTGGCTTGACTTTTATTAGTGAGCCTGGTTACCCCCTCTCGGAACCACAGACTTAGAAATCGCCAGCTCATATACATGCATAACATATATTTATATATATACCCTTATACACCATTTTAATAAAAAATATCACAAAATTCTTCTAAGTCCCTCGGGAAGAGTGAAAGACGCGCACGTTCATTTTCAGAGCTCCTAGACATTCCTATAAGAAGTTAGCCAAAAAGTACCTTCGAAAAACGCTTAGGTTAAGTTTCAGAGTTGCTTCTAATGTACCGAAGCTGGACTTAGACATAATTTCACTCTCACAACATTATGGCTGGTTGGAGACAGTCCGAACCACAAGTACTGGGTCCATGGTTCTGGGCGTATAATGGGGGGAAGGGGACGACTCCCATTAACCCCTGACTATACCGGCGATATGCTTATCACAATGCCTTACTGGTCTGTGCTGAAGCAGGGCATTCTGGCAGCCAAGTGGCTTGACCTTTATTAGTGAGCCTGGTTACCCCCTCTCGGAACCACAGATTAGAAATCGCCAGCTCATATACAGTGCATAAAATATATTTATATATATACCCTTATACACCATTTTAATAAAAAATATCACAAAATTCTTCTAAGTCCCTCGGGAAGAGTGAAAGACGCGCACGTACATTTTCAGCGCTCCTAGACCTTCCTATAAGAAGTTAGCCAAAATGTATCTTCGAAAAACGCTTAGGTTAAGTTTCAGAGTTGCTTATAATGTACCAAAGCTGGACTTAGACATAATTTCACTCTCACAACATTATGGCTGGTTGGAGACAGTCCGAACCACAATTACCGGGTCCATGGTTCTGGGCGTATACTGGGGGGACGGGGACGACTCCCATTAACCCCTGACTATACCGGGGATACGCTTATCACAATGCCTTACTGGTCTGTGCTGAAGCAGGGCATTCTGGCATCAAAGTAGCTTGACCTTTATTAGTGAGCCTGGTTACCCCCTCTCGGAACCACAGACTTAGAAATCGCCAGCTCATATACAGTGCATAAAATATATTTATATATATACCCTTATACAACATTTTAATAAAAAATATCACAAAATTCTTCTAAGTCACTCGGGAAGAGTGAAAGACGCGCACGTTCATTTTCAGAGCTCCTAGACCTTCCTATAAGAAGTTAGCCAAAAAGTAGCTTCGAAAAACGCTTAGGTTAAGTTTCAGAGTTGCTTCTAATGTACCAAAGCTGGACTTAGACATAATTTCACTCTCACAACATTATGGCTGGTTGGAGACAGTCCGAACCACAAATACCGGGTCCATGGTTCTGGCCATATACTGGGGGGACGGGGACGACTCCCATTAACCTCTGACTATACCGGGGATACGCTTATCACAATGCCTTTCTGGTCTGTGCTGAAGCAGGGCATTCTGGCAGCCAATTGGCTTGACTTTTATTAGTGAGCCTGGTTACCCCCTCTCGGAACCACAGACTTAGAAATCGCCAGCTCATATACATGCATAACATATATTTATATATATACCCTTATACACCATTTTAATAAAAAATATCACAAAATTCTTCTAAGTCCCTCGGGAAGAGTGAAAGACGCGCACGTTCATTTTCAGAGCTCCTAGACATTCCTATAAGAAGTTAGCCAAAAAGTACCTTCGAAAAACGCTTAGGTTAAGTTTCAGAGTTGCTTCTAATGTACCGAAGCTGGACTTAGACATAATTTCACTCTCACAACATTATGGCTGGTTGGAGACAGTCCGAACCACAAATACCGGGTCCATGGTTCTGGCCATATACTGGGGGGACGGGGACGACTCCCATTAACCTCTGACTATACCGGGGATACGCTTATCACAATGCCTTTCTGGTCTGTGCTGAAGCAGGGCATTCTGGCAGCCAATTGGCTTGACTTTTATTAGTGAGCCTGGTTACCCCCTCTCGGAACCACAGACTTAGAAATCGCCAGCTCATATACATGCATAAAATATATTTATATATATACCCTTATACACCAATTTAATAAAAAATATCACAAAATTCTTCTATGTCCCTCGGGAAGAGTGAAAGACGCGCACATTCATTTTTAGAGCTCCTAGACCTTCCTATAAGAAGTTAGCCAAAAAGTAGCTTCGAAAAACGCTTAGGTTAAGTTTCAGAGTTGCATCTAATGTACCGAAGCTGGACTTAGACATAATTTCACTCTAACAACATTATGGCTGGTTGGAGACAGTCCGAACCACAAATACCGGGTCCATGGTTCTGGCCATATACTGGGGGGACGGGGACGACTCCCATTAACCTCTGACTATACCGGGGTTACGCTTATCACAATGCCTTTCTGGTCTGTGCTGAAGCAGGGCATTCTGGCAGCCAATTGGCTTGACTTTTATTAGTGAGCCTGGTTACCCCCTCTCGGAACCACAGACTTAGAAATCGCCAGCTCATATTCATGCATAAAATATATTTATATATATACCCTTATACACCATTTTAATAAAAAATATCAAAAAATTCTTCTAAGTCCCTCGGGAAGAGTGAAAGACGCGCACGTTCATTTTTAGAGCTCCTAGACCTTCCTATAAGAAGTTAGCCAAAAAGTAGCTTCGAAAAACGCTTAGGTTAAGTTTCAGAGTTGCTTCTAATGTACCAAAGCTGGACTTAGACATAATTTCACTCTCACAACATTATGGCTGGTTGGAGACAGTCCGAACCACAAGTACCGGGTCCATGGTTCTGGGCGTATAATGGGGGGACGGGGACGACTCCCATTAACCCCTGACTATACCGGGGATACGCTTATCACAATGCCTTACTGGTCTGTGCTGAAGCAGGGCATTCTGGCATCCAAGTGGCTTGACCTTTATTAGTGAGCCTGGTTACCCCCTCTCGGAACCACAGACTTAGAAATCGCCAGCTCATATACATGCATAAAATAGATTTATATATATACCCTTATACACCATTTTAATAAAAAATATCACAAAATTCTTCTAAGTCCCTCGGGAAGAGTGAAAGACGCGCACGTTCATTTTCAGAGCTCCTAGACCTTCCTATAAGAAGTTAGCCAAAAAGTACCTTCGAAAAACGCTTAGGTTAAGTTTCAGAGTTGCTTCTAATGTACCAAAGCTGGACTTAGACATAATTTCACTCTCACAACATTATGGCTGGTTGGAGACAGTCCGAACCACAAATACCGGGTCCATGGTTCTGGCCATATACTGGGGGGACGGGGACGACTCCCATTAACCTCTGACTATACCGGGGATACGCTTATCACAATGCCTTTCTGGTCTGTGCTGAAGCAGGGCATTCTGGCAGCTAATTGGCTTGACTTTTATTAGTGAGCCTGGTTACCCCCTCTCGGAACCACAGACTTAGAAATCGCCAGCTCATATACATGCATAAAATATATTTATATATATACCCTTATACACCATTTTAATAAAAAATATCACAAAATTCTTCTAAGTCCCTCGGGAAGAGTGAAAGACGCGCACGTTCATTTTCAGAGCTCCTAGACCTTCCTATAAGAAGTTAGCCAAAAAGTAGCTTCGAAAAACGCTTAGGTTAAGTTCCAGAGTTGCATCTAATGTACCGAAGCTGGACTTAGACATAATTTCACTCTCACAACATTATGGCTGGTTGGAGACAGTCCGAACCACAAATACCGGGTCCATGGTTCTGGCCATATACTGGGGGGACGGGAACGACTCCCATTAACCCCTGACTATACCGGGGATACGCTTATCACAATGCCTTTCTGGTCTGTGCTGAAGCAGGGCATTCTGGCAGCCAATTGGCTTGACTTTTATTAGTGAGCCTGGTTACCCCCTCTCGGAACCACAGACTTAGAAATCGCCAGCTCATATACATGCATAACATATATTTATATATATACCCTTATACACCATTTTAATAACAAATATCACAAAATTCTTCTAAGTCCCTCGGGAAGAGTGAAAGACGCGCACGTTCATTTTCAGAGCTCCTAGACATTCCTATAAGAAGTTAGCCAAAAAGTACCTTCGAAAAACGCTTAGGTTAAGTTTCAGAGTTGCTTCTAATGTACCGAAGCTGGACTTGACATAATTTCACTCTCACAACATTATGGCTGGTTGGAGACAGTCCGAACCACAAATACCGGGTCCATGGTTCTGGCCATATACTGGGGGGACGGGGACGACTCCCATTAACCTCTGACTATACCGGGGATACGCTTATCACAATGCCTTTCTGGTCTGTGCTGAAGCAGGGCATTCTGGCAGCCAATTGGCTTGACTTTTATTAGTGAGCCTGGTTACCCCCTCTCGGAACCACAGACTTAGAAATCGCCAGCTCATATTCATGCATAAAATATATTTATATATATACCCTTATACACCATTTTAATAAAAAATATCACAAAATTCTTCTAAGTCCCTCGGGAAGAGTGAAAGACGCGCACGTTCATTTTCAGAGCTCCTAGACATTCCTATAAGAAGTTAGCCAAAAAGTACCTTCGAAAAACGCTTAGGTTAAGTTTCAGAGTTGCTTCTAATGTACCGAAGCTGGACTTAGACATAATTTCACTCTCACAACATTATGGCTGGTTGGAGACAGTCCGAACCACAAATACCGGGTCCATGGTTCTGGCCATATACTGGGGGGACGGGGACGACTCCCATTAACCTCTGACTATACCGGGGATACGCTTATCACAATGCCTTTCTGGTCTGTGCTGAAGCAGGGCATTCTGGCAGCCAATTGGCTTGACTTTTATTAGTGAGCCTGGTTACCCCCTCTCGGAACCACAGACTTAGAAATCGCCAGCTCATATACATGCATAACATATATTTATATATACCCTTATACACCATTTTAATAAAAAATATCACAAAATTCTTCTAAGTCCCTCGGGAAGAGTGAAAGACGCGCACGTTCATTTTCAGAGCTCCTAGACATTCCTATAAGAAGTTAGCCAAAAAGTACCTTCGAAAAACGCTTAGGTTAAGTTTCAGAGTTGCTTCTAATGTACCGAAGCTGGACTTGACATAATTTCACTCTCACAACATTATGGCTGGTTGGAGACAGTCCGAACCACAAATACCGGGTCCATGGTTCTGGCCATATACTGGGGGGACGGGGACGACTCCCATTAACCTCTGACTATACCGGGGATACGCTTATCACAATGCCTTTCTGGTCTGTGCTGAAGCAGGGCATTCTGGCAGCCAATTGGCTTGACTTTTATTAGTGAGCCTGGTTACCCCCTCTCGGAACCACAGACTTAGAAATCGCCAGCTCATATACATGCATAAAATATATTTATATATATACCCTTATACACCAATTTAATAAAAAATATCACAAAATTCTTCTATGTCCCTCGGGAAGAGTGAAAGACGCGCACATTCATTTTTAGAGCTCCTAGACCTTCCTATAAGAAGTTAGCCAAAAAGTAGCTTCGAAAAACGCTTAGGTTAAGTTTCAGAGTTGCATCTAATGTACCGAAGCTGGACTTAGACATAATTTCACTCTAACAACATTATGGCTGGTTGGAGACAGTCCGAACCACAAATACCGGGTCCATGGTTCTGGCCATATACTGGGGGGACGGGGACGACTCCCATTAACCTCTGACTATACCGGGGTTACGCTTATCACAATGCCTTTCTGGTCTGTGCTGAAGCAGGGCATTCTGGCAGCCAATTGGCTTGACTTTTATTAGTGAGCCTGGTTACCCCCTCTCGGAACCACAGACTTAGAAATCGCCAGCTCATATTCATGCATAAAATATATTTATATATATACCCTTATACACCATTTTAATAAAAAATATCACAAAATTCTTCTAAGTCCCTCGGGAAGAGTGAAAGACGCGCACGTTCATTTTTAGAGCTCCTAGACCTTCCTATAAGAAGTTAGCCAAAAAGTAGCTTCGAAAAACGCTTAGGTTAAGTTTCAGAGTTGCTTCTAATGTACCAAAGCTGGACTTAGACATAATTTCACTCTCACAACATTATGGCTGGTTGGAGACAGTCCGAACCACAAGTACCGGGTCCATGGTTCTGGGCGTATAATGGGGGGACGGGGACGACTCCCATTAACCCCTGACTATACCGGGGATACGCTTATCACAATGCCTTACTGGTCTGTGCTGAAGCAGGGCATTCTGGCATCCAAGTGGCTTGACCTTTATTAGTGAGCCTGGTTACCCCCTCTCGGAACCACAGACTTAGAAATCGCCAGCTCATATACATGCATAAAATAGATTTATATATATACCCTTATACACCATTTTAATAAAAAATATCACAAAATTCTTCTAAGTCCCTCGGGAAGAGTGAAAGACGCGCACGTTCATTTTCAGAGCTCCTAGACCTTCCTATAAGAAGTTAGCCAAAAAGTACTTTCGAAAAACGCTTAGGTTAAGTTTCAGAGTTGCTTCTAATGTACCAAAGCTGGACTTAGACATAATTTCACTCTCACAACATTATGGCTGGTTGGAGACAGTCCGAACCACAAATACCGGGTCCATGGTTCTGGCCATATACTGGGGGGACGGGGACGACTCCCATTAACCTCTGACTATACCGGGGATACGCTTATCACAATGCCTTTCTGGTCTGTGCTGAAGCAGGGCATTCTGGCAGCTAATTGGCTTGACTTTTATTAGTGAGCCTGGTTACCCCCTCTCGGAACCACAGACTTAGAAATCGCCAGCTCATATACATGCATAAAATATATTTATATATATACCCTTATACACCATTTTAATAAAAAATATCACAAAATTCTTCTAAGTCCCTCGGGAAGAGTGAAAGACGCGCACGTACATTTTCAGCGCTCCTAGACCTTCCTATAAGAAGTTAGCCAAAATGTATCTTCGAAAAACGCTTAGGTTAAGTTTCAGAGTTGCTTATATTGTACCAAAGCTGGACTTAGACATAATTTCACTCTCACAACATTATGGCTGGTTGGAGACAGTCCGAACCACAATTACCGGGTCCATGGTTCTGGGCGTATACTGGGGGGACGGGGACGACTCCCATTAACCCCTGACTATACCGGGGATACGCTTATCACAATGCCTTTCTGGTCTGTGCTGAAGCAGGGCATTCTGGCAGCCAATTGGCTTGACTTTTATTAGTGAGCCTGGTTACCCCCTCTCGGAACCACAGACTTAGAAATCGCCAGCTCATATACAGTGCATAAAATATATTTATATATATACCCTTATACACCATTTTAATAAAAAATATCACAAAATTCTTCTAAGTCCCTCGGGAAGAGTGAAAGACGCGAACGTTCATTTTCAGAGCTCCTAGACCTTCCTATAAGAAGTTAGCCAAAAAGTAGCTTCGAGAAACGCTTAGGTTAAGTTCCAGAGTTGCATCTAATGTACCGAAGCTGGACTTAGACATAATTTCACTCTCACAACATTATGGCTGGTTGGAGACAGTCCGAACCACAAATACCGGGTCCATGTTTCTGGCCATATACTGGGGGGACGGGAACGACTCCCATTAACCCCTGACTATACCGGGGATACGCTTATCACAATGCCTTTCTGGTCTGTGCTGAAGCAGGGCATTCTGGCAGCCAATTGGCTTGACTTTTATTAGTGAGCCTGGTTACCCCCTCTCGGAACCACAGACTTAGAAATCGCCAGCTCATATTCATGCATAAAATATATTTATATATATACCCTTATACACCATTTTAATAAAAAATATCACAAAATTCTTCTAAGTCCCTCGGGAAGAGTGAAAGACGCGCACGTTCATTTTCAGAGCTCCTAGACATTCCTATAAGAAGTTAGCCAAAAAGTACCTTCGAAAAACGCTTAGGTTAAGTTTCAGAGTTGCTTCTAATGTACCGAAGCTGGACTTAGACATAATTTCACTCTCACAACATTATGGCTGGTTGGAGACAGTCCGAACCACAAATACCGGGTCCATGGTTCTGGCCATATACTGGGGGGACGGGGACGACTCCCATTAACCTCTGACTATACCGGGGATACGCTTATCACAATGCCTTTCTGGTCTGTGCTGAAGCAGGGCATTCTGGCAGCTAATTGGCTTGACTTTTATTAGTGAGCCTGGTTACCCCCTCTCGGAACCACAGACTTAGAAATCGCCAGCTCATATACATGCATAAAATATATTTATATATATACCCTTATACACCATTTTAATAAAAAATATCACAAAATTCTTCTAAGTCCCTCGGGAAGAGTGAAAGACGCGCACGTACATTTTCAGCGCTCCTAGACCTTCCTATAAGAAGTTAGCCAAAATGTATCTTCGAAAAACGCTTAGGTTAAGTTTCAGAGTTGCTTATAATGTACCAAAGCTGGACTTAGACATAATTTCACTCTCACAACATTATGGCTGGTTGGAGACAGTCCGAACCACAATTACCGGGTCCATGGTTCTGGGCGTATACTGGGGGGACGGGGACGACTCCCATTAACCCCTGACTATACCGGGGATACGCTTATCACAATGCCTTTCTGGTCTGTGCTGAAGCAGGGCATTCTGGCAGCCAATTGGCTTGACTTTTATTAGTGAGCCTGGTTACCCCCTCTCGGAACCACAGACTTAGAAATCGCCAGCTCATATACAGTGCATAAAATATATTTATATATATACCCTTATACACCATTTTAATAAAAAATATCACAAAATTCTTCTAAGTCCCTCGGGAAGAGTGAAAGACGCGAACGTTCATTTTCAGAGCTCCTAGACCTTCCTATAAGAAGTTAGCCAAAAAGTAGCTTCGAGAAACGCTTAGGTTAAGTTCCAGAGTTGCATCTAATGTACCGAAGCTGGACTTAGACATAATTTCACTCTCACAACATTATGGCTGGTTGGAGACAGTCCGAACCACAAATACCGGGTCCATGGTTCTGGCCATATACTGGGGGGACGGGGACGACTCCCATTAACCTCTGACTATACCGGGGATACGCTTATCACAATGCCTTTCTGGTCTGTGCTGAAGCAGGGCATTCTGGCAGCCAATTGGCTTGACTTTTATTAGTGAGCCTGGTTACCCCCTCTCGGAACCACAGACTTAGAAATCGCCAGCTCATATACATGCATAAAATATATTTATATATATACCCTTATACACCAATTTAATAAAAAATATCACAAAATTCTTCTATGTCCCTCGGGAAGAGTGAAAGACGCGCACATTCATTTTTAGAGCTCCTAGACCTTCCTATAAGAAGTTAGCCAAAAAGTAGCTTCGAAAAACGCTTAGGTTAAGTTTCAGAGTTGCATCTAATGTACCGAAGCTGGACTTAGACATAATTTCACTCTAACAACATTATGGCTTGTTGGAGACAGTCCGAACCACAAATACCGGGTCCATGGTTCTGGCCATATACTGGGGGGACGGGGACGACTCCCATTAACCTCTGACTATACCGGGGTTACGCTTATCACAATGCCTTTCTGGTCTGTGCTGAAGCAGGGCATTCTGGCAGCCAATTGGCTTGACTTTTATTAGTTAGCCTGGTTACCCCCTCTCGGAACCACAGACTTAGAAATCGCCAGCTCATATTCATGCATAAAATATATTTATATATATACCCTTATACACCATTTTAATAAAAAATATCACAAAATTCTTCTAAGTCCCTCGGGAAGAGTGAAAGACGCGAACGTTCATTTTCAGAGCTCCTAGACCTTCCTATAAGAAGTTAGCCAAAAAGTAGCTTCGAAAAACGCTTAGGTTAAGTTCCAGAGTTGCATCTAATGTACCGAAGCTGGACTTAGACATAATTTCACTCTCACAACATTATGGCTGGTTGGAGACAGTCCGAACCACAAATACCGGGTCCATGTTTCTGGCCATATACTGGGGGGACGGGAACGACTCCCATTAACCCCTGACTATACCGGGGATACGCTTATCACAATGCCTTTCTGGTCTGTGCTGAAGCAGGGCATTCTGGCAGCCAATTGGCTTGACTTTTATTAGTGAGCCTGGTTACCCCCTCTCGGAACCACAGACTTAGAAATCGCCAGCTCATATTCATGCATAAAATATATTTATATATATACCCTTATACACCATTTTAATAAAAAATATCACAAAATTCTTCTAAGTCCCTCGGGAAGAGTGAAAGACGCGCACGTTCATTTTCAGAGCTCCTAGACATTCCTATAAGAAGTTAGCCAAAAAGTACCTTCGAAAAACGCTTAGGTTAAGTTTCAGAGTTGCTTCTAATGTACCGAAGCTGGACTTAGACATAATTTCACTCTCACAACATTATGGCTGGTTGGAGACAGTCCGAACCACAAATACCGGGTCCATGGTTCTGGCCATATACTGGGGGGACGGGGACGACTCCCATTAACCTCTGACTATACTGGGGATACGCTTATCACAATGCCTTTCTGGTCTGTGCTGAAGCAGGGCATTCTGGCAGCCAATTGGCTTGACTTTTATTAGTGAGCCTGGTTACCCCCTCTCGGAACCACAGACTTAGAAATCGCCAGCTCATATACATGCATAACATATATTTATATATACCCTTATACACCATTTTAATAAAAAATATCACAAAATTCTTCTAAGTCCCTCGGGAAGAGTGAAAGACGCGCACGTTCATTTTCAGAGCTCCTAGACATTCCTATAAGAAGTTAGCCAAAAAGTACCTTCGAAAAACGCTTAGGTTAAGTTTCAGAGTTGCTTCTAATGTACCGAAGCTGGACTTAGACATAATTTCACTCTCACAACATTATGGCTGGTTGGAGACAGTCCGAACCACAATTACCGGGTCCATGGTTCTGGGCGTATACTGGGGGGACGGGGACGACTCCCATTAACCCCTGACTATACCGGGGATACGCTTATCACAATGCCTTTCTGGTCTGTGCTGAAGCAGGGCATTCTGGCAGCCAATTGGCTTGACTTTTATTAGTGAGCCTGGTTACCCCCTCTCGGAACCACAGACTTAGAAATCGCCAGCTCATATACAGTGCATAAAATATATTTATATATATACCCTTATACACCATTTTAATAAAAAATATCACAAAATTCTTCTAAGTCCCTCGGGAAGAGTGAAAGACGCGAACGTTCATTTTCAGAGCTCCTAGACCTTCCTATAAGAAGTTAGCCAAAAAGTAGCTTCGAGAAACGCTTAGGTTAAGTTCCAGTGTTGCATCTAATGTACCGAAGCTGGACTTAGACATAATTTCACTCTCACAACATTATGGCTGGTTGGAGACAGTCCGAACCACAAATACCGGGTCCATGTTTCTGGCCATATACTGGGGGGACGGGAACGACTCCCATTAACCCCTGACTATACCGGGGATACGCTTATCACAATGCCTTTCTGGTCTGTGCTGAAGCAGGGCATTCTGGCAGCCAATTGGCTTGACTTTTATTAGTGAGCCTGGTTACCCCCTCTCGGAACCACAGACTTAGAAATCGCCAGCTCATATTCATGCATAAAATATATTTATATATATACCCTTATACACCATTTTAATAAAAAATATCACAAAATTCTTCTAAGTCCCTCGGGAAGAGTGAAAGACGCGCACGTTCATTTTCAGAGCTCCTAGACATTCCTATAAGAAGTTAGCCAAAAAGTACCTTCGAAAAACGCTTAGGTTAAGTTTCAGAGTTGCTTCTAATGTACCGAAGCTGGACTTAGACATAATTTCACTCTCACAACATTATGGCTGGTTGGAGACAGTCCGAACCACAAATACCGGGTCCATGGTTCTGGCCATATACTGGGGGGACGGGGACGACTCCCATTAACCTCTGACTATACCGGGGATACGCTTATCACAATGCCTTTCTGGTCTGTGCTGAAGCAGGGCATTCTGGCAGCCAATTGGCTTGACTTTTATTAGTGAGCCTGGTTACCCCCTCTCGGAACCACAGACTTAGAAATCGCCAGCTCATATACATGCATAAAATATATTTATATATATACCCTTATACACCAATTTAATAAAAAATATCACAAAATTCTTCTATGTCCCTCGGGAAGAGTGAAAGACGCGCACATTCATTTTTAGAGCTCCTAGACCTTCCTATAAGAAGTTAGCCAAAAAGTAGCTTCGAAAAACGCTTAGGTTAAGTTTCAGAGTTGCATCTAATGTACCGAAGCTGGACTTAGACATAATTTCACTCTAACAACATTATGGCTTGTTGGAGACAGTCCGAACCACAAATACCGGGTCCATGGTTCTGGCCATATACTGGGGGGACGGGGACGACTCCCATTAACCTCTGACTATACCGGGGTTACGCTTATCACAATGCCTTTCTGGTCTGTGCTGAAGCAGGGCATTCTGGCAGCCAATTGGCTTGACTTTTATTAGTTAGCCTGGTTACCCCCTCTCGGAACCACAGACTTAGAAATCGCCAGCTCATATTCATGCATAAAATATATTTATATATATACCCTTATACACCATTTTAATAAAAAATATCACAAAATTCTTCTAAGTCCCTCGGGAAGAGTGAAAGACGCGAACGTTCATTTTCAGAGCTCCTAGACCTTCCTATAAGAAGTTAGCCAAAAAGTAGCTTCGAAAAACGCTTAGGTTAAGTTCCAGAGTTGCATCTAATGTACCGAAGCTGGACTTAGACATAATTTCACTCTCACAACATTATGGCTGGTTGGAGACAGTCCGAACCACAAATACCGGGTCCATGTTTCTGGCCATATACTGGGGGGACGGGAACGACTCCCATTAACCCCTGACTATACCGGGGATACGCTTATCACAATGCCTTTCTGGTCTGTGCTGAAGCAGGGCATTCTGGCAGCCAATTGGCTTGACTTTTATTAGTGAGCCTGGTTACCCCCTCTCGGAACCACAGACTTAGAAATCGCCAGCTCATATTCATGCATAAAATATATTTATATATATACCCTTATACACCATTTTAATAAAAAATATCACAAAATTCTTCTAAGTCCCTCGGGAAGAGTGAAAGACGCGCACGTTCATTTTCAGAGCTCCTAGACATTCCTATAAGAAGTTAGCCAAAAAGTACCTTCGAAAAACGCTTAGGTTAAGTTTCAGAGTTGCTTCTAATGTACCGAAGCTGGACTTAGACATAATTTCACTCTCACAACATTATGGCTGGTTGGAGACAGTCCGAACCACAAATACCGGGTCCATGGTTCTGGCCATATACTGGGGGGACGGGGACGACTCCCATTAACCTCTGACTATACTGGGGATACGCTTATCACAATGCCTTTCTGGTCTGTGCTGAAGCAGGGCATTCTGGCAGCCAATTGGCTTGACTTTTATTAGTGAGCCTGGTTACCCCCTCTCGGAACCACAGACTTAGAAATCGCCAGCTCATATACATGCATAACATATATTTATATATACCCTTATACACCATTTTAATAAAAAATATCACAAAATTCTTCTAAGTCCCTCGGGAAGAGTGAAAGACGCGCACGTTCATTTTCAGAGCTCCTAGACATTCCTATAAGAAGTTAGCCAAAAAGTACCTTCGAAAAACGCTTAGGTTAAGTTTCAGAGTTGCTTCTAATGTACCGAAGCTGGACTTAGACATAATTTCACTCTCACAACATTATGGCTGGTTGGAGACAGTCCGAACCACAAATACCGGGTCCATGGTTCTGGCCATATACTGGGGGGACGGGGACGACTCCCATTAACCTCTGACTATACCGGGGTTACGCTTATCACAATGCCTTTCTGGTCTGTGCTGAAGCAGGGCATTCTGGCAGCCAATTGGCTTGACTTTTATTAGTGAGCCTGGTTACCCCCTCTCGGAACCACAGACTTAGAAATCGCCAGCTCATATACATGCATAAAATATATTTATATATATACCCTTATACACCAATTTAATAAAAAATATCACAAAATTCTTCTATGTCCCTCGGGAAGAGTGAAAGACGCGCACATTCATTTTTAGAGCTCCTAGACCTTCCTATAAGAAGTTAGCCAAAAAGTAGCTTCGAAAAACGCTTAGGTTAAGTTTCAGAGTTGCATCTAATGTACCGAAGCTGGACTTAGACATAATTTCACTCTAACAACATTATGGCTTGTTGGAGACAGTCCGAACCACAAATACCGGGTCCATGGTTCTGGCCATATACTGGGGGGACGGGGACGACTCCCATTAACCTCTGACTATACCGGGGTTACGCTTATCACAATGCCTTTCTGGTCTGTGCTGAAGCAGGGCATTCTGGCAGCCAATTGGCTTGACTTTTATTAGTTAGCCTGGTTACCCCCTCTCGGAACCACAGACTTAGAAATCGCCAGCTCATATTCATGCATAAAATATATTTATATATATACCCTTATACACCATTTTAATAAAAAATATCACAAAATTCTTCTAAGTCCCTCGGGAAGAGTGAAAGACGCGCACGTTCATTTTTAGAGCTCCTTGACCTTCCTATAAGAAGTTAGCCAAAAAGTAGCTTCGAAAAACGCTTAGGTTAAGTTTCAGAGTTGCTTCTAATGTACCAAAGCTGGACTTAGACATAATTTCACTCTCACAACATTATGGCTGGTTGGAGACAGTCCGAACCACAAGTACCGGGTCCATGGTTCTGGGCGTATAATGGGGGGACGGGGACGACTCCCATTAACCCCTGACTATACCGGGGATACGCTTATCACAATGCCTTACTGGTCTGTGCTGAAGCAGGGCATTCTGGCATCCAAGTGGCTTGACCTTTATTAGTGAGCCTGGTTACCCCCTCTCGGAACCACAGACTTAGAAATCGCCAGCTCATATACATGCATAAAATAGATTTATATATATACCCTTATACACCATTTTAATAAAAAATATCACAAAATTCTTCTAAGTCCCTCGGGAAGAGTGAAAGACGCGCACGTTCATTTTCAGAGCTCCTAGACCTTCCTATAAGAAGTTAGCCAAAAAGTACCTTCGAAAAACGCTTAGGTTAAGTTTCAGAGTTGCTTCTAATGTACCAAAGCTGGACTTAGACATAATTTCACTCTCACAACATTATGGCTGGTTGGAGACAGTCCGAACCACAAATACCGGGTCCATGGTTCTGGCCATATACTGGGGGGACGGGGACGACTCCCATTAACCTCTGACTATACCGGGGATACGCTTATCACAATGCCTTTCTGGTCTGTGCTGAAGCAGGGCATTCTGGCAGCTAATTGGCTTGACTTTTATTAGTGAGCCTGGTTACCCCCTCTCGGAACCACAGACTTAGAAATCGCCAGCTCATATACATGCATAAAATATATTTATATATATACCCTTATACACCATTTTAATAAAAAATATCACAAAATTCTTCTAAGTCCCTCGGGAAGAGTGAAAGACGCGCACGTACATTTTCAGCGCTCCTAGACCTTCCTATAAGAAGTTAGCCAAAATGTATCTTCGAAAAACGCTTAGGTTAAGTTTCAGAGTTGCTTATAATGTACCAAAGCTGGACTTAGACATAATTTCACTCTCACAACATTATGGCTGGTTGGAGACAGTCCGAACCACAATTACCGGGTCCATGGTTCTGGGCGTATACTGGGGGGACGGGGACGACTCCCATTAACCCCTGACTATACCGGGGATACGCTTATCACAATGCTTTTCTGGTCTGTGCTGAAGCAGGGCATTCTGGCAGCCAATTGGCTTGACTTTTATTAGTGAGCCTGGTTACCCCCTCTCGGAACCACAGACTTAGAAATCGCCAGCTCATATACAGTGCATAAAATATATTTATATATATACCCTTATACACCATTTTAATAAAAAATATCACAAAATTCTTCTAAGTCCCTCGGGAACGTACATTTTCAGAGCTCCTAGACCTTCCTATAAGAAGTTAGCCAAAAAGTATCTTCGAAAAACGCTTAGGTTAAGTTTCAGAGTTGCTTCTAATGTACCAAAGCTGGACTTAGACATAATTTCACTCTCACAACATTATGGCTGGTTGGAGACAGTCCGAACCACAAGTACTGGGTCCATGGTTCTGGGCGTATAATGGGGGGAAGGGGACGACTCCCATTAACCCCTGACTATACCGGCGATATGCTTATCACAATGCCTTACTGGTCTGTGCTGAAGCAGGGCATTCTGGCAGCCAAGTGGCTTGACCTTTATTAGTGAGCCTGGTTACCCCCTCTCGGAACCACAGATTAGAAATCGCCAGCTCATATACAGTGCATAAAATATATTTATATATATACCCTTATACACCATTTTAATTAAAAATATCACAAAATTCTTCTAAGTCCCTCGGGAAGAGTGAAAGACGCGCACGTACATTTTCAGCGCTCCTAGACCTTCCTATAAGAAGTTAGCCAAAATGTATCTTCGAAAAACGCTTAGGTTAAGTTTCAGAGTTGCTTATAATGTACCAAAGCTGGACTTAGACATAATTTCACTCTCACAACATTATGGCTGGTTGGAGACAGTCCGAACCACAATTACCGGGTCCATGGTTCTGGGCGTATACTGGGGGGACGGGGACGACTCCCATTAACCCCTGACTATACCGGGGATACGCTTATCACAATGCCTTACTGGTCTGTGCTGAAGCAGGGCATTCTGGCATCAAAGTAGCTTGACCTTTATTAGTGAGCCTGGTTACCCCCTCTCGGAACCACAGACTTAGAAATCGCCAGCTCATATACAGTGCATAAAATATATTTATATATATACCCTTATACACCATTTTAATAAAAAATATCACAAAATTCTTCTAAGTCCCTCGGGAAGAGTGAAAGACGCGCACGTTCATTTTCAGAGCTCCTAGACATTCCTATAAGAAGTTAGCCAAAAAGTACCTTCGAAAAACGCTTAGGTTAAGTTTCAGAGTTGCTTCTAATGTACCGAAGCTGGACTTAGACATAATTTCACTCTCACAACATTATGGCTGGTTGGAGACAGTCCGAACCACAAATACCGGGTCCATGGTTCTGGCCATATACTGGGGGGACGGGGACGACTCCCATTAACCTCTGACTATACCGGGGATACGCTTATCACAATGCCTTTCTGGTCTGTGCTGAAGCAGGGCATTCTGGCAGCCAATTGGCTTGACTTTTATTAGTGAGCCTGGTTACCCCCTCTCGGAACCACAGACTTAGAAATCGCCAGCTCATATACATGCATAAAATATATTTATATATATACCCTTATACACCAATTTAATAAAAAATATCACAAAATTCTTCTATGTCCCTCGGGAAGAGTGAAAGACGCGCACATTCATTTTTAGAGCTCCTAGACCTTCCTATAAGAAGTTAGCCAAAAAGTAGCTTCGAAAAACGCTTAGGTTAAGTTTCAGAGTTGCATCTAATGTACCGAAGCTGGACTTAGACATAATTTCACTCTAACAACATTATGGCTTGTTGGAGACAGTCCGAACCACAAATACCGGGTCCATGGTTCTGGCCATATACTGGGGGGACGGGGACGACTCCCATTAACCTCTGACTATACCGGGGTTACGCTTATCACAATGCCTTTCTGGTCTGTGCTGAAGCAGGGCATTCTGGCAGCCAATTGGCTTGACTTTTATTAGTTAGCCTGGTTACCCCCTCTCGGAACCACAGACTTAGAAATCGCCAGCTCATATTCATGCATAAAATATATTTATATATATACCCTTATACACCATTTTAATAAAAAATATCACAAAATTCTTCTAAGTCCCTCGGGAAGAGTGAAAGACGCGAACGTTCATTTTCAGAGCTCCTAGACCTTCCTATAAGAAGTTAGCCAAAAAGTAGCTTCGAAAAACGCTTAGGTTAAGTTCCAGAGTTGCATCTAATGTACCGAAGCTGGACTTAGACATAATTTCACTCTCACAACATTATGGCTGGTTGGAGACAGTCCGAACCACAAATACCGGGTCCATGTTTCTGGCCATATACTGGGGGGACGGGAACGACTCCCATTAACCCCTGACTATACCGGGGATACGCTTATCACAATGCCTTTCTGGTCTGTGCTGAAGCAGGGCATTCTGGCAGCCAATTGGCTTGACTTTTATTAGTGAGCCTGGTTACCCCCTCTCGGAACCACAGACTTAGAAATCGCCAGCTCATATTCATGCATAAAATATATTTATATATATACCCTTATACACCATTTTAATAAAAAATATCACAAAATTCTTCTAAGTCCCTCGGGAAGAGTGAAAGACGCGCACGTTCATTTTCAGAGCTCCTAGACATTCCTATAAGAAGTTAGCCAAAAAGTACCTTCGAAAAACGCTTAGGTTAAGTTTCAGAGTTGCTTCTAATGTACCGAAGCTGGACTTAGACATAATTTCACTCTCACAACATTATGGCTGGTTGGAGACAGTCCGAACCACAAATACCGGGTCCATGGTTCTGGCCATATACTGGGGGGACGGGGACGACTCCCATTAACCTCTGACTATACTGGGGATACGCTTATCACAATGCCTTTCTGGTCTGTGCTGAAGCAGGGCATTCTGGCAGCCAATTGGCTTGACTTTTATTAGTGAGCCTGGTTACCCCCTCTCGGAACCACAGACTTAGAAATCGCCAGCTCATATACATGCATAACATATATTTATATATACCCTTATACACCATTTTAATAAAAAATATCACAAAATTCTTCTAAGTCCCTCGGGAAGAGTGAAAGACGCGCACGTTCATTTTCAGAGCTCCTAGACATTCCTATAAGAAGTTAGCCAAAAAGTACCTTCGAAAAACGCTTAGGTTAAGTTTCAGAGTTGCTTCTAATGTACCGAAGCTGGACTTAGACATAATTTCACTCTCACAACATTATGGCTGGTTGGAGACAGTCCGAACCACAATTACCGGGTCCATGGTTCTGGGCGTATACTGGGGGGACGGGGACGACTCCCATTAACCCCTGACTATACCGGGGATACGCTTATCACAATGCCTTTCTGGTCTGTGCTGAAGCAGGGCATTCTGGCAGCCAATTGGCTTGACTTTTATTAGTGAGCCTGGTTACCCCCTCTCGGAACCACAGACTTAGAAATCGCCAGCTCATATACAGTGCATAAAATATATTTATATATATACCCTTATACACCATTTTAATAAAAAATATCACAAAATTCTTCTAAGTCCCTCGGGAAGAGTGAAAGACGCGAACGTTCATTTTCAGAGCTCCTAGACCTTCCTATAAGAAGTTAGCCAAAAAGTAGCTTCGAGAAACGCTTAGGTTAAGTTCCAGTGTTGCATCTAATGTACCGAAGCTGGACTTAGACATAATTTCACTCTCACAACATTATGGCTGGTTGGAGACAGTCCGAACCACAAATACCGGGTCCATGTTTCTGGCCATATACTGGGGGGACGGGAACGACTCCCATTAACCCCTGACTATACCGGGGATACGCTTATCACAATGCCTTTCTGGTCTGTGCTGAAGCAGGGCATTCTGGCAGCCAATTGGCTTGACTTTTATTAGTGAGCCTGGTTACCCCCTCTCGGAACCACAGACTTAGAAATCGCCAGCTCATATACATGCATAAAATATATTTATATATATACCCTTATACACCAATTTAATAAAAAATATCACAAAATTCTTCTATGTCCCTCGGGAAGAGTGAAAGACGCGCACATTCATTTTTAGAGCTCCTAGACCTTCCTATAAGAAGTTAGCCAAAAAGTAGCTTCGAAAAACGCTTAGGTTAAGTTTCAGAGTTGCATCTAATGTACCGAAGCTGGACTTAGACATAATTTCACTCTAACAACATTATGGCTTGTTGGAGACAGTCCGAACCACAAATACCGGGTCCATGGTTCTGGCCATATACTGGGGGGACGGGGACGACTCCCATTAACCTCTGACTATACCGGGGTTACGCTTATCACAATGCCTTTCTGGTCTGTGCTGAAGCAGGGCATTCTGGCAGCCAATTGGCTTGACTTTTATTAGTTAGCCTGGTTACCCCCTCTCGGAACCACAGACTTAGAAATCGCCAGCTCATATTCATGCATAAAATATATTTATATATATACCCTTATACACCATTTTAATAAAAAATATCACAAAATTCTTCTAAGTCCCTCGGGAAGAGTGAAAGACGCGAACGTTCATTTTCAGAGCTCCTAGACCTTCCTATAAGAAGTTAGCCAAAAAGTAGCTTCGAAAAACGCTTAGGTTAAGTTCCAGAGTTGCATCTAATGTACCGAAGCTGGACTTAGACATAATTTCACTCTCACAACATTATGGCTGGTTGGAGACAGTCCGAACCACAAATACCGGGTCCATGTTTCTGGCCATATACTGGGGGGACGGGAACGACTCCCATTAACCCCTGACTATACCGGGGATACGCTTATCACAATGCCTTTCTGGTCTGTGCTGAAGCAGGGCATTCTGGCAGCCAATTGGCTTGACTTTTATTAGTGAGCCTGGTTACCCCCTCTCGGAACCACAGACTTAGAAATCGCCAGCTCATATTCATGCATAAAATATATTTATATATATACCCTTATACACCATTTTAATAAAAAATATCACAAAATTCTTCTAAGTCCCTCGGGAAGAGTGAAAGACGCGCACGTTCATTTTCAGAGCTCCTAGACATTCCTATAAGAAGTTAGCCAAAAAGTACCTTCGAAAAACGCTTAGGTTAAGTTTCAGAGTTGCTTCTAATGTACCGAAGCTGGACTTAGACATAATTTCACTCTCACAACATTATGGCTGGTTGGAGACAGTCCGAACCACAAATACCGGGTCCATGGTTCTGGCCATATACTGGGGGGACGGGGACGACTCCCATTAACCTCTGACTATACTGGGGATACGCTTATCACAATGCCTTTCTGGTCTGTGCTGAAGCAGGGCATTCTGGCAGCCAATTGGCTTGACTTTTATTAGTGAGCCTGGTTACCCCCTCTCGGAACCACAGACTTAGAAATCGCCAGCTCATATACATGCATAACATATATTTATATATACCCTTATACACCATTTTAATAAAAAATATCACAAAATTCTTCTAAGTCCCTCGGGAAGAGTGAAAGACGCGCACGTTCATTTTCAGAGCTCCTAGACATTCCTATAAGAAGTTAGCCAAAAAGTACCTTCGAAAAACGCTTAGGTTAAGTTTCAGAGTTGCTTCTAATGTACCGAAGCTGGACTTAGACATAATTTCACTCTCACAACATTATGGCTGGTTGGAGACAGTCCGAACCACAATTACCGGGTCCATGGTTCTGGGCGTATACTGGGGGGACGGGGACGACTCCCATTAACCCCTGACTATACCGGGGATACGCTTATCACAATGCCTTTCTGGTCTGTGCTGAAGCAGGGCATTCTGGCAGCCAATTGGCTTGACTTTTATTAGTGAGCCTGGTTACCCCCTCTCGGAACCACAGACTTAGAAATCGCCAGCTCATATACAGTGCATAAAATATATTTATATATATACCCTTATACACCATTTTAATAAAAAATATCACAAAATTCTTCTAAGTCCCTCGGGAAGAGTGAAAGACGCGAACGTTCATTTTCAGAGCTCCTAGACCTTCCTATAAGAAGTTAGCCAAAAAGTAGCTTCGAGAAACGCTTAGGTTAAGTTCCAGTGTTGCATCTAATGTACCGAAGCTGGACTTAGACATAATTTCACTCTCACAACATTATGGCTGGTTGGAGACAGTCCGAACCACAAATACCGGGTCCATGTTTCTGGCCATATACTGGGGGGACGGGAACGACTCCCATTAACCCCTGACTATACCGGGGATACGCTTATCACAATGCCTTTCTGGTCTGTGCTGAAGCAGGGCATTCTGGCAGCCAATTGGCTTGACTTTTATTAGTGAGCCTGGTTACCCCCTCTCGGAACCACAGACTTAGAAATCGCCAGCTCATATTCATGCATAAAATATATTTATATATATACCCTTATACACCATTTTAATAAAAAATATCACAAAATTCTTCTAAGTCCCTCGGGAAGAGTGAAAGACGCGCACGTTCATTTTCAGAGCTCCTAGACATTCCTATAAGAAGTTAGCCAAAAAGTACCTTCGAAAAACGCTTAGGTTAAGTTTCAGAGTTGCTTCTAATGTACCGAAGCTGGACTTAGACATAATTTCACTCTCACAACATTATGGCTGGTTGGAGACAGTCCGAACCACAAATACCGGGTCCATGGTTCTGGCCATATACTGGGGGGACGGGGACGACTCCCATTAACCTCTGACTATACCGGGGATACGCTTATCACAATGCCTTTCTGGTCTGTGCTGAAGCAGGGCATTCTGGCAGCCAATTGGCTTGACTTTTATTAGTGAGCCTGGTTACCCCCTCTCGGAACCACAGACTTAGAAATCGCCAGCTCATATACATGCATAAAATATATTTATATATATACCCTTATACACCAATTTAATAAAAAATATCACAAAATTCTTCTATGTCCCTCGGGAAGAGTGAAAGACGCGCACATTCATTTTTAGAGCTCCTAGACCTTCCTATAAGAAGTTAGCCAAAAAGTAGCTTCGAAAAACGCTTAGGTTAAGTTTCAGAGTTGCATCTAATGTACCGAAGCTGGACTTAGACATAATTTCACTCTAACAACATTATGGCTTGTTGGAGACAGTCCGAACCACAAATACCGGGTCCATGGTTCTGGCCATATACTGGGGGGACGGGGACGACTCCCATTAACCTCTGACTATACCGGGGTTACGCTTATCACAATGCCTTTCTGGTCTGTGCTGAAGCAGGGCATTCTGGCAGCCAATTGGCTTGACTTTTATTAGTTAGCCTGGTTACCCCCTCTCGGAACCACAGACTTAGAAATCGCCAGCTCATATTCATGCATAAAATATATTTATATATATACCCTTATACACCATTTTAATAAAAAATATCACAAAATTCTTCTAAGTCCCTCGGGAAGAGTGAAAGACGCGAACGTTCATTTTCAGAGCTCCTAGACCTTCCTATAAGAAGTTAGCCAAAAAGTAGCTTCGAAAAACGCTTAGGTTAAGTTCCAGAGTTGCATCTAATGTACCGAAGCTGGACTTAGACATAATTTCACTCTCACAACATTATGGCTGGTTGGAGACAGTCCGAACCACAAATACCGGGTCCATGTTTCTGGCCATATACTGGGGGGACGGGAACGACTCCCATTAACCCCTGACTATACCGGGGATACGCTTATCACAATGCCTTTCTGGTCTGTGCTGAAGCAGGGCATTCTGGCAGCCAATTGGCTTGACTTTTATTAGTGAGCCTGGTTACCCCCTCTCGGAACCACAGACTTAGAAATCGCCAGCTCATATTCATGCATAAAATATATTTATATATATACCCTTATACACCATTTTAATAAAAAATATCACAAAATTCTTCTAAGTCCCTCGGGAAGAGTGAAAGACGCGCACGTTCATTTTCAGAGCTCCTAGACATTCCTATAAGAAGTTAGCCAAAAAGTACCTTCGAAAAACGCTTAGGTTAAGTTTCAGAGTTGCTTCTAATGTACCGAAGCTGGACTTAGACATAATTTCACTCTCACAACATTATGGCTGGTTGGAGACAGTCCGAAAAACAAATACCGGGTCCATGGTTCTGGCCATATACTGGGGGGACGGGGACGACTCCCATTAACCTCTGACTATACTGGGGATACGCTTATCACAATGCCTTTCTGGTCTGTGCTGAAGCAGGGCATTCTGGCAGCCAATTGGCTTGACTTTTATTAGTGAGCCTGGTTACCCCCTCTCGGAACCACAGACTTAGAAATCGCCAGCTCATATACATGCATAACATATATTTATATATACCCTTATACACCATTTTAATAAAAAATATCACAAAATTCTTCTAAGTCCCTCGGGAAGAGTGAAAGACGCGCACGTTCATTTTCAGAGCTCCTAGACATTCCTATAAGAAGTTAGCCAAAAAGTACCTTCGAAAAACGCTTAGGTTAAGTTTCAGAGTTGCTTCTAATGTACCGAAGCTGGACTTAGACATAATTTCACTCTCACAACATTATGGCTGGTTGGAGACAGTCCGAACCACAAATACCGGGTCCATGGTTCTGGCCATATACTGGGGGGACGGGGACGACTCCCATTAACCTCTGACTATACCGGGGTTACGCTTATCACAATGCCTTTCTGGTCTGTGCTGAAGCAGGGCATTCTGGCAGCCAATTGGCTTGACTTTTATTAGTGAGCCTGGTTACCCCCTCTCGGAACCACAGACTTAGAAATCGCCAGCTCATATACATGCATAAAATATATTTATATATATACCCTTATACACCAATTTAATAAAAAATATCACAAAATTCTTCTATGTCCCTCGGGAAGAGTGAAAGACGCGCACATTCATTTTTAGAGCTCCTAGACCTTCCTATAAGAAGTTAGCCAAAAAGTAGCTTCGAAAAACGCTTAGGTTAAGTTTCAGAGTTGCATCTAATGTACCGAAGCTGGACTTAGACATAATTTCACTCTAACAACATTATGGCTTGTTGGAGACAGTCCGAACCACAAATACCGGGTCCATGGTTCTGGCCATATACTGGGGGGACGGGGACGACTCCCATTAACCTCTGACTATACCGGGGTTACGCTTATCACAATGCCTTTCTGGTCTGTGCTGAAGCAGGGCATTCTGGCAGCCAATTGGCTTGACTTTTATTAGTTAGCCTGGTTACCCCCTCTCGGAACCACAGACTTAGAAATCGCCAGCTCATATTCATGCATAAAATATATTTATATATATACCCTTATACACCATTTTAATAAAAAATATCACAAAATTCTTCTAAGTCCCTCGGGAAGAGTGAAAGACGCGCACGTTCATTTTTAGAGCTCCTTGACCTTCCTATAAGAAGTTAGCCAAAAAGTAGCTTCGAAAAACGCTTAGGTTAAGTTTCAGAGTTGCTTCTAATGTACCAAAGCTGGACTTAGACATAATTTCACTCTCACAACATTATGGCTGGTTGGAGACAGTCCGAACCACAAGTACCGGGTCCATGGTTCTGGGCGTATAATGGGGGGACGGGGACGACTCCCATTAACCCCTGACTATACCGGGGATACGCTTATCACAATGCCTTACTGGTCTGTGCTGAAGCAGGGCATTCTGGCATCCAAGTGGCTTGACCTTTATTAGTGAGCCTGGTTACCCCCTCTCGGAACCACAGACTTAGAAATCGCCAGCTCATATACATGCAAAAATAGATTTATATATATACCCTTATACACCATTTTAATAAAAAATATCACAAAATTCTTCTAAGTCCCTCGGGAAGAGTGAAAGACGCGCACGTTCATTTTCAGAGCTCCTAGACCTTCCTATAAGAAGTTAGCCAAAAAGTACCTTCGAAAAACGCTTAGGTTAAGTTTCAGAGTTGCTTCTAATGTACCAAAGCTGGACTTAGACATAATTTCACTCTCACAACATTATGGCTGGTTGGAGACAGTCCGAACCACAAATACCGGGTCCATGGTTCTGGCCATATACTGGGGGGACGGGGACGACTCCCATTAACCTCTGACTATACCGGGGATACGCTTATCACAATGCCTTTCTGGTCTGTGCTGAAGCAGGGCATTCTGGCAGCTAATTGGCTTGACTTTTATTAGTGAGCCTGGTTACCCCCTCTCGGAACCACAGACTTAGAAATCGCCAGCTCATATACATGCATAAAATATATTTATATATATACCCTTATACACCATTTTAATAAAAAATATCACAAAATTCTTCTAAGTCCCTCGGGAAGAGTGAAAGACGCGCACGTACATTTTCAGCGCTCCTAGACCTTCCTATAAGAAGTTAGCCAAAATGTATCTTCGAAAAACGCTTAGGTTAAGTTTCAGAGTTGCTTATAATGTACCAAAGCTGGACTTAGACATAATTTCACTCTCACAACATTATGGCTGGTTGGAGACAGTCCGAACCACAATTACCGGGTCCATGGTTCTGGGCGTATACTGGGGGGACGGGGACGACTCCCATTAACCCCTGACTATACCGGGGATACGCTTATCACAATGCTTTTCTGGTCTGTGCTGAAGCAGGGCATTCTGGCAGCCAATTGGCTTGACTTTTATTAGTGAGCCTGGTTACCCCCTCTCGGAACCACAGACTTAGAAATCGCCAGCTCATATACAGTGCATAAAATATATTTATATATATACCCTTATACACCATTTTAATAAAAAATATCACAAAATTCTTCTAAGTCCCTCGGGAACGTACATTTTCAGAGCTCCTAGACCTTCCTATAAGAAGTTAGCCAAAAAGTATCTTCGAAAAACGCTTAGGTTAAGTTTCAGAGTTGCTTCTAATGTACCAAAGCTGGACTTAGACATAATTTCACTCTCACAACATTATGGCTGGTTGGAGACAGTCCGAACCACAAGTACTGGGTCCATGGTTCTGGGCGTATAATGGGGGGAAGGGGACGACTCCCATTAACCCCTGACTATACCGGCGATATGCTTATCACAATGCCTTACTGGTCTGTGCTGAAGCAGGGCATTCTGGCAGCCAAGTGGCTTGACCTTTATTAGTGAGCCTGGTTACCCCCTCTCGGAACCACAGATTAGAAATCGCCAGCTCATATACAGTGCATAAAATATATTTATATATATACCCTTATACACCATTTTAATTAAAAATATCACAAAATTCTTCTAAGTCCCTCGGGAAGAGTGAAAGACGCGCACGTACATTTTCAGCGCTCCTAGACCTTCCTATAAGAAGTTAGCCAAAATGTATCTTCGAAAAACGCTTAGGTTAAGTTTCAGAGTTGCTTATAATGTACCAAAGCTGGACTTAGACATAATTTCACTCTCACAACATTATGGCTGGTTGGAGACAGTCCGAACCACAATTACCGGGTCCATGGTTCTGGGCGTATACTGGGGGGACGGGGACGACTCCCATTAACCCCTGACTATACCGGGGATACGCTTATCACAATGCCTTACTGGTCTGTGCTGAAGCAGGGCATTCTGGCATCAAAGTAGCTTGACCTTTATTAGTGAGCCTGGTTACCCCCTCTCGGAACCACAGACTTAGAAATCGCCAGCTCATATACAGTGCATAAAATATATTTATATATACAGTATACCCTTATACACCATTTAAATTAAAAATATCACAAAATTCTTCTAATACCCCCGGGAAGAGTGAAAGACGCGCACGTTCATTTTCAGAGCTCCTAGACCTTCCTATAAGAAGTTAGCCAAAAAGTAGCTTCGAAAAACGCTTAGGTTAAGTTTCAGAGGTACTTCTAATGTACCAAAGCTGGACTTAGACATAATTTCACTCTCACAACATTATGGCTGGTTGGAGACAGTCCGAACCACAAGTACCGGGTCCATGGTTCTGGGCGTATAATGGGGGGACGGGGACGACTCCCATTAA
The DNA here is from genome assembly GCF_040206685.1 of Ascaphus truei. NCBI lineage: Eukaryota > Metazoa > Chordata > Amphibia > Anura > Ascaphidae > Ascaphus > Ascaphus truei. The sequence continues at coordinate 264,029,898 of NC_134484.1, forward strand.
CCCCTGACTATACCGGGGATACGCTTATCACAATGCCTTACTGGTCTGTGCTGAAGCAGGACATTCTGGCATCCAAGTGGCTTGACCTTTATTAGTGAGCCTGGTTACCCCCTCTCGGAACCACAGACTTAGAAATCGCCAGCTCATATACATGCATAAAATAGATTTATATATATACCCTTATACATCATTTTAATAAAAAATATCACAAAATTCTTCTAAGTCCCTCGGGAAGAGTGAAAGACGCGCACGTTCATTTTCAGAGCTCCTAGACCTTCCTATAAGAAGTTAGCCAAAAAGTAGCTTCGAAAAACGCTTAGGTTAAGTTTCAGAGTTGCTTCTAATGTACCAAAGCTGGACTTAGACATAATTTCACTCTCACAACATTATGGCTGGTTGGAGACAGTCCGAACCACAATTACCGGGTCCATGGTTCTGGGCGTATACTGGGGGGACGGGGACGACTCCCATTAACCCCTGACTATACCGGGGATACGCTTATCACAATGCCTTTCTGGTCTGTGCTGAAGCAGGGCATTCTGGCAGCCAATTGGCTTGATTTTTATTATTGAGCCTGGTTACCCCCTCTCGGAACCACAGACTTAGAAATCGCCAGCTCATATACAGTGCATAAAATATATTTATATATATATATACCCTTATACACCATTTTAATAAAAAATATCACAAAATTCTTCTAAGTCCCTCGGGAAGAGTGAAAGAAGCGCACGTTCATTTTTAGAGCTCCTAGACCTTCCTATAAGAAGTTAGCCAAAAAGTAGCTTCGAAAAACGCTTAGGTTAAGTTTCAGAGTTGCATCTAATGTACCGAAGCTGGACTTAGACATAATTTCACTCTCACAACATTATGGCTGGTTGGAGACATTCCGAACCACAAATACCGGGTCCATTGTTCTGGCCATATACTGGGGGGACGGGGACGACTCCCATTAACCCCTGACTATACCGGCGATATGCTTATCACAATGCCTTACTGGTCTGTGCTGAAGCAGGGAATTCTGGCAGCCAAGTGGCTTGACCTTTATTAGTGAGCCTGGTTACCCCCTCTCGGAACCACAGATTAGAAATCGCCAGCTCATATACAGTGCATAAAATATATTTATATATATACCCTTATACACCATTTTAATAAAAAATATCACAAAATTCTTCTAAGTCCCTCGGGAAGAGTGAAAGACGCGCACGTACATTTTCAGCGCTCCTAGACCTTCCTATAAGAAGTTAGCAAAAATGTATCTTCGAAAAACGCTTAGGTTAAGTTTCAGAGTTGCTTATAATGTACCAAAGCTGGACTTAGACATAATTTCACTCTCACAACATTATGGCTGGTTGGAGACAGTCCGAACCACAATTACCGGGTCCATGGTTCTGGGCGTATACTGGGGGGACGGGGACGACTCCCATTAACCCCTGACTATACCGGGGATACGCTTATCACAATGACTTTCTGGTCTGTGCATAAGCAGGGCATTCTGGCAGCCAATTGGCTTGACTTTTATTAGTGAGCCTGGTTACCCCCTCTCGGAACCACAGACTTAGAAATCGCCAGCTCATATACAGTGCATAAAATATATTTATATATATACCCTTATACACCATTTTAATAAAAAATATCACAAAATTCTTCTAAGTACCTCGGGAAGAGTGAAAGACGCGCACGTACATTTTCAGAGCTCCTAGACCTTCCTATAAGAAGTTAGCCAAAAAGTATCTTCGAAAAACGCTTAGGTTAAGTTTCAGAGTTGCTTCTAATGTACCAAAGCTGGACTTAGACATAATTTCACTCTCACAACATTATGGCTGGTTGGAGACAGTCCGAACCACAATTACCGGGTCCATGGTTCTGGGCGTATACTGGGGGGACGGGGACGACTCCCATTCACCCCTGACTATACTGGGGATACGCTTATCACAATGCCTTTCTGGTCTGTGCTGAAGCAGGGCATTCTGGCAGCCAAGTTGCTTGACCTTTATTAGTGAGCCTGGTTACCCCCTCTCGGAACCACAGACTTAGAAATCGCCAGCTCATATACAGTGCATAAAATAAATTTATATATATATACCCTTATACACCATTTTAATAAAAAAGATCACAAAATTCTTCTAAGTCCCTCGGGAAGAGAGAAAGACGCGCACGTTCATTTTCAGAGCTCCTAGACCTTCCTATAAGAAGTTAGCCAAAAAGTAGCTTCGAAAAACGCTTAGGTTAAGTTTCAGAGTTGCTTCTAATGTACCGAAGCTGGAATTAGACATCATTTCACTCTCACAACATTATGGCTGGTTGGAGACAGTCCGAACCACAAGTACTGGGTCCATGGTTCTGGGCGTATACTGGGGGGACGGGGACGACTCCCATTAACCCCTGACTATACCGGGGATACGCTTATCACAATGCCTTACTGGTCTGTGCTGAAGCAGGGCATTCTGGCAGCCAAGTGGCTTGACCTTTATTAGTGAGCCTGGTTACCCCCTCTCGGAACCACAGACTTAGAAATCGCCAGCTCATATACAGTGCATAAAATAAATTTATATATATACAGTATACCCTTATACACCATTTTAATAAAAAATATCAGAGAATTCTTCTAAGTCCCTCGGGAAGAGTGAAAGACGCGCACGTTCATTTTCAGAGCTCCTAGACCTTCCTATAAGAAGTTAGCCAAAAAGTAGCTTCGAAAAACGCTTAGGTTAAGTTTCAGAGTTGCTTCTAATGTACCGAAGCTGGAATTAGACATAATTTCACTCTCACAACATTATGGCTGGTTGGAGACAGTCCGAACCACAAGTACTGGGTCCATGGTTCTGGGCGTATACTGGGGGGACGGGGACGACTCCCATTAACCCCTGACTATAACGGGGATACGCTTATCACAATGCCTTACTGGTCTGTGCTGAAGCAGGGCATTCTGGCAGCCAAGTTGCTTGACCTTTATTAGTGAGCCTGGTTACCCCCTCTCGGAACCACAGACTTAGAAATCGCCAGCTCATATACAGTGCATAAAATATATTTATATATAAACCCTTATACACCATTTTAATAAAAAATATCACAAAATTCTTCTAAGTCCCTCGGGAAGAGTGAAAGACGCGCACGTTCATTTTCAGAGCTCCTAGACCTTCCTATAAGAAGTTAGCCAAAAAGTAGCTTCGAAAAACGCTTAGGTTAAGTCTCAGAGTTGAATCTAATTTACCGAAGCTGGACTTAGACATAATTTCACTCTCACAACATTATGGCTGGTTGGAGACAGTCCGAACCACAAATACCGGGTCCATGGTTCTGGCCATATACTGGGGGGACGGGGACGACTCCCATTAACCCCTGACTATACCGGGGATACGCTTATCACAATGCCTTACTGGTCTGTGCTGAAGCAGGGCATTCTGGCAGCCAAGTGGCTTGACCTTTATTAGTGAGCCTGGTTACCCACTCTCGGAACCACAGACTTAGAAATCGCCAGCTCATATACAGTGCATAAAATAAATTTATATATATATACCCTTATACACCATTTTAATAAAAAATATCACAAAATTCTTCTAAGTCCCTCGGGAAGAGTGAAAGACGCGCACGTTAATTTTCAGAGCTCCTAGACCTTCCTATAAGAAGTTAGCCAAAACGTAGCTTCGAAAAACGCTTAGGTTAAGTTTCAGAGTTGCTTCTAATGTACCGAAGCTAGAATTAGACATCATTTCACTCTCACAACATTATGGCTGGTTGGAGACAGTCCGAACCACAAGTACTGGGTCCATGGTTCTGGGCGTATACTGGGGGGACGGGGACGACTCCCATTAACCCCTGACTATACCGGGGATACGCTTATCACAATGCCTTACTGGTCTGTGCTGAAGCAGGGCATTCTGGCAGCCAAGTGGCTTGACCTTTATTAGTGAGCCTGGTTACCCCCTCTCGGAACCACAGACTTAGAAATCGCCAGCTCATATACAGTGCATAAAATAAATTTATATATATATACCCTTATACACCATTTTAATAAAAAATTTCACAAAATTCTTCTAAGTCCCTCGGGAAGAGTGAAAGACGCGCACGTTCATTTTCAGAGCTCCTAGACCTTCCTATAAGAAGTTAGCCAAAACGTAGCTTCGAAAAACGCTTAGGTTAAGTTTCAGAGTTGCTTCTAATGTACCGAAGCTGGAATTAGACATAATTTCACTCTCACAACATTATGGCTGGTTGGAGACAGTCCGAACCACAAGTACTGGGTCCATGGTTCTGGGCGTATACTGGGGGGACGGGGACGACTCCCATTAACCCCTGACTATACCGGGGATACGCTTATCACAATGCCTTACTGGTCTGTGCTGAAGCAGGGCATTCTGGCAGCCAAGTTGCTTGACCTTTATTAGTGAGCCTGGTTACACCCTCTCGGAACCACAGACTTAGAAATCGCCAGCTCATATACAGTGCATAAAATAAATTTATATATCTATACCCTTATACACCATTTTAATAAAAAATATCACAAAATTCTTCTAAGTCCCTCGGGAAGAGTAAAAGACGCGCACGTTCATTTTCAGAGCTCCTAGACCTTCCTATAAGAAGTTAGCCAAAACGTAGCTTCGAAAAACGCTTAGGTTAAGTTTCAGAGTTGCTTCTAATGTACCGAAGCTGGAATTAGACATAATTTCACTCTCACAACATTATGGCTGGTTGGAGACAGTCCGAACCACAAGTACTGGGTCCATGGTTCTGGGCGTATACTGGGGGGACGGGGACGACTCCCATTAACCCCTGACTATACCGGGGATACGCTTATCACAATGCCTTACAGGTCTGTGCTGAAGCAGGGCATTCTGGCAGCCAAGTGGCTTGACCTTTATTAGTGAGCCTGGTTACCCCCTCTCGGAACCACAGACTTAGAAATCGCCAGCTCATATACAGTGCATAAAATATATTTATATATATACCCTTATACACCATTTTAATAAAAAATATCACAAAATTCTTCTAAGTCCCTCGGGAAGAGTGAAAGACGCGCACGTTCATTTTCAGAGCTCCTAGACCTTTCTATAAGAAGTTAGCCAAAAAGTAGCTTCGAAAAACGCTTAGGTTAAGTCTCAGAGTTGCATCTAATGTACCGAAGCTGGACTTAGACATAATTTCACTCTCACAACATAATGGCTGGTTGGAGACAGTCCGAACCACAAATACCGGGTCCATGGTTCTGGCCATATACTGGGGGGACGGGGACGACTCCCATTAACCCCTGACTATACCGGGGATACGCTTATCACAATGCCTTACTGATCTGTGCTGAAGCAGGGCATTCTGGCAGCCAAGTTGCTTGACCTTTATTAGTGAGCCTGGTTACCCCCTCTCGGAACCACAGACTTAGAAATCGCCAGCTCATATACAGTGCATAAAATATATTTATATATATACCCTTATACACCATTTTAATAAAAAATATCACAAAATTCTTCTAAGTCCCTCGGGAAGAGTGAAAGACGCGCACGTTCATTTTCAGAGCTCCTAGACCTTCCTATAAGAAGTTAGCCAAAAAGTAGCTTCGAAAAACGCTTAGGTTAAGTTTCAGAGTTAGACATAATTTCACTCTCACAACATTATGGCTGGTTGGTGACAGTCCGAACCACAAGTACTGGGTCCATGGTTCTGGGCGTATACTGGGGGGACGGGGACGACTCCCATTAACCCCTGACTATACCGGGGATACGCTTATCACAATGCCTTACTGGTCTGTGCTGAAGCAGGGCATTCTGGCAGCCAAGTTGCTTGACCTTTATTAGTGAGCCTGGTTACCCCCTCTCGGAACCACAGACTTAGAAATCGCCAGCTCATATACAGTGCATAAAATAAATTTATATATATATACCCTTATACACCATTTTAATAAAAAATATCACAAAATTCTTCTAAGTCCCTCGGGAAGAGTGAAAGACGCGCACGTTAATTTTCAGAGCTCCTAGACCTTCCTATAAGAAGTTAGCCAAAAAGTAGCTTCGAAAAACGCTTAGGTTAAGTTTCAGAGTTGCTTCTAATGTACCGAAGCTAGAATTAGACATCATTTCACTCTCACAACATTATGGCTGGTTGGAGACAGTCCGAACCACAAGTACTGGGTCCATGGTTCTGGGCGTATACTGGGGGGACGGGGACGACTCCCATTAACCCCTGACTATACCGGGGATACGCTTATCACAATGCCTTACTGGTCTGTGCTGAAGCAGGGCATTCTGGCAGCCAAGTGGCTTGACCTTTATTAGTGAGCCTGGTTACCCCCTCTCGGAACCACAGACTTAGAAATCGCCAGCTCATATACAGTGCATAAAATAAATTTATATATATATACCCTTATACACCATTTTAATAAAAAATTTCACAAAATTCTTCTAAGTCCCTCGGGAAGAGTGAAAGACGCGCACGTTCATTTTCAGAGCTCCTAGACCTTCCTATAAGAAGTTAGCCAAAACGTAGCTTCGAAAAACGCTTAGGTTAAGTTTCAGAGTTGCTTCTAATGTACCGAAGCTGGAATTAGACATAATTTCACTCTCACAACATTATGGCTGGTTGGAGACAGTCCGAACCACAAGTACTGGGTCCATGGTTCTGGGCGTATACTGGGGGGACGGGGACGACTCCCATTAACCCCTGACTATACCGGGGATACGCTTATCACAATGCCTTACTGGTCTGTGCTGAAGCAGGGCATTCTGGCAGCCAAGTTGCTTGACCTTTATTAGTGAGCCTGGTTACCCCCTCTCGGAACCACAGACTTAGAAATCGCCAGCTCATATACAGTGCATAAAATAAATTTATATATATATACCCTTATACACCATTTTAATAAAAAATATCACAAAATTCTTCTAAGTCCCTCGGGAAGAGTGAAAGACGCGCACGTTAATTTTCAGAGCTCCTAGACCTTCCTATAAGAAGTTAGCCAAAAAGTAGCTTCGAAAAACGCTTAGGTTAAGTTTCAGAGTTGCTTCTAATGTACCGAAGCTAGAATTAGACATCATTTCACTCTCACAACATTATGGCTGGTTGGAGACAGTCCGAACCACAAGTACTGGGTCCATGGTTCTGGGCGTATACTGGGGGGACGGGGACGACTCCCATTAACCCCTGACTATACCGGGGATACGCTTATCACAATGCCTTACTGGTCTGTGCTGAAGCAGGGCATTCTGGCAGCCAAGTGGCTTGACCTTTATTAGTGAGCCTGGTTACCCCCTCTCGGAACCACAGACTTAGAAATCGCCAGCTCATATACAGTGCATAAAATAAATTTATATATATATACCCTTATACACCATTTTAATAAAAAATTTCACAAAATTCTTCTAAGTCCCTCGGGAAGAGTGAAAGACGCGCACGTTCATTTTCAGAGCTCCTAGACCTTCCTATAAGAAGTTAGCCAAAACGTAGCTTCGAAAAACGCTTAGGTTAAGTTTCAGAGTTGCTTCTAATGTACCGAAGCTGGAATTAGACATAATTTCACTCTCACAACATTATGGCTGGTTGGAGACAGTCCGAACCACAAGTACTGGGTCCATGGTTCTGGGCGTATACTGGGGGGACGGGGACGACTCCCATTAACCCCTGACTATACCGGGGATACGCTTATCACAATGCCTTACTGGTCTGTGCTGAAGCAGGGCATTCTGGCAGCCAAGTTGCTTGACCTTTATTAGTGAGCCTGGTTACACCCTCTCGGAACCACAGACTTAGAAATCGCCAGCTCATATACAGTGCATAAAATAAATTTATATATCTATACCCTTATACACCATTTTAATAAAAAATATCACAAAATTCTTCTAAGTCCCTCGGGAAGAGTAAAAGACGCGCACGTTCATTTTCAGAGCTCCTAGACCTTCCTATAAGAAGTTAGCCAAAACGTAGCTTCGAAAAACGCTTAGGTTAAGTTTCAGAGTTGCTTCTAATGTACCGAAGCTGGAATTAGACATAATTTCACTCTCACAACATTATGGCTGGTTGGAGACAGTCCGAACCACAAGTACTGGGTCCATGGTTCTGGGCGTATACTGGGGGGACGGGGACGACTCCCATTAACCCCTGACTATACCGGGGATACGCTTATCACAATGCCTTACAGGTCTGTGCTGAAGCAGGGCATTCTGGCAGCCAAGTGGCTTGACCTTTATTAGTGAGCCTGGTTACCCCCTCTCGGAACCACAGACTTAGAAATCGCCAGCTCATATACAGTGCATAAAATATATTTATATATATACCCTTATACACCATTTTAATAAAAAATATCACAAAATTCTTCTAAGTCCCTCGGGAAGAGTGAAAGACGCGCACGTTCATTTTCAGAGCTCCTAGACCTTCCTATAAGAAGTTAGCCAAAAAGTAGCTTCGAAAAACGCTTAGGTTAAGTCTCAGAGTTGCATCTAATGTACCGAAGCTGGACTTAGACATAATTTCACTCTCACAACATAATGGCTGGTTGGAGACAGTCCGAACCACAAATACCGGGTCCATGGTTCTGGCCATATACTGGGGGGACGGGGACGACTCCCATTAACCCCTGACTATACCGGGGATACGCTTATCACAATGCCTTACTGGTCTGTGCTGAAGCAGGGCATTCTGGCAGCCAAGTTGCTTGACCTTTATTAGTGAGCCTGGTTACCCCCTCTCGGAACCACAGACTTAGAAATCGCCAGCTCATATACAGTGCATAAAATATATTTATATATATACCCTTATACACCATTTTAATAAAAAATATCACAAAATTCTTCTAAGTCCCTCGGGAAGAGTGAAAGACGCGCACGTTCATTTTCAGAGCTCCTAGACCTTCCTATAAGAAGTTAGCCAAAAAGTAGCTTCGAAAAACGCTTAGGTTAAGTTTCAGAGTTGCTTCTAATGTACCGAAGCTGGAATTAGACATAATTTCACTCTCACAACATTATGGCTGGTTGGAGACAGTCCGAACCACAAGTACTGGGTCCATGGTTCTGGGCGTATACTGGGGGGACGGGGACGACTCCCATTAACCCCTGACTATACCGGGGATACGCTTATCACAATGCCTTACTGGTCTGTGCTGAAGCAGGGCATTCTGGCAGCCAAGTTGCTTGACCTTTATTAGTGAGCCTGGTTACCCCCTCTCGGAACCACAGACTTAGAAATCGCCAGCTCATATACAGTGCATAAAATATATTTATATATATACCCTTATACACCATTTTAATAAAAAATATCACAAAATTCTTCTAAGTCCCTCGGGAAGAGTGAAAGACGCGCACGTTCATTTTCAGAGCTCCTAGACCTTCCTATAAGAAGTTAGCCAAAAAGTAGCTTCGAAAAACGCTTAGGTTAAGTTTCAGAGTTGCTTCTAATGTACCGAAGCTGGAATTAGACATAATTTCACTCTCACAACATTATGGCTGGTTGGAGACAGTCCGAACCACAAGTACTGGGTCCATGGTTCTGGGCGTATACTGGGGGGACGGGGACGACTCCCATTAACCCCTGACTATACCGGGGATACGCTTATCACAATGCCTTACAGGTCTGTGCTGAAGCAGGGCATTCTGGCAGCCAAGTGGCTTGACCTTTATTAGTGAGCCTGGTTACCCCCTCTCGGAACCACAGACTTAGAAATCGCCAGCTCATATACAGTGCATAAAATAAATTTATATATATATACCCTTATACACCATTTTAATAAAAAATATCACAAAATTCTTCTAAGTCCCTCGGGAAGAGTGAAAGACGCGCACGTTCATTTTCAGAGCTCCTAGACCTTCCTATAAGAAGTTAGCCAAAAAGTAGCTTCGAAAAACGCTTAGGTTAAGTTTCAGAGTTGCTTCTAATGTACCGAAGCTGGAATTAGACATAATTTCACTCTCACAACATTATGGCTGGTTGGTGACAGTCCGAACCACAAGTACTGGGTCCATGGTTCTGGGCGTATACTGGGGGGACGGGGACGACTCCCATTAACCCCTGACTATACCGGGGATACGCTTATCACAATGCCTTACTGGTCTGTGCTGAAGCAGGGCATTCTGGCAGCCAAGTTGCTTGACCTTTATTAGTGAGCCTGGTTACCCCCTCTCGGAACCACAGACTTAGAAATCGCCAGCTCATATACAGTGCATAAAATATATTTATATATATACCCTTATACACCATTTTAATAAAAAATATCACAAAATTCTTCTAAGTCCCTCGGGAAGAGTGAAAGACGCGCACGTTCATTTTCAGAGCTCCTAGACCTTCCTATAAGAAGTTAGCCAAAAAGTAGCTTCGAAAAACGCTTAGGTTAAGTTTCAGAGTTGCTTCTAATGTACCGAAGCTGGAATTAGACATAATTTCACTCTCACAACATTATGGCTGGTTGGAGACAGTCCGAACCACAAGTACTGGGTCCATGGTTCTGGGCGTATACTGGGGGGAAGGGGACGACTCCCATTAACCCCTGACTATACCGGGGATACGCTTATCACAATGCCTTACTGGTCTGTGCTGAAGCAGGGCATTCTGGCAGCCAAGTTGCTTGACCTTTATTAGTGAGCCTGGTTACCCCCTCTCGGAACCACAGACTTAGAAATCGCCAGCTCATATACAGTGCATAAAATATATTTATATATATACCCTTATACACCATTTTAATAAAAAATATCACAAAATTCTTCTAAGTCCCTCGGGAAGAGTGAAAGACGCGCACGTTCATTTTCAGAGCTCCTAGACCTTCCTATAAGAAGTTAGCCAAAAAGTAGCTTCGAAAAACGCTTAGGTTAAGTTTCAGAGTTGCTTCTAATGTACCGAAGCTGGAATTAGACATAATTTCACTCTCACAACATTATGGCTGGTTGGAGACAGTCCGAACCACAAGTACTGGGTCCATGGTTCTGGGCGTATACTGGGGGGACGGGGACGACTCCCATTAACCCCTGACTATACCGGGGATACGCTTATCACAATGCCTTACTGGTCTGTGCTGAAGCAGGGCATTCTGGCAGCCAAGTTGCTTGACCTTTATTAGTGAGCCTGGTTACCCCCTCTCGGAACCACAGACTTAGAAATCGCCAGCTCATATACAGTGCATAAAATATATTTATATATATACCCTTATACACCATTTTAATAAAAAATATCACAAAATTCTTCTAAGTCCCTCGGGAAGAGTGAAAGACGCGCACGTTCATTTTCAGAGCTCCTAGACCTTCCTATAAGAAGTTAGCCAAAAAGTAGCTTCGAAAAACGCTTAGGTTAAGTTTCAGAGTTGCTTCTAATGTACCGAAGCTGGAATTAGACATAATTTCACTCTCACAACATTATGGCTGGTTGGAGACAGTCCGAACCACAAGTACTGGGTCCATGGTTCTGGGCGTATACTGGGGGGACGGGGACGACTCCCATTAACCCCTGACTATACCGGGGATACGCTTATCACAATGCCTTACAGGTCTGTGCTGAAGCAGGGCATTCTGGCAGCCAAGTGGCTTGACCTTTATTAGTGAGCCTGGTTACCCCCTCTCGGAACCACAGACTTAGAAATCGCCAGCTCATATACAGTGCATAAAATAAATTTATATATATACCCTTATACACCATTTTAATAAAAAATATCACAAAATTCTTCTACGTCCCTCGGGAAGAGTGAAAGACGCGCACGTTCATTTTCAGAGCTCCTAGACCTTCCTATAAGAAGTTAGCCAAAAAGTAGCTTCGAAAAACGCTTAGGTTAAGTTTCAGAGTTGCTTCTAATGTACCGAAGCTGGAATTAGACATAATTTCACTCTCACAACATTATGGCTGGTTGGAGACAGTCCGAACCACAAGTACTGGGTCCATGGTTCTGGGCGTATACTGGGGGGACGGGGACGACTCCCATTAACCCCTGACTATACCGGGGATACGCTTATCACAATGCCTTACTGGTCTGTGCTGAAGCAGGGCATTCTGGCAGCCAAGTTGCTTGACCTTTATTAGTGAGCCTGGTTACCCCCTCTCGGAACCACAGACTTAGAAATCGCCAGCTCATATACAGTGCATAAAATATATTTATATATATACCCTTATACACCATTTTAATAAAAAATATCACAAAATTCTTCTAAGTCCCTCGGGAAGAGTGAAAGACGCGCACGTTCATTTTCAGAGCTCCTAGACCTTCCTATAAGAAGTTAGCCAAAAAGTAGCTTCGAAAAACGCTTAGGTTAAGTTTCAGAGTTGCTTCTAATGTACCGAAGCTGGAATTAGACATAATTTCACTCTCACAACATTATGGCTGGTTGGAGACAGTCCGAACCACAAGTACTGGGTCCATGGTTCTGGGCGTATACTGGGGGGACGGGGACGACTCCCATCAACCCCTGACTATACCGGGGATACGCTTATCACAATGCCTTACTGGTCTGTGCTGAAGCAGGGCATTCTGGCAGCCAAGTTGCTTGACCTTTATTAGTGAGCCTGGTTACCCCCTCTCGGAACCACAGACTTAGAAATCGCCAGCTCATATACAGTGCATAAAATATATTTATATATATACCCTTATACACCATTTTAATAAAAAATATCACAAAATTCTTCTAAGTCCCTCGGGAAGAGTGAAAGACGGGCACGTTCATTTTCAGAGCTCCTAGACCTTCCTATAAGAAGTTAGCCAAAAAGTAGCTTCGAAAAACGCTTAGGTTAAGTTTCAGAGTTGCTTCTAATGTACCGAAGCTGGAATTAGACATAATTTCACTCTCACAACATTATGGCTGGTTGGAGACAGTCCGAACCACAAGTACTGGGTCCATGGTTCTGGGCGTATACTGGGGGGACGGGGACGACTCCCATTAACCCCTGACTATACCGGGGATACGCTTATCACCATGCCTTACTGGTCTGTGCTGAAGCAGGGCATTCTGGCAGCCAAGTTGCTTGACCTTTATTAGTGAGCCTGGTTACCCCCTCTCGGAACCACAGACTTAGAAATCGCCAGCTCATATACAGTGCATAAAATATATTTATATATATACCCTTATACACCATTTTAATAAAAAATATCACAAAATTCTTCTAAGTCCCTCGGGAAGAGTGAAAGACGCGCACGTTCATTTTCAGAGCTCCTAGACCTTCCTATAAGAAGTTAGCCAAAAAGTAGCTTCGAAAAACGCTTAGGTTAAGTCTCAGAGTTGCATCTAATGTACCGAAGCTGGACTTAGACATAATTTCACTCTCACAACATTATGGCTGGTTGGAGACAATCCGAACCACAAATACCGGGTCCATGGTTCTGGCCATATACTGGGGGGACGGGGACGACTCCCATTAACCCCTGACTATACCGGGGATACGCTTATCACAATGCCTTACTGGTCTGTGCTGAAGCAGGGCATTCTGGCAGCCAAGTGGCTTGACCTTTATTAGTGAGCCTGGTTACCCACTCTCGGAACCACAGACTTAGAAATCGCCAGCTCATATACAGTGCATAAAATAAATTTATATATATATACCCTTATACACCATTTTAATAAAAAATATCACAAAATTCTTCTAAGTCCCTCGGGAAGAGTGAAAGACGCGCACGTTCATTTTCAGAGCTCCTAGACCTTCCTATAAGAAGTTAGCCAAAAAGTAGCTTCGAAAAACGCTTAGGTTAAGTCTCAGAGTTGCATCTAATGTACCGAAGCTGGACTTAGACATAATTTCACTCTCACAACATTATGGCTGGTTGGAGACAGTCCGAACCACAAATACCGGGTCCATGGTTCTGGCCATATACTGGGGGGACGGGGACGACTCCCATTAACCCCTGACTATACCGGGGATACGCTTATCACAATGCCTTACTGGTCTGTGCTGAAGCAGGGCATTCTGGCAGCCAAGTGGCTTGACCTTTATTAGTGAGCCTGGTTACCCACTCTCGGAACCACAGACTTAGAAATCGCCAGCTCATATACAGTGCATTAAAAAAATTTATATATATATACCCTTATACACCATTTTAATAAAAAATATCACAAAATTCTTCTAAGTCCCTCGGGAAAGGTGAAAGACGCGCACGTTCATTTTCAGAGCTCCTAGACCTTCCTACAGTATAAGAAGTTAGCCAAAAAGTAGCTTCGAAAAACGCTTAGGTTAAGTTTCAGAGTTGCTTCTAATGTACCGAAGCTGGAATTAGACATCATTTCACTCTCACAACATTATGGCTGGTTGGAGACAGTCCGAACCACAAGTACTGGGTCCATGGTTCTGGGCGTATACTGGGGGGACGGGGACGACTCCCATTAACCCCTGACTATACCGGGGATACGCTTATCACAATGCCTTACTGGTCTGTGCTGAAGCAGGGCATTCTGGCAGCCAAGTGGCTTGACCTTTATTAGTGAGCCTGGTTACCCCCTCTCGGAACCACAGACTTAGAAATCGCCAGCTCATATACAGTGCATAAAATAAATTTATATATATATACCCTTATACACCATTTTAATAAAAAATATCACAAAATTCTTCTAAGTCCCTCGGGAAGAGTGAAAGACGCGCACGTTCATTTTCAGAGCTCCTAGACCTTCCTATAAGAAGTTAGCCAAAACGTAGCTTCGAAAAACGCTTAGGTTAAGTTTCAGAGTTGCTTCTAATGTACCGAAGCTGGAATTAGACATAATTTCACTCTCACAACATTATGGCTGGTTGGAGACAGTCCGAACCACAAGTACTGGGTCCATGGTTCTGGGCGTATACTGGGGGGACGGGGACGACTCCCATTAACCCCTGACTATACCGGGGATACGCTTATCACAATGCCTTACTGGTCTGTGCTGAAGCAGGGCATTCTGGCAGCCAAGTTGCTTGACCTTTATTAGTGAGCCTGGTTACCCCCTCTCGGAACCACAGACTTAGAAATCGCCAGCTCATATACAGTGCATAAAATATATTTATATATATACCCTTATACACCATTTTAATAAAAAATATCACAAAATTCTTCTAAGTCCCTCGGGAAGAGTGAAAGACGCGCACGTTCATTTTCAGAGCTCCTAGACCTTCCTATAAGAAGTTAGCCAAAAAGTAGCTTCGAAAAACGCTTAGGTTAAGTTTCAGAGTTGCTTCTAATGTACCGAAGCTGGAATTAGACATAATTTCACTCTCACAACATTATGGCTGGTTGGAGACAGTCCGAACCACAAGTACTGGGTCCATGGTTCTGGGCGTATACTGGGGGGACGGGGACGACTCCCATTAACCCCTGACTATACCGGGGATACGCTTATCACAATGCCTTACTGGTCTGTGCTGAAGCAGGGCATTCTGGCAGCCAAGTTGCTTGACCTTTATTAGTGAGCCTGGTTACCCCCTCTCGGAACCACAGACTTAGAAATCGCCAGCTCATATACAGTGCATAAAATATATTTATATATATACCCTTATACACCATTTTAATAAAAAATATCACAAAATTCTTCTAAGTCCCTCGGGAAGAGTGAAAGACGCGCACGTTCATTTTCAGAGCTCCTAGACCTTCCTATAAGAAGTTAGCCAAAAAGTAGCTTCGAAAAACGCTTAAGTTAAGTTTCAGAGTTGCTTCTAATGTACCGAAGCTGGACTTAGACATAATTTCACTCTCACAACATTATGGCTGGTTGGAGACAGTCAGAACCACAAATACCGGGTCCATGGTTCTGGCCATATACTGGGGGGACGGGGACGACTCCCATTAACCCCTGACTATACCGGGGATACGCTTATCACAATGCCTTACTGGTCTGTGCTGAAGCAGGGCATTCTGGCAGCCAAGTGGCTTGACCTTTATTAGTGAGCCTGGTTACCCCCTCTCGGAACCACAGACTTAGAAATCGCCAGCTCATATACAGTGCATAAAATAAATTTATATATATATACCCTTATACACCATTTTAATAAAAAATATCACAAAATTCTTCTAAGTCCCTCGGGAAGAGTGAAAGACGCGCACGTTCATTTTCAGAGCTCCTAGACCTTCCTATAAGAAGTTAGCCAAAAAGTAGCTTCGAAAAACGCTTAGGTTAAGTTTCAGAGTTGCTTCTAATGTACAGAAGCTGGAATTAGACATAATTTCACTCTCACAACATTATGGCTGGTTGGAGACAGTCCGAACCACAAGTACTGGGTCCATGGTTCTGGGCGTATACTGGGGGGACGGGGACGACTCCCATTAACCCCTGACTATACCGGGGATACGCTTATCACAATGCCTTACTGGTCTGTGCTGAAGCAGGGCATTCTGGCAGCCAAGTGGCTTGACCTTTATTAGTGAGCCTGGTTACCCCCTCTCGGAACCACAGACTTAGAAATCGCCAGCTCATATACAGTGCATAAAATAAATTTATATATATATACCCTTATACACCATTTTAATAAAAAATATCACAAAATTCTTCTAAGTCCCTCGGGAAGAGTGTAAGACGCGCACGTT
This sequence comes from Ascaphus truei, assembly GCF_040206685.1. Classification (NCBI taxonomy): domain Eukaryota; kingdom Metazoa; phylum Chordata; class Amphibia; order Anura; family Ascaphidae; genus Ascaphus; species Ascaphus truei. The sequence goes on from NC_134484.1 coordinate 264,046,321, forward strand.
CATTTTCAGAGCTCCTAGACCTTCCTATAAGAAGTTAGCCAAAAAGTAGCTTCGAAAAACGCTTAGGTTAAGTTTCAGAGTTGCTTCTAATGTAAAGAAGCTGGAATTAGACATAATTTCACTCTCACAACATTATGGCTGGTTGGAGACAGTCCGAACCACAAGTACTGGGTCCATGGTTCTGGGCGTATACTGGGGGGACGGGGACGACTCCCATTAACCCCTGACTATACCGGGGATACGCTTATCACAATGCCTTACTGGTCTGTGCTGAAGCAGGGCATTCTGGCAGCCAAGTTGCTTGACCTTTATTAGTGAGCCTGGTTACCCCCTCTCGGAACCACAGACTTAGAAATCGCCAGCTCATATACAGTGCATAAAATATATTTATATATATACCCTTATACACCATTTTAATAAAAAATATCACAAAATTCTTCTAAGTCCCTCGGGAAGAGTGAAAGACGCGCACGTTCATTTTCAGAGCTCCTAGACCTTCCTATAAGAAGTTAGCCAAAAAGTAGCTTCGAAAAACGCTTAGGTTAAGTCTCAGAGTTGCATCTAATGTACCGAAGCTGGACTTAGACATAATTTCACTCTCACAACATTATGGCTGGTTGGAGACAGTCCGAACCACAAATACCGGGTCCATGGTTCTGGCCATATACTGGGGGGACGGGGACGACTCCCATTAACCCCTGACTATACCGGGGATACGCTTATCACAATGCCTTACTGGTCTGTGCTGAAGCAGGGCATTCTGGCAGCCAAGTTGCTTGACCTTTATTAGTGAGCCTGGTTACCCCCTCTCGGAACAACAGACTTAGAAATCGCCAGCTCATATACAGTGCATAAAATATATTTATATATATACCCTTATACACCATTTTATTAAAAAATATCACAAAATTCTTCTAAGTCCCTCGGGAAGAGTGAAAGACGCGCACGTTCATTTTCAGAGCTCCTAGACCTTCCTATAAGAAGTTAGCCAAAAAGTAGCTTCGAAAAACGCTTAGGTTAAGTTTCAGAGTTGCTTCTAATGTACCGAAGCTGGAATTAGACATAATTTCACTCTCACAACATTATGGCTGGTTGGAGACAGTCCGAACCACAAATACCGGGTCCATGGTTCTGGCCATATACTGGGGGGACGGGGACGACTCCCATTAACCCCTGACTATACCGGGGATACGCTTATCACAATGCCTTACTGGTCTGTGCTGAAGCAGGGCATTCTGGCAGCCAAGTTGCTTGACCTTTATTAGTGAGCCTGGTTACCCCCTCTCGGAACCACAGACTTAGAAATCGCCAGCTCATATACAGTGCATAAAATATATTTATATATATACCCTTATACACCATTTTAATAAAAAATATCACAAAATTCTTCTAAGTCCCTCGGGAAGAGTAAAAGACGCGCACGGTCATTTTCAGAGCTCCTAGACCTTCCTATAAGAAGTTAGCCAAAAAGTAGCTTCAAAAAACGCTTAGGTTAAGTTTCAGAGTTGCTTATAATGTACCGAAGCTGGAATTAGACATAATTTCACTCTCACAACATTATGGCTGGTTGGAGACAGTCCGAACAACAAGTACTGGGTCCATGGTTCTGGGCGTATACTGGGGGGACGGGGACGACTCCCATTAACCCCTGACTATACCGGGGATACGCTTATCACAATGCCTTACTGGTCTGTGCTGAAGCAGGGCATTCTGGCAGCCAAGTTGCTTGACCTTTATTAGTGAGCCTGGTTACCCCCTCTCGGAACCACAGACTTAGAAATCGCCAGCTCATATACAGTGCATAAAATATATTTATATATATACCCTTATACACCATTTTAATAAAAAATATCACAAAATTCTTCTAAGTCCCTCAGGAAGAGTGAAAGACGCGCACGTTCATTTTCAGAGCTCCTAGACCTTCCTATAAGAAGTTAGCCAAAAAGTAGCTTCGAAAAACGCTTAGGTTAAGTTTCAGAGTTGCTTCTAATGTACCGAAGCTGGACTTAGACATAATTTCACTCTCACAACATTATGGCTGGTTGGAGACAGTCAGAACCACAAATACCGGGTCCATGGTTCTGGCCATATACTGGGGGGACGGGGACGACTCCCATTAACCCCTGACTATACCGGGGATACGCTTATCACAATGCCTTACTGGTCTGTGCTGAAGCAGGGCATTCTGGCAGCCAAGTGGCTTGACCTTTATTAGTGAGCCTGGTTACCCCCTCTCGGAACCACAGACTTAGAAATCGCCAGCTCATATACAGTGCATAAAATAAATTTATATATATATACCCTTATACACCATTTTAATAAAAAATATCACAAAATTCTTCTAAGTCCCTCGGGAAGAGTGAAAGACGCGCACGTTCATTTTCAGAGCACCTAGACCTTCCTATAAGAAGTTAGCCAAAAAGTAGCTTCGAAAAACGCTTAGGTTAAGTCTCAGAGTTGCATCTAATGTACCGAAGCTGGACTTAGACATAATTTCACTCTCACAACATTATGGCTGGTTGGAGACAGTCCGAACCACAAATACCGGGTCCATGGTTCTTGCCATATACTGGGGGGACGGGGACGACTCCCATTAACCCCTGACTATACCGGGGATACGCTTATCACAATGCCTTACTGGTCTGTGCTGAAGCAGGGCATTCTGGCAGCCAAGTTGCTTGACCTTTATTAGTGAGCCTGGTTACCCCCTCTCGGAACAACAGACTTAGAAATCGCCAGCTCATATACAGTGCATAAAATATATTTATATATATACCCTTATACACCATTTTAATAAAAAATATCACAAAATTCTTCTAAGTCCCTCGGGAAGAGTGAAAGACGCGCACGTTCATTTTCAGAGCTCCTAGACCTTCCTATAAGAAGTTAGCCAAAAAGTAGCTTCGAAAAACGCTTAGGTTAAGTTTCAGAGTTGCTTCTAATGAACCGAAGCTGGAATTAGACATAATTTCACTCTCACAACATTATGGCTGGTTGGAGACAGTCCGAACCACAAATACCGGGTCCATGGTTCTGGCCATATACTGGGGGGACGGGGACGACTCCCATTAACCCCTGACTATACCGGGGATACGCTTATCACAATGCCTTACTGGTCTGTGCTGAAGCAGGGCATTCTGGCAGCCAAGTTGCTTGACCTTTATTAGTGAGCCTGGTTACCCCCTCTCGGAACCACAGACTTAGAAATCGCCAGCTCATATACAGTGCATAAAATATATTTATATATATACCCTTATACACCATTTTAATAAAAAATATCACAAAATTCTTCTAAGTCCCTCGGGAAGAGTAAAAGACGCGCACGGTCATTTTCAGAGCTCCTAGACCTTCCTATAAGAAGTTAGCCAAAAAGTAGCTTCAAAAAACGCTTAGGTTAAGTTTCAGAGTTGCTTATAATGTACCGAAGCTGGAATTAGACATAATTTCACTCTCACAACATTATGGCTGGTTGGAGACAGTCCGAACAACAAGTACTGGGTCCATGGTTCTGGGCGTATACTGGGGGGACGGGGACGACTCCCATTAACCCCTGACTATACCGGGGATACGCTTATCACAATGCCTTACTGGTCTGTGCTGAAGCAGGGCATTCTGGCAGCCAAGTTGCTTGACCTTTATTAGTGAGCCTGGTTACCCCCTCTCGGAACCACAGACTTAGAAATCGCCAGCTCATATACAGTGCATAAAATAAATTTATATATATATACCCTTATACACCATTTTAATAAAAAATATCACAAAATTCTTCTAAGTCCCTCGGGAAGAGTGAAAGACGCGCACGTTCATTTTCAGAGCTCCTAGACCTTCCTATAAGAAGTTAGCCAAAAAGTAGCTTCGAAAAACGCTTAGGTTAAGTTTCAGAGTTGCTTCTAATGTACAGAAGCTGGAATTAGACATCATTTCACTCTCACAACATTATGGCTGGTTGGAGACAGTCCGAACCACAAATACCGGGTCCATGGTTCTGGCCATATACTGGGGGGACGGGGACGACTCCCATTAACCCCTGACTATACCGGGGATACGCTTATCACAATGCCTTACTGGTCTGTGCTGAAGCAGGGCATTCTGGCAGCCAAGTTGCTTGACCTTTATTAGTGAGCCTGGTTACCCCCTCTCGGAACAACAGACTTAGAAATCGCCAGCTCATATACAGTGCATAAAATATATTTATATATATACCCTTATACACCATTTTATTAAAAAATATCACAAAATTCTTCTAAGTCCCTCGGGAAGAGTGAAAGACGCGCACGTTCATTTTCAGAGCTCCTAGACCTTCCTATAAGAAGTTAGCCAAAAAGTAGCTTCGAAAAACGCTTAGGTTAAGTTTCAGAGTTGCTTCTAATGTACCGAAGCTGGAATTAGACATAATTTCACTCTCACAACATTATGGCTGGTTGGAGACAGTCCGAACCACAAATACCGGGTCCATGGTTCTGGCCATATACTGGGGGGACGGGGACGACTCCCATTAACCCCTGACTATACCGGGGATACGCTTATCACAATGCCTTACTGGTCTGTGCTGAAGCAGGGCATTCTGGCAGCCAAGTTGCTTGACCTTTATTAGTGAGCCTGGTTACCCCCTCTCGGAACAACAGACTTAGAAATCGCCAGCTCATATACAGTGCATAAAATATATTTATATATATACCCTTATACACCATTTTAATAAAAAATATCACAAAATTCTTCTAAGTCCCTCGGGAAGAGTGAAAGACGCGCACGTTCATTTTCAGAGCTCCTAGACCTTCCTATAAGAAGTTAGCCAAAAAGTAGCTTCAAAAAACGCTTAGGTTAAGTTTCAGAGTTGCTTATAATGTACCGAAGCTGGAATTAGACATAATTTCACTCTCACAACATTATGGCTGGTTGGAGACAGTCCGAACAACAAGTACTGGGTCCATGGTTCTGGGCGTATACTGGGGGGACGGGGACGACTCCCATTAACCCCTGACTATACCGGGGATACGCTTATCACAATGCCTTACTGGTCTGTGCTGAAGCAGGGCATTCTGGCAGCCAAGTTGCTTGACCTTTATTAGTGAGCCTGGTTACCCCCTCTCGGAACCACAGACTTAGAAATCGCCAGCTCATATACAGTGCATAAAATAAATTTATATATATATACCCTTATACACCATTTTAATAAAAAATATCACAAAATTCTTCTAAGTCCCTCGGGAAGAGTGAAAGACGCGCACGTTCATTTTCAGAGCTCCTAGACCTTCCTATAAGAAGTTAGCCAAAAAGTAGCTTCGAAAAACGCTTAGGTTAAGTTTCAGAGTTGCTTCTAATGTACAGAAGCTGGAATTAGACATCATTTCACTCTCACAACATTATGGCTGGTTGGAGACAGTCCGAACCACAAGTACTGGGTCCATGGTTCTGGGCGTATACTGGGGGGACGGGGACGACTCCCATTAACCCCTGACTATACCGGGGATACGCTTATCACAATGCCTTACTGGTCTGTGCTGAAGCAGGGCATTCTGGCAGCCAAGTGGCTTGACCTTTATTAGTGAGCCTGGTTACCCCCTCTCGGAACCACAGACTTAGAAATCGCCAGCTCATATACAGTGCATAAAATAAATTTATATATATATACCCTTATACACCATTTTAATAAAAAATATCACAAAATTCTTCTAAGTCCCTCGGGAAGAGTGAAAGACGCGCACGTTCATTTTCAGAGCTCCTAGACCTTCCTATAAGAAGTTAGCCAAAAAGTAGCTTCGAAAAACGCTTAGGTTAAGTCTCAGAGTTGCATCTAATGTACCGAAGCTGGACTTAGACATAATTTCACTCTCACAACATTATGGCTGGTTGGAGACAGTCCGAACCACAAATACCGGGTCCATGGTTCTGGCCATATACTGGGGGGACGGGGACGACTCCCATTAACCCCTGACTATACCGGGGATACGCTTATCACAATGCCTTACTGGTCTGTGCTGAAGCAGGGCATTCTGGCAGCCAAGTTGCTTGACCTTTATTAGTGAGCCTGGTTACCCCCTCTCGGAACAACAGACTTAGAAATCGCCAGCTCATATACAGTGCATAAAATATATTTATATATATACCCTTATACACCATTTTAATAAAAAATATCACAAAATTCTTCTAAGTCCCTCGGGAAGAGTGAAAGACGCGCACGTTCATTTTCAGAGCTCCTAGACCTTCCTATAAGAAGTTAGCCAAAAAGTAGCTTCGAAAAACGCTTAGGTTAAGTTTCAGAGTTGCTTCTAATGTACCGAAGCTGGAATTAGACATAATTTCACTCTCACAACATTATGGCTGGTTGGAGACAGTCCGAACCACAAATACCGGGTCCATGGTTCTGGCCATATACTGGGGGGACGGGGACGACTCCCATTAACCCCTGACTATACCGGGGATACGCTTATCACAATGCCTTACTGGTCTGTGCTGAAGCAGGGCATTCTGGCAGCCAAGTTGCTTGACCTTTATTAGTGAGCCTGGTTACCCCCTCTCGGAACCACAGACTTAGAAATCGCCAGCTCATATACAGTGCATAAAATATATTTATATATATACCCTTATACACCATTTTAATAAAAAATATCACAAAATTCTTCTAAGTCCCTCGGGAAGAGTAAAAGACGCGCACGGTCATTTTCAGAGCTCCTAGACCTTCCTATAAGAAGTTAGCCAAAAAGTAGCTTCAAAAAACGCTTAGGTTAAGTTTCAGAGTTGCTTCTAATGTACCGAAGCTGGAATTAGACATAATTTCACTCTCACAACATTATGGCTGGTTGGAGACAGTCCGAACAACAAGTACTGGGTCCATGGTTCTGGGCGTATACTGGGGGGACGGGGACGACTCCCATTAACCCCTGACTATACCGGGGATACGCTTATCACAATGCCTTACTGGTCTGTGCTGAAGCAGGGCATTCTGGCAGCCAAGTTGCTTGACCTTTATTAGTTAGCCTGGTTACCCCCTCTCGGAACCACAGACTTAGAAATCGCCAGCTCATATACAGTGCATAAAATATATTTATATATATACCCTTATACACCATTTTAATAAAAAATATCACAAAATTCTTCTAAGTCCCTCGGGAAGAGTGAAAGACGCGCACGTTCATTTTCAGAGCTCCTAGACCTTCCTATAAGAAGTTAGCCAAAAAGTAGCTTCGAAAAACGCTTAGGTTAAGTCTCAGAGTTGCATCTAATGTACCGAAGCTGGACTTAGACATAATTTCACTCTCACAACATTATGGCTGGTTGGAGACAGTCCGAACCACAAATACCGGGTCCATGGTTCTGGCCATATACTGGGGGGACGGGGACGACTCCCATTAACCCCTGACTATACCGGGGATACGCTTATCACAATGCCTTACTGGTCTGTGCTGAAGCAGGGCATTCTGGCAGCCAAGTTGCTTGACCTTTATTAGTGAGCCTGGTTACCCCCTCTCGGAACCACAGACTTAGAAATCGCCAGCTCATATACAGTGCATAAAATATATTTATATATATACCCTTATATACCATTTTAATAAAAAATATCACAAAATTCTTCTAAGTCCCTCGGGAAGAGTGAAAGACGCGCACGTTCATTTTCAGAGCTCCTAGACCTTCCTATAAGAAGTTAGCCAAAAAGTAGCTTCGAAAAACGCTTAGGTTAAGTTTCAGAGTTGCTTCTAATGTACCGAAGCTGGAATTAGACATAATTTCACTCTCACAACATTATGGCTGGTTGGAGACAGTCCGAACCACAAATACCGGGTCCATGGTTCTGGCCATATACTGGGGGGACGGGGACGACTCCCATTAACCCCTGACTATACCGGGGATACGCTTATCACAATGCCTTACTGGTCTGTGCTGAAGCAGGGCATTCTGGCAGCCAAGTTGCTTGACCTTTATTAGTGAGCCTGGTTACCCCCTCTCGGAACCACAGACTTAGAAATCGCCAGCTCATATACAGTGCATAAAATATATTTATATATATACCCTTATACACCATTTTAATAAAAAATATCACAAAATTCTTCTAAGTCCCTCGGGAAGAGTGAAAGACGCGCACGTTCATTTTCAGAGCTCCTAGACCTTCCTATAAGAAGTTAGCCAAAACGTAGCTTCGAAAAACGCTTAGGTTAAGTTTCAGAGTTGCTTCTAATGTACCGAAGCTGGAATTAGACATAATTTCACTCTCACAACATTATGGCTGGTTGGAGACAGTCCGAACCACAAATACCGGGTCCATGGTTCTGGCCATATACTGGGGGGACGGGGACGACTCCCATTAACCCCTGACTATACCGGGGATACGCTTATCACAATGCCTTACTGGTCTGTGCTGAAGCAGGGCATTCTGGCAGCCAAGTTGCTTGACCTTTATTAGTGAGCCTGGTTACCCCCTCTCGGAACCACAGACTTAGAAATCGCCAGCTCATATACAGTGCATAAAATATATTTATATATATACCCTTATACACCATTTTAATAAAAAATATCACAAAATTCTTCTAAGTCCCTCGGAAAGAGTGAAAGACGCGCACGTTCATTTTCAGAGCTCCTAGACCTTCCTATAAGAAGTTAGCCAAAAAGTAGCTTCGAAAAACGCTTAGGTTAAGTCTCAGAGTTGCATCTAATGTACTGAAGCTGGACTTAGACATAATTTCACTCTCACAACATTATGGCTGGTTGGAGACAGTCCGAACCACAAATACCGGGTCCATGGTTCTGGCCATATACTGGGGGGACGGGGACGACTCCCATTAACCCCTGACTATACCGGGGATACGCTTATCACAATGCCTTACTGGTCTGTGCTGAAGCAGGGCATTCTGGCAGCCAAGTTGCTTGACCTTTATTAGTGAGCCTGGTTACCCCCTCTCGGAACAACAGACTTAGAAATCGCCAGCTCATATACAGTGCATAAAATATATTTATATATATACCCTTATACACCATTTTAATAAAAAATATCACAAAATTCTTCTAAGTCCCTCGGGAAGAGTGAAAGACGCGCACGTTCATTTTCAGAGCTCCTAGACCTTCCTATAAGAAGTTAGCCAAAAAGTAGCTTCGAAAAACGCTTAGGTTAAGTTTCAGAGTTGCTTCTAATGTACCGAAGCTGGAATTAGACATAATTTCACTCTCACAACATTATGGCTGGTTGGAGACAGTCCGAACCACAAATACCGGGTCCATGGTTCTGGCCATATACTGGGGGGACGGGGACGACTCCCATTAACCCCTGACTATACCGGGGATACGCTTATCACAATGCCTTACTGGTCTGTGCTGAAGCAGGGCATTCTGGCAGCCAAGTTGCTTGACCTTTATTAGTGAGCCTGGTTACCCCCTCTCGGAACCACAGACTTAGAAATCGCCAGCTCATATACAGTGCATAAAATATATTTATATATATACCCTTATACACCATTTTAATAAAAAATATCACAAAATTCTTCTAAGTCCCTCGGGAAGAGTAAAAGACGCGCACGGTCATTTTCAGAGCTCCTAGACCTTCCTATAAGAAGTTAGCCAAAAAGTAGCTTCAAAAAACGCTTAGGTTAAGTTTCAGAGTTGCTTCTAATGTACCGAAGCTGGAATTAGACATAATTTCACTCTCACAACATTATGGCTGGTTGGAGACAGTCCGAACAACAAGTACTGGGTCCATGGTTCTGGGCGTATACTGGGGGGACGGGGACGACTCCCATTAACCCCTGACTATACCGGGGATACGCTTATCACAATGCCTTACTGGTCTGTGCTGAAGCAGGGCATTCTGGCAGCCAAGTTGCTTGACCTTTATTAGTTAGCCTGGTTACCCCCTCTCGGAACCACAGACTTAGAAATCGCCAGCTCATATACAGTGCATAAAATATATTTATATATATACCCTTATACACCATTTTAATAAAAAATATCACAAAATTCTTCTAAGTCCCTCGGAAAGAGTGAAAGACGCGCACGTTCATTTTCAGAGCTCCTAGACCTTCCTATAAGAAGTTAGCCAAAAAGTAGCTTCGAAAAACGCTTAGGTTAAGTCTCAGAGTTGCATCTAATGTACTGAAGCTGGACTTAGACATAATTTCACTCTCACAACATTATGGCTGGTTGGAGACAGTCCGAACCACAAATACCGGGTCCATGGTTCTGGCCATATACTGGGGGGACGGGGACGACTCCCATTAACCCCTGACTATACCGGGGATACGCTTATCACAATGCCTTACTGGTCTGTGCTGAAGCAGAGCATTCTGGCAGCCAAGTTGCTTGACCTTTATTAGTGAGCCTGGTTACCCCCTCTCGGAACAACAGACTTAGAAATCGCCAGCTCATATACAGTGCATAAAATATATTTATATATATACCCTTATACACCATTTTAATAAAAAATATCACAAAATTCTTCTAAGTCCCTCGGGAAGAGTGAAAGACGCGCACGTTCATTTTCAGAGCTCCTAGACCTTCCTATAAGAAGTTAGCCAAAAAGTAGCTTCGAAAAACGCTTAGGTTAAGTTTCAGAGTTGCTTCTAATGTACCGAAGCTGGAATTAGACATAATTTCACTCTCACAACATTATGGCTGGTTGGAGACAGTCCGAACCACAAATACCGGGTCCATGGTTCTGGCCATATACTGGGGGGACGGGGACGACTCCCATTAACCCCTGACTATACCGGGGATACGCTTATCACAATGCCTTTCTGGTCTGTGCTGAAGCAGGGCATTCTGGCAGCCAATTGGCTTGACTTTTATTAGTGAGCCTGGTTACCCCCTCTCGTAACCACAGACTTAGAAATCGCCAGCTCATATACAGTGCATAAAATATATTTATATATATACCCTTATACATCATTTTAATAAAAAATATCACAAAATTCTTCTAAGTCCCTCAGGAAGAGTGAAAGACGCGCACGTTCATTTTCAGAGCTCCTAGACATTCCTATAAGAAGTTAGCCAAAAAGTAGCTTCGAAAAACGCTTAGGTGAAGTTTCAGAGTTGCTTCTAATGTACTGTACCAAAGCTGGACTTAGACATAATTTCACTCTCACAACATTATGGCTGGTTGGAGACAGTCCGAACCACAAGTACCGGGTCCATGGTTCTGGGTGTATACTGGGGGGACGGGGACGACTCCCATTAACCCCTGACTATACCGGGGATACGCTTATCACAATGCCTTACTGGTCTGTGCTGAAGCAGGGCATTCTGGCATCCAAGTGGCTTGACCTTTATTAGTGAGCCTGGTTACCCCCTCTCGGAACCACAGACTTAGAAATCGCCAGCTCATATACAGTGCATAAAATATATTTATATATATACCCTTATACACCATTTTAATAAAAAATATCACAAAATTCTTCTAAGTCCCTCGGGAAGAGTGAAAGACGCGCACGTTCATTTTTAGAGCTCCTAGACCTTCCTATAAGAAGTTAGCCAAAAAGTAGCTTCGAAAAACGCTTAGGTTAAGTTTCAGAGGTACTTCTTATGTACCAAAGCTGGACTTAGACATAATTTCACTCTCACAACATTATGGCTGGTTGGAGACAGTCCAAACCATAATTACCGGGTCCATGGTTCTGGGCGTATACTGGGGGGACGGGGACGACTCCCATTAACCCCTGACTGTACCGGGGATACGCTTATCACAATGCCTTTCTGGTCTGTGCTGAAGCAGGGCATTCTGGCAGCCAATTGGCTTGACTTTTATTAGTGAGCCTGGTTACCCCCTCTCGGATCCACAGACTTAGAAATCGCCAGCTCATATACATGCATAAAATATATTTATATATATACCCTTATACACCATTTTAATAAAAAATATCACAAAATTCTTCTAAGTCCCTCGGGAAGAGTGAAAGACGCGCACGTTCATTTTCAGAGCTCCTAGACCTTCCTATAAGAAGTTAGCCAAAAAGTAGCTTCGAAAAACGCTTAGGTTAAGTTTCAGAGTTGCATCTAATGTACCGAAGCTGGACTTAGACATAATTTCACTCTCACAACATTATGGCTGGTTGGAGACAGTCCGAACCACAAATACCGGGTCCATGGTTCTGGCCATATACTGGGGGGACGGGGACGACTCCCATTAAACCCTGACTATACCGGGGATACGCTTATCACAATGCCTTTCTGGTCTGTGCTGAAGCAGGGCATTCTGGCAGCCAATTGGCTTGACTTTTATTAGTGAGCCTGGTTACCCCCTCTCGTAACCACAGACTTAGAAATCGCCAGCTCATATACAGTGCATAAAATATATTTATATATATACCCTTATACAGTACATCATTTTAATAAAAAATATCACAAAATTCTTCTAAGTCCCTCAGGAAGAGCGAAAGACGCGCACGTTCATTTTCAGAGCTCCTAGACATTCCTATAAGAAGTTAGCCAAAAAGTACCTTCGAAAAACGCTTAGGTTAAGTGTCAGAGTTGCTTCTAATGTACCGAAGCTGGACTTAGACATAATTTCACTCTCACAACATTATGGCGGGTTGGAGACAGTCCGAACCACAAATACCGGGTCCATGGTTCTGGCCATATACTGGGGGGACGGGGACGACTCCCATTAACCTCTGACTATACCGGGGATACGCTTATCACAATGCCTTTCTGGTCTGTGCTGAAGCAGGGCATTCTGGCAGCCAATTGGCTTGACTTTTATTAGTGAGCCTGGTTACCCCCTCTCGTAACCACAGACTTAGAAATCGCCAGCTCATATACAGTGCATAAAATATATTTATATATATACCCTTATACAGTACATCATTTTAATAAAAAATATCACAAAATTCTTCTAAGTCCCTCAGGAAGAGTGAAAGACGCGCACGTTCATTTTCAGAGCTCCTAGACATTCCTATAAGAAGTTAGCCAAAAAGTAGCTTCGAAAAACGCTTAGGTTAAGTTTCAGAGGTACTTCTAATGTACCAAAGCTGGACTTAGACATAATTTCACTCTCACAACATTATGGCTGGTTGGAGACAGTCCAAACCATAATTACCGGGTCCATGGTTCTGGGCGTATACTGGGGGGACGGGGACGACTCCCATTAACCCCTGACTGTACCGGGGATACGCTTATCACAATGCCTTTCTGGTCTGTGCTGAAGCAGGGCATTCTGGCAGCCAATTGGCTTGACTTTTATTAGTGAGCCTGGTTACCCCCTCTCGGATCCACAGACTTAGGAATCGCCAGCTCATATACATGCATAAAATATATTTATATATATACCCTTATACACCATTTTAATAAAAAATATCACAAAATTCTTCTAAGTCCCTCGGGAAGAGTGAAAGACGCGCACGTTCATTTTCAGAGCTCCTAGACCTTCCTATAAGAAGTTAGCCAAAAAGTAGCTTCGAAAAACGCTTAGGTTAAGTTTCAGAGTTGCATCTAATGTACCGAAGCTGGACTTAGACATAATTTCACTCTCACAACATTATGGCTGGTTGGAGACAGTCCGAACCACAAATACCGGGTCCATGGTTCTGGCCATATACTGGGGGGACGGGGACGACTCCCATTAAACCCTGACTATACCGGGGATACGCTTATCACAATGCCTTACTGGTCTGTGCTGAAGCAGGGCATTCTGGCAGCCAATTGGCTTGACTTTTATTAGTGAGCCTGGTTACACCCTCTCGTAACCACAGACTTAGAAATCGCCAGCTCATATACAGTGCATAAAATATATTTATATATATACCCTTATACAGTACATCATTTTAATAAAAAATATCACAAAATTCTTCTAAGTCCCTCAGGAAGAGCGAAAGACGCGCACGTTCATTTTCAGAGCTCCTAGACATTCCTATAAGAAGTTAGCCAAAAAGTACCTTCGAAAAACGCTTAGGTTAAGTGTCAGAGTTGCTTCTAATGTACCGAAGCTGGACTTAGACATAATTTCACTCTCACAACATTATGGCTGGTTGGAGACAGTCCGAACCACAAATACCGGGTCCATGGTTCTGGCCATATACTGGGGGGACGGGGACGACTCCCATTAACCTCTGACTATACCGGGGATACGCTTATCACAATGCCTTACTGGTCTGTGCTGAAGCAGGGCATTCTGGCAGCCAATTGTCTTGACTTTTATTAGTGAGCCTGGTTACCCCCTCTCGGAACCACAGACTTAGAAATCGCCAGCTCATATACATGCATAAAATATATTTATATATATACCCTTATACAGTACATCATTTTAATAAAAAATATCACAAAATTCTTCTAAGTCCCTCAGGAAGAGTGAAAGACGCGCACGTTCATTTTCAGAGCTCCTAGACCTTCCTATAAGAAGTTAGCCAAAAAGTAGCTTCGAAAAACGCTTAGGTTAAGTTTCAGAGTTGCTTCTAATGTACCAAAGCTGGACTTAGAAATAATTTCACTCTCACAACATTATGGCTGGTTGGAGACAGTCCGAACCACAAATACCGGGTCCATGGTTCTGGCCATATACTGGGGGGACGGGGACGACTCCCATTAACCCCTGACTATACCGGGGATACGCTTATCACAATGCCTTTCTGGTCTGTGCTGAAGCAGGGCATTCTGGCAGCCAATTGGCTTGACTTTTATTAGTGAGCCTGGTTACCCCCTCTCGGAACCACAGACTTAGAAATCGCCAGCTCATATAGAGTGCATAAAATATATTTATATATATACCCTTATACATCATTTTAATAAAAAATATCACAAAATTCTTCTAAGTCCCTCGGGAAGAGTGAAAGACGCGCACGTTCATTTTCAGAGCTCCTAGACATTCCTATAAGAAGTTAGCCAAAAAGTACCTTCGAAAAACGCTTAGGTTAAGTTTCAGAGTTGCTTCTAATGTACCGAAGCTGGACTTAGACATAATTTCACTCTCACAACATTATGGCTGGTTGGAGACACTCCGAACCACAAATACCGGGTCCATGGTTCTGGCCATATACTGGGGGGACGGGGACGACTCCCATTAACCCCTGACTATACCGGGGATACGCTTATCACAATGCCTTTCTGGTCTGTGCTGAAGCAGGGCATTCTGGCAGCCAATTGGCTTGACTTTTATTAGTGAGCCTGGTTACCCCCTCTCGGAACCACAGACTTAGAAATCGCCAGCTCATATAGAGTGCATAAAATATATTTATATATATACCCTTATACAGTACATCATTTTAATAAAAAATATCACAAAATTCTTCTAAGTCCCTCAGGAAGAGTGAAAGACGCGCACGTTCATTTTCAGAGCTCCTAGACCTTCCTATAAGAAGTTAGCCAAAAAGTAGCTTCGAAAAACGCTTAGGTTAAGTTTCAGAGTTGCTTCTAATGTACCTAAGCTAGACTTAGACATACTGTAATTTCACTCTCACAACATTATGGCAGGTTGGAGACAGTCCGAACCACAAATACCGGGTCCATGGTTCTGGCCATATACTGGGGGGACGGGGACGACTCCCATTAACCCCTGACTATACCGGGGATACGCGTATCACACTGCCTTACTGGTCTGTGCTGAAGCAGGGCATTCTGGCAGCCAAGTGGCTTGACCTTTATTAGTGAGCCTGGTTATCCCCTATCGGAACCACAGACTTAGAAATCGCCAGCTCATATACAGTGCATAAAATATATTTATATATATACCCTTTTTCACCATTTTAATAAAAAATATCACAAAATTCTTCTAAGTCCCTCGGGAAGAGTGAAAGACGCGCACATTCATTTTCAGAGCTCCTAGACCTTCCTATAAGAAGTTAGCCAAAAAGTAGCTTCGAAAAACGCTTAGGTTAAGTTTCAGAGTTGCATCTAATGTACCGAAGCTGGACTTTAGACATAATTTCACTCTCACAACATTATGGCTGGTTGGAGACAGTCCGAACCACAAATACCGGGTCCATGGTTCTGGCCATATACTGGGGGGACGGGGACGACTCCCATTAACCCCTGACTATACCGGGGATACGCTTATCACAATGCCTTTCTGGTCTGTGCTGAAGCAGGGCATTCTGGCAGCCAATTGGCTTGACTTTTATTAGTGAGCCTGGTTACCCCCTCTCGTAACCACAGACTTAGAAATCGCCAGCTCATATACAGTGCATAAAATATATTTATATATATACCCTTATACATCATTTTAATAAAAAATATCACAAAATTCTTCTAAGTCCCTCGGGAAGAGTGAAAGACGCGCACGTTCATTTTCAGAGCTCCTAGACCTTCCTATAAGAAGTTAGCCAAAAAGTAGCTTCGAAAAACGCTTAGGTTTAGTTTCAGAGTTGCATCTAATGTACCGAAGCTGGACTTAGACATAATTTCACTCTCACAACATTATGGCTGGTTGGAGACAGTCCGAACCACAAATACCGGGTCCATGGTTCTGGCCATATACTGGGGGGACGGGGACGACTCCCATTAACCCCTGACTATACCGGGGATACGCTTATCACAATGCCTTTCTGGTCTGTGCTGAAGCAGGGCATTCTGGCAGCCAATTGGCTTGACTTTTATTAGTGAGCCTGGTTACCCCCTCTCGTAACCACAGACTTAGAAATCGCCAGCTCATATACAGTGCATAAAATATATTTATATATATACCCTTATACATCATTTTAATAAAAAATATCACAAAATTCTTCTAAGTCCCTCAGGAAGAGTGAAAGACGCGCACGTTCATTTTCAGAGCTCCTAGACATTCCTATAAGAAGTTAGCCAAAAAGTAGCTTCGAAAAACGCTTAGGTTAAGTTTCAGAGTTGCTTCTAATGTACTGTACCAAAGCTGGACTTAGACATAATTTCACTCTCACAACATTATGGCTGGTTGGAGACAGTCCGAACCACAAGTACCGGGTCCATGGTTCTGGGTGTATACTGGGGGGACGGGGACGACTCCCATTAACCCCTGACTATACCGGGGATACGCTTATCACAATGCCTTACTGGTCTGTGCTGAAGCAGGGCATTCTGGCATCCAAGTGGCTTGACCTTTATTAGTGAGCCTGGTTACCCCCTCTCGGAACCACAGATTTAGAAATCGCCAGCTCATATACAGTGCATAAAATATATTTATATATATACCCTTATACACCATTTTAATAAAAAATATCACAAAATTCTTCTAAGTCCCTCGGGAAGAGTGAAAGACGCGCACGTTCATTTTTAGAGCTCCTAGACCTTCCTATAAGAAGTTAGCCAAAAAGTAGCTTCGAAAAACGCTTAGGTGAAGTTTCAGAGTTGCTTCTAATGTACTGTACCAAAGCTGGACTTAGACATAATTTCACTCTCACAACATTATGGCTGGTTGGAGACAGTCCGAACCACAAATACCGGGTCCATGGTTCTGGGTGTATACTGGGGGGACGGGGACGACTCCCATTAACCCCTGACTATACCGGGGATACGCTTATCACAATGCCTTACTGGTCTGTGCTGAAGCAGGGCATTCTGGCATCCAAGTGGCTTGACCTTTATTAGTGAGCCTGGTTACCCCCTCTCGGAACCACAGACTTAGAAATCGCCAGCTCATATACAGTGCATAAAATATATTTATATATATACCCTTATACACCATTTTAATAAAAAATATCACAAAATTCTTCTAAGTCCCTCGGGAAGAGTGAAAGACGCGCACGTTCATTTTTAGAGCTCCTAGACCTTCCTATAAGAAGTTAGCCAAAAAGTAGCTTCGAAAAACGCTTAGGTTAAGTTTCAGAGGTACTTCTAATGTACCAAAGCTGGACTTAGACATAATTTCACTCTCACAACATTATGGCTGGTTGGAGACAGTCCAAACCATAATTACCGGGTCCATGGTTCTGGGCGTATACTGGGGGGACGGGGACGACTCCCATTAACCCCTGACTGTACCGGGGATACGCTTATCACAATGCCTTTCTGGTCTGTGCTGAAGCAGGGCATTCTGGCAGCCAATTGGCTTGACTTTTATTAGTGAGCCTGGTTACCCCCTCTCGGATCCACAGACTTAGAAATCGCCAGCTCATATACATGCATAAAATATATTTATATATATACCCTTATACACCATTTTAATAAAAAATATCACAAAATTCTTCTAAGTCCCTCGGGAAGAGTGAAAGACGCGCACGTTCATTTTCAGAGCTCCTAGACCTTCCTATAAGAAGTTAGCCAAAAAGTAGCTTCGAAAAACGCTTAGGTTAAGTTTCAGAGTTGCATCTAATGTACCGAAGCTGGACTTAGACATAATTTCACTCTCACAACATTATGGCTGGTTGGAGACAGTCCGAACCACAAATACCGGGTCCATGGTTCTGGCCATATACTGGGGGGACGGGGACGACTCCCATTAAACCCTGACTATACCGGGGATACGCTTATCACAATGCCTTTCTGGTCTGTGCTGAAGCAGGGCATTCTGGCAGCCAATTGGCTTGACTTTTATTAGTGAGCCTGGTTACCCCCTCTCGTAACCACAGACTTAGAAATCGCCAGCTCATATACAGTGCATAAAATATATTTATATATATACCCTTATACAGTACATCATTTTAATAAAAAATATCACAAAATTCTTCTAAGTCCCTCAGGAAGAGCGAAAGACGCGCACGTTCATTTTCAGAGCTCCTAGACATTCCTATAAGAAGTTAGCCAAAAAGTACCTTCGAAAAACGCTTAGGTTAAGTGTCAGAGTTGCTTCTAATGTACCGAAGCTGGACTTAGACATAATTTCACTCTCACAACATTATGGCTGGTTGGAGACAGTCCGAACCACAAATACCGGGTCCATGGTTCTGGCCATATACTGGGGGGACGGGGACGACTCCCATTAACCTCTGACTATACCGGGGATACGCTTATCACAATGCCTTACTGGTCTGTGCTGAAGCAGGGCATTCTGGCAGCCAATTGTCTTGACTTTTATTAGTGAGCCTGGTTACCCCCTCTCGGAACCACAGACTTAGAAATCGCCAGCTCATATACATGCATAAAATATATTTATATATATACCCTTATACACCATTTTAATAAAAAATATCACAAAATTCTTCTAAGTCCCTCGGGAAGAGTGAAAGACGCGCACGTTCATTTTCAGAGCTCCTAGACCTTCCTATAAGAAGTAAGCCAAAAAGTAGCTTCGAAAAACGCTTAGGTTAAGTTTCAGAGTTGCATCTAATGTACCGAAGCTGGACTTAGACATAATTTCACTCTCACAACATTATGGCTGGTTGGAGACAGTCCGAACCACAAATACCGGGTCCATGGTTCTGGCCATATACTGGGGGGACGGGGACGACTCCCATTAACCTCTGACTATACCGGGGATACGCTTATCACAATGCCTTTCTGGTCTGTGCTGAAGCAGGGCATTCTGGCAGCCAATTGGCTTGACTTTTATTAGTGAGCCTGGTTACCCCCTCTCGTAACCACAGACTTAGAAATCGCCAGCTCATATACAGTGCATAAAATATATTTATATATATACCCTTATACAGTACATCATTTTAATAAAAAATATCACAAAATTCTTCTAAGTCCCTCAGGAAGAGTGAAAGACGCGCACGTTCATTTTCAGAGCTCCTAGACCTTCCTATAAGAAGTTAGCCAAAAAGTAGCTTCGAAAAACGCTTAGGTTAAGTTTCAGAGTTGCTTCTAATGTACCAAAGCTGGACTTAGACATAATTTCACTCTCACAACATTATGGCTGGTTGGAGACAGTCCGAACCACAAATACCGGGTCCATGGTTCTGGCCATATACTGGGGGGACGGGGACGACTCCCATTAACCCCTGACTATACCGGGGATACGCTTATCACAATGCCTTTCTGGTCTGTGCTGAAGCAGGGCATTCTGGCAGCCAATTGGCTTGACTTTTATTAGTGAGCCTGGTTACCCCCTCTCGGAACCACAGACTTAGAAATCGCCAGCTCATATAGAGTGCATAAAATATATTTATATATATACCCTTATACATCATTTTAATAAAAAATATCACAAAATTCTTCTAAGTCCCTCAGGAAGAGTGAAAGACGCGCACGTTCATTTTCAGAGCTCCTAGACATTCCTATAAGAAGTTAGCCAAAAAGTACCTTCGAAAAACGCTTAGGTTAAGTTTCAGAGTTGCTTCTAATGTACCGAAGCTGGACTTAGACATAATTTCACTCTCACAACATTATGGCTGGTTGGAGACACTCCGAACCACAAATACCGGGTCCATGGTTCTGGCCATATACTGGGGGGACGGGGACGACTCCCATTAACCCCTGACTATACCGGGGATACGCTTATCACAATGCCTTTCTGGTCTGTGCTGAAGCAGGGCATTCTGGCAGCCAATTGGCTTGACTTTAATTAGTGAGCCTGGTTACCCCCTCTCGGAACCACAGACTTAGAAATCGCCAGCTCATATAGAGTGCATAAAATATATTTATATATATACCCTTATACAGTACATCGTTTTAATAAAAAATATCACAAAATTCTTCTAAGTCCCTCAGGAAGAGTGAAAGACGCGCACGTTCATTTTCAGAGCTCCTAGACCTTCCTATAAGAAGTTAGCCAAAAAGTAGCTTCGAAAAACGCTTAGGTTAAGTTTCAGAGTTGCTTCTAATGTACCTAAGCTAGACTTAGACATACTGTAATTTCACTCTCACAACATTATGGCTGGTTGGAGACAATCCGAACCACAAATACCGGGTCCATGGTTCTGGCCATATACTGGGGGGACGGGGACGACTCCCATTAACCCCTGACTATACCGGGGATACGCGTATCACACTGCCTTACTGGTCTGTGCTGAAGCAGGGCATTCTGGCAGCCAAGTGGCTTGACCTTTATTAGTGAGCCTGGTTATCCCCTCTCGGAACCACAGACTTAGAAATCGCCAGCTCATATACAGTGCATAAAATATATTTATATATATACCCTTTTTCACCATTTTAATAAAAAATATCACAAAATTCTTCTAAGTCCCTCGGGAAGAGTGAAAGACGCGCACATTCATTTTCAGAGCTCCTAGACCTTCCTATAAGAAGTTAGCCAAAAAGTAGCTTCGAAAAACGCTTAGGTTAAGTTTCAGAGTTGCATCTAATGTACCGAAGCTGGACTTTAGACATAATTTCACTCTCACAACATTATGGCTGGTTGGAGACAGTCCGAACCACAAATACCGGGTCCATGGTTCTGGCCATATACTGGGGGGACGGGGACGACTCCCATTAACCCCTGACTATACCGGGGATACGCTTATCACAATGCCTTTCTGGTCTGTGCTGAAGCAGGGCATTCTGGCAGCCAATTGGCTTGACTTTTATTAGTGAGCCTGGTTACCCCCTCTCGTAACCACAGACTTAGAAATCGCCAGCTCATATACAGTGCATAAAATATATTTATATATATACCCTTATACATCATTTTAATAAAAAATATCACAAAATTCTTCTAAGTCCCTCGGGAAGAGTGAAAGACGCGCACGTTCATTTTCAGAGCTCCTAGACCTTCCTATAAGAAGTTAGCCAAAAAGTAGCTTCGAAAAACGCTTAGGTTTAGTTTCAGAGTTGCATCTAATGTACCGAAGCTGGACTTAGACATAATTTCACTCTCACAACATTATGGCTGGTTGGAGACAGTCCGAACCACAAATACCGGGTCCATGGTTCTGGCCATATACTGGGGGGACGGGGACGACTCCCATTAACCCCTGACTATACCGGGGATACGCTTATCACAATGCCTTTCTGGTCTGTGCTGAAGCAGGGCATTCTGGCAGCCAATTGGCTTGACTTTTATTAGTGAGCCTGGTTACCCCCTCTCGTAACCACAGACTTAGAAATCGCCAGCTCATATACAGTGCATAAAATATATTTATATATATACCCTTATACATCATTTTAATAAAAAATATCACAAAATTCTTCTAAGTCCCTCAGGAAGAGTGAAAGACGCGCACGTTCATTTTCAGAGCTCCTAGACATTCCTATAAGAAGTTAGCCAAAAAGTAGCTTCGAAAAACGCTTAGGTTAAGTTTCAGAGTTGCTTCTAATGTACTGTACCAAAGCTGGACTTAGACATAATTTCACTCTCACAACATTATGGCTGGTTGGAGACAGTCCGAACCACAAGTACCGGGTCCATGGTTCTGGGTGTATACTGGGGGGACGGGGACGACTCCCATTAACCCCTGACTATACCGGGGATATGCTTATCACAATGCCTTACTGGTCTGTGCTGAAGCAGGGCATTCTGGCATCCAAGTGGCTTGACCTTTATTAGTGAGCCTGGTTACCCCCTCTCGGAACCACAGATTTAGAAATCGCCAGCTCATATACAGTGCATAAAATATATTTATATATATACCCTTATACACCATTTTAATAAAAAATATCACAAAATTCTTCTAAGTCCCTCGGGAAGAGTGAAAGACGCGCACGTTCATTTTTAGGGCTCCTAGACCTTCCTATAAGAAGTTAGCCAAAAAGTAGCTTCGAAAAACGCTTAGGTGAAGTTTCAGAGTTGCTTCTAATGTACTGTACCAAAGCTGGACTTAGACATAATTTCACTCTCACAACATTATGGCTGGTTGGAGACAGTCCGAACCACAAGTACCGGGTCCATGGTTCTGGGTGTATACTGGGGGGACGGGGACGACTCCCATTAACCCCTGACTATACCGGGGATACGCTTATCACAATGCCTTACTGGTCTGTGCTGAAGCAGGGCATTCTGGCATCCAAGTGGCTTGACCTTTATTAGTGAGCCTGGTTACCCCCTCTCGGAACCACAGACTTAGAAATCGCCAGCTCATATACAGTGCATAAAATATATTTATATATATACCCTTATACACCATTTTAATAAAAAATATCACAAAATTCTTCTAAGTCCCTCGGGAAGAGTGAAAGACGCGCACGTTCATTTTTAGAGCTCCTAGACCTTCCTATAAGAAGTTAGCCAAAAAGTAGCTTCGAAAAACGCTTAGGTTAAGTTTCAGAGGTACTTCTAATGTACCAAAGCTGGACTTAGACATAATTTCACTCTCACAACATTATGGCTGGTTGGAGACAGTCCAAACCATAATTACCGGGTCCATGGTTCTGGGCGTATACTGGGGGACGGGGACGACTCCCATTAACCCCTGACTGTACCGGGGATACGCTTATCACAATGCCTTTCTGGTCTGTGCTGAAGCAGGGCATTCTGGCAGCCAATTGGCTTGACTTTTATTAGTGAGCCTGGTTACCCCCTCTCGGATCCACAGACTTAGAAATCGCCAGCTCATATACATGCATAAAATATATTTATATATATACCCTTATACAGTACATCATTTTAATAAAAAATATCACAAAATTCTTCTAAGTCCCTCAGGAAGAGCGAAAGACGCGCACGTTCATTTTCAGAGCTCCTAGACATTCCTATAAGAAGTTAGCCAAAAAGTACCTTCGAAAAACGCTTAGGTTAAGTGTCAGAGTTGCTTCTAATGTACCGAAGCTGGACTTAGACATAATTTCACTCTCACAACATTATGGCGGGTTGGAGACAGTCCGAACCACAAATACCGGGTCCATGGTTCTGGCCATATACTGGGGGGACGGGGACGACTCCCATTAACCTCTGACTATACCGGGGATACGCTTATCACAATGCCTTTCTGGTCTGTGCTGAAGCAGGGCATTCTGGCAGCCAATTGGCTTGACTTTTATTAGTGAGCCTGGTTACCCCCTCTCGTAACCACAGACTTAGAAATCGCCAGCTCATATACAGTGCATAAAATATATTTATATATATACCCTTATACATCATTTTAATAAAAAATATCACAAAATTCTTCTAAGTCCCTCAGGAAGAGTGAAAGACGCGCACGTTCATTTTCAGAGCTCCTAGACATTCCTATAAGAAGTTAGCCAAAAAGTAGCTTCGAAAAACGCTTAGGTTAAGTTTCAGAGTTGCTTCTAATGTACTGTACCAAAGCTGGACTTAGACATAATTTCACTCTCACAACATTATGGCTGGTTGGAGACAGTCCGAACCACAAGTACCGGGTCCATGGTTCTGGGTGTATACTGGGGGGACGGGGACGACTCCCATTAACCCCTGACTATACCGGGGATACGCTTATCACAATGCCTTACTGGTCTGTGCTGAAGCAGGGCATTCTGGCATCCAAGTGGCTTGACCTTTATTAGTGAGCCTGGTTACCCCCTCTCGGAACCACAGACTTAGAAATCGCCAGCTCATATACAGTGCATAAAATATATTTATATATATACCCTTATACACCATTTTAATAAAAAATATCACAAAATTCTTCTAAGTCCCTCGGGAAGAGTGAAAGACGCGCACGTTCATTTTTAGAGCTCCTAGACCTTCCTATAAGAAGTTAGCCAAAAAGTAGCTTCGAAAAACGCTTAGGTTAAGTTTCAGAGTTGCTTCTAATGTACTGTACCAAAGCTGGACTTAGACATAATTTCACTCTCACAACATTATGGCTGGTTGGAGACAGTCCGAACCACAAGTACCGGGTCCATGGTTCTGGGTGTATACTGGGGGGACGGGGACGACTCCCATTAACCCCTGACTATACCGGGGATACGCTTATCACAATGCCTTACTGGTCTGTGCTGAAGCAGGGCATTCTGGCATCCAAGTGGCTTGACCTTTATTAGTGAGCCTGGTTACCCCCTCTCGGAACCACAGACTTAGAAATCGCCAGCTCATATACAGTGCATAAAATATATTTATATATATACCCTTATACACCATTTTAATAAAAAATATCACAAAATTCTTCTAAGTCCCTCGGGAAGAGTGAAAGACGCGCACGTTCATTTTTAGAGCTCCTAGACCTTCCTATAAGAAGTTAGCCAAAAAGTAGCTTCGAAAAACGCTTAGGTTAAGTTTCAGAGTTGCATCTAATGTACCGAAGCTGGACTTAGACATAATTTCACTCTCACAACATTATGGCTGGTTGGAGACAGTCCGAACCACAAATACCGGGTCCATGGTTCTGGCCATATACTGGGGGGACGGGGACGACTCCCATTAACCTCTGACTATACCGGGGATACGCTTATCACAATGCCTTACTGGTCTGTGCTGAAGCAGGGCATTCTGGCAGCCAATTGGCTTGACTTTTATTAGTGAGCCTGGTTACCCCCTCTCGTAACCACAGACTTAGAAATCGCCAGCTCATATACAGTGCATAAAATATATTTATATATATACCCTTATACAGTACATCATTTTAATAAAAAATATCACAAAATTCTTCTAAGTCCCTCAGGAAGAGTGAAAGACGCGCACGTTCATTTTCAGAGCTCCTAGACATTCCTATAAGAAGTTAGCCAAAAAGTAGCTTCGAAAAACGCTTAGGTTAAGTTTCAGAGGTACTTCTAATGTACCAAAGCTGGACTTAGACATAATTTCACTCTCACAACATTATGGCTGGTTGGAGACAGTCCAAACCATAATTACCGGGTCCATGGTTCTGGGCGTATACTGGGGGGACGGGGACGACTCCCATTAACCCCTGACTGTACCGGGGATACGCTTATCACAATGCCTTTCTGGTCTGTGCTGAAGCAGGGCATTCTGGCAGCCAATTGGCTTGACTTTTATTAGTGAGCCTGGTTACCCCCTCTCGTAACCACAGACTTAGAAATCGCCAGCTCATATACAGTGCATAAAATATATTTATATATATACCCTTATACAGTACATCATTTTAATAAAAAATATCACAAAATTCTTCTAAGTCCCTCAGGAAGAGCGAAAGACGCGCACGTTCATTTTCAGAGCTCCTAGACATTCCTATAAGAAGTTAGCCAAAAAGTACCTTCGAAAAACGCTTAGGTTAAGTATCAGAGTTGCTTCTAATGTACCGAAGCTGGACTTAGACATAATTTCACTCTCACAACATTATGGCTGGTTGGAGACAGTCCGAACCACAAATACCGGGTCCATGGTTCTGGCCATATACTGGGGGGACGGGGACGACTCCCATTAACCTCTGACTATACCGGGGATACGCTTATCACAATGCCTTACTGGTCTGTGCTGAAGCAGGGCATTCTGGCAGCCAATTGGCTTGACTTTTATTAGTGAGCCTGGTTACCCCCTCTCGTAACCACAGACTTAGAAATCGCCAGCTCATATACAGTGCATAAAATATATTTATATATATACCCTTATACAGTACATCATTTTAATAAAAAATATCACAAAATTCTTCTAAGTCCCTCAGGAAGAGTGAAAGACGCGCACGTTCATTTTCAGAGCTCCTAGACATTCCTATAAGAAGTTAGCCAAAAAGTAGCTTCGAAAAACGCTTAGGTTAAGTTTCAGAGGTACTTCTAATGTACCAAAGCTGGACTTAGACATAATTTCACTCTCACAACATTATGGCTGGTTGGAGACAGTCCAAACCATAATTACCGGGTCCATGGTTCTGGGCGTATACTGGGGGGACGGGGACGACTCCCATTAACCCCTGACTGTACCGGGGATACGCTTATCACAATGCCTTTCTGGTCTGTGCTGAAGCAGGGCATTCTGGCAGCCAATTGGCTTGACTTTTATTAGTGAGCCTGGTTACCCCCTCTCGTAACCACAGACTTAGAAATCGCCAGCTCATATACAGTGCATAAAATATATTTATATATATACCCTTATACAGTACATCATTTTAATAAAAAATATCACAAAATTCTTCTAAGTCCCTCAGGAAGAGCGAAAGACGCGCACGTTCATTTTCAGAGCTCCTAGACATTCCTATAAGAAGTTAGCCAAAAAGTACCTTCGAAAAACGCTTAGGTTAAGTGTCAGAGTTGCTTCTAATGTACCGAAGCTGGACTTAGACATAATTTCACTCTCACAACATTATGGCTGGTTGGAGACAGTCCGAACCACAAATACCGGGTCCATGGTTCTGGCCATATACTGGGGGGACGGGGACGACTCCCATTAACCTCTGACTATACCGGGGATACGCTTATCACAATGCCTTACTGGTCTGTGCTGAAGCAGGGCATTCTGGCAGCCAATTGGCTTGACTTTTATTAGTGAGCCTGGTTACCCCCTCTCGGAACCACAGACTTAGAAATCGCCAGCTCATATACATGCATAAAATATATTTATATATATACCCTTATACACCATTTTAATAAAAAATATCACAAAATTCTTCTAAGTCCCTCGGGAAGAGTGAAAGACGCGCACGTTCATTTTCAGAGCTCCTAGACCTTCCTATAAGAAGTTAGCCAAAAAGTAGCTTCGAAAAACGCTTAGGTTTAGTTTCAGAGTTGCATCTAATGTACCGAAGCTGGACTTAGACATAATTTCACTCTCACAACATTATGGCTGGTTGGAGACAGTCCGAACCACAAATACCGGGTCCATGGTTCTGGCCATATACTGGGGGGACGGGGACGACTCCCATTAACCCCTGACTATACCGGGGATACGCTTATCACAATGCCTTTCTGGTCTGTGCTGAAGCAGGGCATTCTGGCAGCCAATTGGCTTGACTTTTATTAGTGAGCCTGGTTACCCCCTCTCGTAACCACAGACTTAGAAATCGCCAGCTCATATACAGTGCATAAAATATATTTATATATATACCCTTATACATCATTTTAATAAAAAATATCACAAAATTCTTCTAAGTCCCTCAGGAAGAGTGAAAGACGCGCACGTTCATTTTCAGAGCTCCTAGACATTCCTATAAGAAGTTAGCCAAAAAGTAGCTTCGAAAAACGCTTAGGTTAAGTTTCAGAGTTGCTTCTAATGTACTGTACCAAAGCTGGACTTAGACATAATTTCACTCTCACAACATTATGGCTGGTTGGAGACAGTCCGAACCACAAGTACCGGGTCCATGGTTCTGGGTGTATACTGGGGGGACGGGGACGACTCCCATTAACCCCTGACTATACCGGGGATACGCTTATCACAATGCCTTACTGGTCTGTGCTGAAGCAGGGCATTCTGGCATCCAAGTGGCTTGACCTTTATTAGTGAGCCTGGTTACCCCCTCTCGGAACCACAGACTTAGAAATCGCCAGCTCATATACAGTGCATAAAATATATTTATATATATACCCTTATACACCATTTTAATAAAAAATATCACAAAATTCTTCTAAGTCCCTCGGGAAGAGTGAAAGACGCGCACGTTCATTTTTAGAGCTCCTAGACCTTCCTATAAGAAGTTAGCCAAAAAGTAGCTTCGAAAAACGCTTAGGTTAAGTTTCAGAGTTGCTTCTAATGTACTGTACCAAAGCTGGACTTAGACATAATTTCACTCTCACAACATTATGGCTGGTTGGAGACAGTCCGAACCACAAGTACCGGGTCCATGGTTCTGGGTGTATACTGGGGGCACGGGGACGACTCCCATTAACCCCTGACTATACCGGGGATACGCTTATCACAATGCCTTACTGGTCTGTGCTGAAGCAGGGCATTCTGGCATCCAAGTGGCTTGACCTTTATTAGTGAGCCTGGTTACCCCCTCTCGGAACCACAGACTTAGAAACCGCCAGCTCATATACAGTGCATAAAATATATTTATATATATACCCTTATACACCATTTTAATAAAAAATATCACAAAATTCTTCTAAGTCCCTCGGGAAGAGTGAAAGACGCGCACGTTCATTTTTAGAGCTCCTAGACCTTCCTATAAGAAGTTAGCCAAAAAGTAGCTTCGAAAAACGCTTAGGTTAAGTTTCAGAGGTACTTCTAATGTACCAAAGCTGGACTTAGACATAATTTCACTCTCACAACATTATGGCTGGTTGGAGACAGTCCAAACCATAATTACCGGGTCCATGGTTCTGGGCGTATACTGGGGGGACGGGGACGACTCCCATTAACCCCTGACTGTACCGGGGATACGCTTATCACAATGCCTTTCTGGTCTGTGCTGAAGCAGGGCATTCTGGCAGCCAATTGGCTTGACTTTTATTAGTGAGCCTGGTTACCCCCTCTCGGATCCACAGACTTAGAAATCGCCAGCTCATATACATGCATAAAATATATTTATATATATACCCTTATACACCATTTTAATAAAAAATATCACAAAATTCTTCTAAGTCCCTCAGGAAGAGCGAAAGACGCGCACGTTCATTTTCAGAGCTCCTAGACATTCCTATAAGAAGTTAGCCAAAAAGTACCTTCGAAAAACGCTTAGGTTAAGTGTCAGAGTTGCTTCTAATGTACCGAAGCTGGACTTAGACATAATTTCACTCTCACAACATTATGGCGGGTTGGAGACAGTCCGAACCACAAATACCGGGTCCATGGTTCTGGCCATATACTGGGGGGACGGGGACGACTCCCATTAACCTCTGACTATACCGGGGATACGCTTATCACAATGCCTTTCTGGTCTGTGCTGAAGCAGGGCATTCTGGCAGCCAATTGGCTTGACTTTTATTAGTGAGCCTGGTTACCCCCTCTCGTAACCACAGACTTAGAAATCGCCAGCTCATATACAGTGCATAAAATATATTTATATATATACCCTTATACAGTACATCATTTTAATAAAAAATATCACAAAATTCTTCTAAGTCCCTCAGGAAGAGTGAAAGACGCGCACGTTCATTTTCAGAGCTCCTAGACATTCCTATAAGAAGTTAGCCAAAAAGTAGCTTCGAAAAACGCTTAGGTTAAGTTTCAGAGGTACTTCTAATGTACCAAAGCTGGACTTAGACATAATTTCACTCTCACAACATTATGGCTGGTTGGAGACAGTCCAAACCATAATTACCGGGTCCATGGTTCTGGGCGTATACTGGGGGGACGGGGACGACTCCCATTAACCCCTGACTGTACCGGGGATACGCTTATCACAATGCCTTTCTGGTCTGTGCTGAAGCAGGGCATTCTGGCAGCCAATTGGCTTGACTTTTATTAGTGAGCCTGGTTACCCCCTCTCGTAACCACAGACTTAGAAATCGCCAGCTCATATACAGTGCATAAAATATATTTATATATATACCCTTATACATCATTTTAATAAAAAATATCACAAAATTCTTCTAAGTCCCTCAGGAAGAGTGAAAGACGCGCACGTTCATTTTCAGAGCTCCTAGACATTCCTATAAGAAGTTAGCCAAAAAGTAGCTTCGAAAAACGCTTAGGTTAAGTTTCAGAGTTGCTTCTAATGTACTGTACCAAAGCTGGACTTAGACATAATTTCACTCTCACAACATTATGGCTGGTTGGAGACAGTCCGAACCACAAGTACCGGGTCCATGGTTCTGGGTGTATACTGGGGGGACGGGGACGACTCCCATTAACCCCTGACTATACCGGGGATACGCTTATCACAATGCCTTACTGGTCTGTGCTGAAGCAGGGCATTCTGGCATCCAAGTGGCTTGACCTTTATTAGTGAGCCTGGTTACCCCCTCTCGGAACCACAGACTTAGAAATCGCCAGCTCATATACAGTGCATAAAATATATTTATATATATACCCTTATACACCATTTTAATAAAAAATATCACAAAATTCTTCTAAGTCCCTCGGGAAGAGTGAAAGACGCGCACGTTCATTTTTAGAGCTCCTAGACCTTCCTATAAGAAGTTAGCCAAAAAGTAGCTTCGAAAAACGCTTAGGTTAAGTTTCAGAGTTGCTTCTAATGTACTGTACCAAAGCTGGACTTAGACATAATTTCACTCTCACAACATTATGGCTGGTTGGAGACAGTCCGAACCACAAGTACCGGGTCCATGGTACTGGGTGTATACTGGGGGCACGGGGACGACTCCCATTAACCCCTGACTATACCGGGGATACGCTTATCACAATGCCTTACTGGTCTGTGCTGAAGCAGGGCATTCTGGCATCCAAGTGGCTTGACCTTTATTAGTGAGCCTGGTTACCCCCTCTCGGAACCACAGACTTAGAAATCGCCAGCTCATATACAGTGCATAAAATATATTTATATATATACCCTTATACACCATTTTAATAAAAAATATCACAAAATTCTTCTAAGTCCCTCGGGAAGAGTGAAAGACGCGCACGTTCATTTTTAGAGCTCCTAGACCTTCCTATAAGAAGTTAGCCAAAAAGTAGCTTCGAAAAACGCTTAGGTTAAGTTTCAGAGGTACTTCTAATGTACCAAAGCTGGACTTAGACATAATTTCACTCTCACAACATTATGGCTGGTTGGAGACAGTCCAAACCATAATTACCGGGTCCATGGTTCTGGGCGTATACTGGGGGGACGGGGACGACTCCCATTAACCCCTGACTGTACCGGGGATACGCTTATCACAATGCCTTTCTGGTCTGTGCTGAAGCAGGGCATTCTGGCAGCCAATTGGCTTGACTTTTATTAGTGAGCCTGGTTACCCCCTCTCGGATCCACAGACTTAGAAATCGCCAGCTCATATACATGCATAAAATATATTTATATATATACCCTTATACACCATTTTAATAAAAAATATCACAAAATTCTTCTAAGTCCCTCAGGAAGAGCGAAAGACGCGCACGTTCATTTTCAGAGCTCCTAGACATTCCTATAAGAAGTTAGCCAAAAAGTACCTTCGAAAAACGCTTAGGTTAAGTGTCAGAGTTGCTTCTAATGTACCGAAGCTGGACTTAGACATAATTTCACTCTCACAACATTATGGCTGGTTGGAGACAGTCCGAACCACAAATACCGGGTCCATGGTTCTGGCCATATACTGGGGGGACGGGGACGACTCCCATTAACCTCTGACTATACCGGGGATACGCTTATCACAATGCCTTTCTGGTCTGTGCTGAAGCAGGGCATTCTGGCAGCCAATTGGCTTGACTTTTATTAGTGAGCCTGGTTACCCCCTCTCGTAACCACAGACTTAGAAATCGCCAGCTCATATACAGTGCATAAAATATATTTATATATATACCCTTATACAGTACATCATTTTAATAAAAAATATCACAAAATTCTTCTAAGTCCCTCAGGAAGAGTGAAAGACGCGCACGTTCATTTTCAGAGCTCCTAGACATTCCTATAAGAAGTTAGCCAAAAAGTAGCTTCGAAAAACGCTTAGGTTAAGTTTCAGAGGTACTTATAATGTACCAAAGCTGGACTTAGACATAATTTCACTCTCACAACATTATGGCTGGTTGGAGACAGTCCAAACCATAATTACCGGGTCCATGGTTCTGGGCGTATACTGGGGGGACGGGGACGACTCCCATTAACCCCTGACTGTACCGGGGATACGCTTATCACAATGCCTTTCTGGTCTGTGCTGAAGCAGGGCATTCTGGCAGCCAATTGGCTTGACTTTTATTAGTGAGCCTGGTTACCCCCTCTCGTAACCACAGACTTAGAAATCGCCAGCTCATATACAGTGCATAAAATATATTTATATATATACCCTTATACAGTACATCATTTTAATAAAAAATATCACAAAATTCTTCTAAGTCCCTCAGGAAGAGCGAAAGACGCGCACGTTCATTTTCAGAGCTCCTAGACATTCCTATAAGAAGTTAGCCAAAAAGTACCTTCGAAAAACGCTTAGGTTAAGTGTCAGAGTTGCTTCTAATGTACCGAAGCTGGACTTAGACAAAATTTCACTCTCACAACATTATGGCTGGTTGGAGACAGTCCGAACCACAAATACCGGGTCCATGGTTCTGGCCATATACTGGGGGGACGGGGACGACTCCCATTAACCTCTGACTATACCGGGGATACGCTTATCACAATGCCTTACTGGTCTGTGCTGAAGCAGGGCATTCTGGCAGCCAATTGGCTTGACTTTTATTAGTGAGCCTGGTTACCCCCTCTCGGAACCACAGACTTAGAAATCGCCAGCTCATATACATGCATAAAATATATTTATATATATACCCTTATACACCATTTTAATAAAAAATATCACAAAATTCTTCTAAGTCCCTCGGGAAGAGTGAAAGACGCGCACGTTCATTTTCAGAGCTCCTAGACCTTCCTATAAGAAGTTAGCCAAAAAGTAGCTTCGAAAAACGCTTAGGTTTAGTTTCAGAGTTGCATCTAATGTACCGAAGCTGGACTTAGACATAATTTCACTCTCACAACATTATGGCTGGTTGGAGACAGTCCGAACCACAAATACCGGGTCCATGGTTCTGGCCATATACTGGGGGGACGGGGACGACTCCCATTAACCCCTGACTATACCGGGGATACGCTTATCACAATGCCTTTCTGGTCTGTGCTGAAGCAGGGCATTCTGGCAGCCAATTGGCTTGACTTTTATTAGTGAGCCTGGTTACCCCCTCTCGTAACCACAGACTTAGAAATCGCCAGCTCATATACAGTGCATAAAATATATTTATATATATACCCTTATACATCATTTTAATAAAAAATATCACAAAATTCTTCTAAGTCCCTCAGGAAGAGTGAAAGACGCGCACGTTCATTTTCAGAGCTCCTAGACATTCCTATAAGAAGTTAGCCAAAAAGTAGCTTCGAAAAACGCTTAGGTTAAGTTTCAGAGTTGCTTCTAATGTACTGTACCAAAGCTGGACTTAGACATAATTTCACTCTCACAACATTATGGCTGGTTGGAGACAGTCCGAACCACAAGTACCGGGTCCATGGTTCTGGGTGTATACTGGGGGGACGGGGACGACTCCCATTAACCCCTGACTATACCGGGGATACGCTTATCACAATGCCTTACTGGTCTGTGCTGAAGCAGGGCATTCTGGCATCCAAGTGGCTTGACCTTTATTAGTGAGCCTGGTTACCCCCTCTCGGAACCACAGACTTAGAAATCGCCAGCTCATATACAGTGCATAAAATATATTTATATATATACCCTTATACACCATTTTAATAAAAAATATCACAAAATTCTTCTAAGTCCCTCGGGAAGAGTGAAAGACGCGCACGTTCATTTTTAGAGCTCCTAGACCTTCCTATAAGAAGTTAGCCAAAAAGTAGCTTCGAAAAACGCTTAGGTTAAGTTTCAGAGGTACTTCTAATGTACCAAAGCTGGACTTAGACATAATTTCAATCTCACAACATTATGGCT
The DNA here is from genome assembly GCF_040206685.1 of Ascaphus truei. Taxonomy (NCBI): domain Eukaryota; kingdom Metazoa; phylum Chordata; class Amphibia; order Anura; family Ascaphidae; genus Ascaphus; species Ascaphus truei. The sequence goes on from NC_134484.1 coordinate 264,080,335, forward strand.
GGTTGGAGACAGTCCAAACCATAATTACCGGGTCCATGGTTCTGGGCGTATACTGGGGGGACGGGGACGACTCCCATTAACCCCTGACTGTACCGGGGATACGCTTATCACAATGCCTTTCTGGTCTGTGCTGAAGCAGGGCATTCTGGCAGCCAATTGGCTTGACTTTTATTAGTGAGCCTGGTTACCCCCTCTCGGATCCACAGACTTAGAAATCGCCAGCTCATATACATGCATAAAATATATTTATATATATACCCTTATACACCATTTTAATAAAAAATATCACAAAATTCTTCTAAGTCCCTCGGGAAGAGTGAAAGACGCGCACGTTCATTTTCAGAGCTCCTAGACCTTCCTATAAGAAGTTAGCCAAAAAGTAGCTTCGAAAAACGCTTAGGTTAAGTTTCAGAGTTGCATCTAATGTACCGAAGCTGGACTTAGACATAATTTCACTCTCACAACATTATGGCTGGTTGGAGACAGTCCGAACCACAAATACCGGGTCCATGGTTCTGGCCATATACTGGGGGGACGGGGACGACTCCCATTAACCTCTGACTATACCGGGGATACGCTTATCACAATGCCTTACTGGTCTGTGCTGAAGCAGGGCATTCTGGCAGCCAATTGGCTTGACTTTTATTAGTGAGCCTGGTTACCCCCTCTCGTAACCACAGACTTAGAAATCGCCAGCTCATATACAGTGCATAAAATATATTTATATATATACCCTTATACAGTACATCATTTTAATAAAAAATATCACAAAATTCTTCTAAGTCCCTCAGGAAGAGTGAAAGACGCGCACGTTCATTTTCAGAGCTCCTAGACATTCCTATAAGAAGTTAGCCAAAAAGTAGCTTCGAAAAACGCTTAGGTTAAGTTTCAGAGGTACTTCTAATGTACCAAAGCTGGACTTAGACATAATTTCACTCTCACAACATTATGGCTGGTTGGAGACAGTCCAAACCATAATTACCGGGTCCATGGTTCTGGGCGTATACTGGGGGGACGGGGACGACTCCCATTAACCCCTGACTGTACCGGGGATACGCTTATCACAATGCCTTTCTGGTCTGTGCTGAAGCAGGGCATTCTGGCAGCCAATTGGCTTGACTTTTATTAGTGAGCCTGGTTACCCCCTCTCGGATCCACAGACTTAGGAATCGCCAGCTCATATACATGCATAAAATATATTTATATATATACCCTTATACACCATTTTAATAAAAAATATCACAAAATTCTTCTAAGTCCCTCGGGAAGAGTGAAAGACGCGCACGTTCATTTTCAGAGCTCCTAGACCTTCCTATAAGAAGTTAGCCAAAAAGTAGCTTCGAAAAACGCTTAGGTTAAGTTTCAGAGTTGCATCTAATGTACCGAAGCTGGACTTAGACATAATTTCACTCTCACAACATTATGGCTGGTTGGAGACAGTCCGAACCACAAATACCGGGTCCATGGTTCTGGCCATATACTGGGGGGACGGGGACGACTCCCATTAAACCCTGACTATACCGGGGATACGCTTATCACAATGCCTTTCTGGTCTGTGCTGAAGCAGGGCATTCTGGCAGCCAATTGGCTTGACTTTTATTAGTGAGCCTGGTTACCCCTTCTCGTAACCACAGACTTAGAAATCGCCAGCTCATATACAGTGCATAAAATATATTTATATATATACCCTTATACAGTACATCATTTTAATAAAAAAATATCACAAAATTCTTCTAAGTCCCTCAGGAAGAGCGAAAGACGCGCACGTTCATTTTCAGAGCTCCTAGACATTCCTACTGTATAAGAAGTTAGCCAAAAAGTACCTTCGAAAAACGCTTAGGTTAAGTGTCAGAGTTGCTTCTAATGTACCGAAGCTGGACTTAGACATAATTTCACTCTCACAACATTATGGCTGGTTGGAGACAGTCCGAACCACAAATACCGGGTCCATGGTTCAGGCCATATACTGGGGGGACGGGGACGACTCCCATTAACCTCTGACTATACCGGGGATACGCTTATCACAATGCCTTACTGGTCTGTGCTGAAGCAGGGCATTCTGGCAGCCAATTGGCTTGACTTTTATTAGTGAGCCTGGTTACCCCTTCTCGTAACCACAGACTTAGAAATCGCCAGCTCATGTACAGTGCATAAAATATATTTATATATATACCCTTATACAGTACATCATTTTAATAAAAAATATCACAAAATTCTTCTAAGTCCCTCGGGAAGAGTGAAAGACGCGCACGTTCATTTTCAGAGCTCCTAGACCTTCCTATAAGAAGTAAGCCCAAAAGTATCTTCGAAAAACGCTTAGGTTAAGTTTCAGAGTTGCATCTAATGTACCGAAGCTGGACTTAGACATAATTTCACTCTCACAACATTATGGCTGGTTGGAGGCAGTTCGAACCACAAATACCGGGTCCATGGTTCTGGCCATATACTGGGGGGACGGGGACGACTCCCATTAACCTCTGACTATACCGGGGATACGCTTATCACAATGCCTTTCTGGTCTGTGCTGAAGCAGGGCATTCTGGCAGCCAATTGGCTTGACTTTTATTAGTGAGCCTGGTTACCCCTTCTCGTAACCACAGACTTAGAAATCGCCAGCTCATATACAGTGCATAAAATATATTTATATATATACCCTTATACAGTACATCATTTTAATAAAAAATATCACAAAATTCTTCTAAGTCCCTCAGGAAGAGTGAAAGACGCGCACGTTCATTTTCAGAGCTCCTAGACATTCCTATAAGAAGTTAGCCAAAAAGTACCTTCGAAAAACGCTTAGGTTAAGTTTCAGAGTTGCTTCTAATGTACCGAAGCTGGACTTAGACATAATTTCACTCTCACAACATTATGGCTGGTTGGAGACAGTCCGAACCACAAATACCGGGTCCATGGTTCTGGCCATATACTGGGGGGACGGGGACGACTCCCATTAACCTCTGACTATACCGGGGATACGCTTATCACAATGCCTTACTGGCTGTGCTGAAGCAGGGCATTCTGGCAGCCAATTGGCTTGACTTTTATTAGTGAGCCTGGTTACCCCCTCTCGGAACCACAGACTTAGAAATCGCCAGCTCATATACATGCATAAAATATATTTATATATATACCCTTATACACCATTTTAATAAAAAATATCACAAAATTCTTCGAAGTCCCTCGGGAAGAGTGAAAGACGCGCACGTACATTTTCAGAGCTCCTAGACCTTCCTATAAGAAGTTAGCCAAAAAGTAGCTTCGAAAAACGCTTTGGTTAAGTTTCAGAGTTGCATCTAATGTACCGAAGCTGGACTTAGACATATTTTCACTCTCACAACATTATGGCTGGTTGGAGACAGTCCGAACCACAAATACCGGGTCCATGGTTCTGGCCATATACTGGGGGGACGGGACGACTCCCATTAACCCCTGACTATACCGGGGATACGCTTATCACAATGCCTTTCTGGTCTGTGCTGAAGCAGGGCATTCTGGCAGCCAATTGGCTTGACTTTTATTAGTGAGCCTGGCTACCCCCTCTCGAAACCACAGACTTAGAAATCGCCAGCTCATATACAGTGCATAAAATATATTTATATATATACCCTTATACATCATTTTAATAAAAAATATCACAAAATTCTTCTAAGTCCCTCAGCAAGAGTGAAAGACGCGCACGTTCATTTTCAGAGCTCCTAGACATTCCTATAAGAAGTTAGCCAAAAAGTACCTTCGAAAAACGCTTAGGTTAAGTTTCAGAGTTGCTTCTAATGTACCGAAGCTGGACTTAGACATAATTTCACTCTCACAACATTATGGCTGGTTGGAGACAGTTTGAACCACAAATACCGGGTCCATGGTTCTGGCCATATACTGGGGGGACGGGGACGACTCCCATTAACCTCTGACTATACCGGGGATACGCTTATCACAATGCCTTTCTGGTCTGTGCTGAAGCAGGGCATTCTGGCAGCCAATTGGCTTGACTTTTATTAGTGAGCCTGGTTACCCCCTCTCGGAACCACAGACTTATAAATCGCCAGCTCATATACATGCATAAAATATATTTATATATATACCCTTATACACCATTTTAATAAAAAATATCACAAAATTCTTCTAAGTCCCTCGGGAAGAGTGAAAGACGCGCACGTTCATTTTCAGAGCTCCTAGACCTTCCTATAAGAAGTTAGCCAAAAAGTAGCTTCGAAAAACGCTTAGGTTAAGTCTCAGAGTTGCATCTAATTTAAAGAAGCTGGACTTAGACATAATTTCACTCTCACAACATTATGGCTGGTTGGAGACAGTCCGAACCACAAGTACTGGGTCCATGGTTCTGGGCGTATACTGGGGGGACGGGGACGACTCCCATTAACCCCTGACTATACCGGGGATACGCTTATCACAATGCCTTTCTGGTCTGTGCTGAAGCAGGGCATTCTGGCAACCAATTGGCTTGACTTTTATTAGTGAGCCTGGTTACCCCCTCTCGGAACCACAGACTTAGAAATCGCCAGCTCATATACAGTGCATAAAATATATTTATATATATACCCTTATACACCATTTTAATAAAAAATATCACAAAATTCTTCTACGTCCCTCGGGAAGAGTGAAAGACGCGCACGTTCATTTTCAGAGCTTTTAGACCTTCCTATAAGAAGTTAGCCAAAAAGTAGCTTCGAAAAACGCTTAGGTTAAGTTTCAGAGTTGCATCTAATTTAAAGAAGCTGGACTTAGACATAATTTCACTCTCACAACATTATGGCTGGTTGGAGACAGTCCGAACCACAAATACCGGGTCCATGGTTCTGGCCATATACTGGGGGGACGGGGACGACTCCCATTAACCCCTGACTATACCGGGGATACGCTTATCACAATGCCTTACTGGTCTGTGCTGAAGCAGGGCATTCTGGCAGCCAATTGGCTTGACCTTTATTTGTGAGCCTGGTTACCCCCTCTCGGAACCACAGACTTAGAAATCGCCAGCTCATATACAGTGCATAAAATAAATTTATATATATATACCCTTATACACCATTTTAATAAAAAATATCACAAAATTCTTCTAAGTCCCTCGGGAAGAGTGAAAGACGCGCACGTTCATTTTCAGAGCTCCTAGACCTTCCTATAAGAAGTTAGCCAAAAAGTAGCTTCGGAAAACGCTTAGGTTAAGTTTCAGAGTTGCTTCTAATGTACCAAAGCTGGACTTAGACATAATTTCACTCTCACAACATTATGGCTGGTTGGAGACAGTCCGAACCACAAGTACCGGGTCCATGGTTCTGGGCGTATACTGGGGGGACGGGGACGACTCCCATTAACCCCTGACTATACCGGGGACACGCTTATCACAATGCCTTTCTGGTCTGTGCTGAAGCAGGGCATTCTGGCAGCCAATTGGCTTGACTTTTATTAGTGAGCCTGGTTACCCCCTCTCGAAACCACAGACTTAGAAATCGCCAGCTCATAAACAGTGCATAAAATAAATTTATATATATATACCCTTATACACCATTTTAATAAAAAATATCACAAAATTCTTCTACGTCCCTCGGGAAGAGTGAAAGACGCGCACGTTCATTTTCAGAGCTTCTAGACCTTCCTATAAGAAGTTAGCCAAAAAGTAGCTTCGAAAAACGCTTAGGTTAAGTTTCAGAGTTGCATCTAATGTAAAGAAGCTGGACTTAGACATAATTTCACTCTCACAACATTATGCTGGTTGGAGACAGTCCGAACCACAAATACCGGGTCCATGGTTCTGGCCATATACTGGGGGGACGGGGACGACTCCCATTAACCCCTGACTATACCGGGGATACGCTTATCACAATGCCTTACTGGTCTGTGCTGAAGCAGGGCATTCTGGCAGCCAATTGGCTTGACCTTTATTTGTGAGCCTGGTTACCCCCTCTCGGAACCACAGACTTAGAAATCGCCAGCTCATATACAGTGCATAAAATAAATTTATATATATATACCCTTATACACCATTTTAATAAAAAATATCACAAAATTCTTCTAAGTCCCTCGGGAAGAGTGAAAGACGCGCACGTTCATTTTCAGAGCTCCTAGACCTTCCTATAAGAAGTTAGCCAAAAAGTAGCTTCGAAAAACGCTTAGGTTAAGTTTCAGAGTTGCTTCTAATGTACCAAAGCTGGACTTAGACATAATTTCACTCTCACAACATTATGGCTGGTTGGAGACAGTCCGAACCACAAGTACCGGGTCCATGGTTCTGGGCGTATACTGGGGGGACGGGGACGACTCCCATTAACCCCTGACTATACCGGGGATACGCTTATCACAATGCCTTTCTGGTCTGTGCTGAAGCAGGGCATTCTGGCAGCCAATTGGCTTGACTTTTATTAGTGAGCCTGGTTACCCCCTCTCGAAACCACAGACTTAGAAATCGCCAGCTCATAAACAGTGCATAAAATAAATTTATATATATATACCCTTATACACCATTTTAATAAAAAATATCACAAAATTCTTCTACGTCCCTCGGGAAGAGTGAAAGACGCGCACATTCATTTTCAGAGCTTCTAGACCTTCCTATAAGAAGTTAGCCAAAAAGTAGCTTCGAAAAACGCTTAGGTTAAGTTTCAGAGTTGCATCTAATGTAAAGAAGCTGGACTTAGACATAATTTCACTCTCACAACATTATGGCTGGTTGGAGACAGTCCGAACCACAAATACCGGGTCCATGGTTCTGGCCATATACTGGGGGGACGGGGACGACTCCCATTAACCCCTGACTATACCGGGGATACGCTTATCACAATGCCTTACTGGTCTGTGCTGAAGCAGGGCATTCTGGCAGCCAATTGGCTTGACCTTTATTTGTGAGCCTGGTTACCCCCTCTCGGAACCACAGACTTAGAAATCGCCAGCTCATATACAGTGCATAAAATAAATTTATATATATATACCCTTATACACCATTTTAATAAAAAATATCACAAAATTCTTCTAAGTCCCTCGGGAATAGTGAAAGACGCGCACGTTCATTTTCAGAGCTCCTAGACCTTCCTATAAGAAGTTAGCCAAAAAGTAGCTTCGAAAAACGCTTAGGTTAAGTTTCAGAGTTGCTTCTAATGTACCAAAGCTGGACTTAGACATAATTTCACTCTCACAACATTATGGCTGGTTGGAGACAGTCCGAACCACAAGTACCGGGTCCATGGTTCTGGGCGTATACTGGGGGGACGGGGACGACTCCCATTAACCCCTGACTATACCGGGGATACGCTTATCACAATGCCTTTCTGGTCTGTGCTGAAGCAGGGCATTCTGGCAGCCAATTGGCTTGACTTTTATTAGTGAGCCTGGTTACCCCCTCTCGAAACCACAGACTTAGAAATCGCCAGCTCATAAACAGTGCATAAAATAAATTTATATATATATACCCTTATACACCATTTTAATAAAAAATATCACAAAATTCTTCTACGTCCCTCGGGAAGAGTGAAAGACGCGCACGTTCATTTTCAGAGCTTCTAGACCTTCCTATAAGAAGTTAGCCAAAAAGTAGCTTCGAAAAACGCTTAGGTTAAGTTTCAGAGTTGCATCTAATGTAAAGAAGCTGGACTTAGACATAATTTCACTCTCACAACATTATGCTGGTTGGAGACAGTCCGAACCACAAATACCGGGTCCATGGTTCTGGCCATATACTGGGGGGACGGGGACGACTCCCATTAACCCCTGACTATACCGGGGATACGCTTATCACAATGCCTTACTGGTCTGTGCTGAAGCAGGGCATTCTGGCAGCCAATTGGCTTGACCTTTATTTGTGAGCCTGGTTACCCCCTCTCGGAACCACAGACTTAGAAATCGCCAGCTCATATACAGTGCATAAAATAAATTTATATATATATACCCTTATACACCATTTTAATAAAAAATATCACAAAATTCTTCTAAGTCCCTCGGGAAGAGTGAAAGACGCGCACGTTCATTTTCAGAGCTCCTAGACCTTCCTATAAGAAGTTAGCCAAAAAGTAGCTTCGAAAAACGCTTAGGTTAAGTTTCAGAGTTGCTTCTAATGTACCAAAGCTGGACTTAGACATAATTTCACTCTCACAACATTATGGCTGGTTGGAGACAGTCCGAACCACAAGTACCGGGTCCATGGTTCTGGGCGTATACTGGGGGGACGGGGACGACTCCCATTAACCCCTGACTATACCGGGGATACGCTTATCACAATGCCTTTCTGGTCTGTGCTGAAGCAGGGCATTCTGGCAGCCAATTGGCTTGACTTTTATTAGTGAGCCTGGTTACCCCCTCTCGAAACCACAGACTTAGAAATCGCCAGCTCATAAACAGTGCATAAAATAAATTTATATATATATACCCTTATACACCATTTTAATAAAAAATATCACAAAATTCTTCTACGTCCCTCGGGAAGAGTGAAAGACGCGCACATTCATTTTCAGAGCTTCTAGACCTTCCTATAAGAAGTTAGCCAAAAAGTAGCTTCGAAAAACGCTTAGGTTAAGTTTCAGAGTTGCATCTAATGTAAAGAAGCTGGACTTAGACATAATTTCACTCTCACAACATTATGGCTGGTTGGAGACAGTCCGAACCACAAATACCGGGTCCATGGTTCTGGCCATATACTGGGGGGACGGGGACGACTCCCATTAACCCCTGACTATACCGGGGATACGCTTATCACAATGCCTTACTGGTCTGTGCTGAAGCAGGGCATTCTGGCAGCCAATTGGCTTGACCTTTATTTGTGAGCCTGGTTACCCCCTCTCGGAACCACAGACTTAGAAATCGCCAGCTCATATACAGTGCATAAAATAAATTTATATATATATACCCTTATACACCATTTTAATAAAAAATATCACAAAATTCTTCTAAGTCCCTCGGGAATAGTGAAAGACGCGCACGTTCATTTTCAGAGCTCCTAGACCTTCCTATAAGAAGTTAGCCAAAAAGTAGCTTCGAAAAACGCTTAGGTTAAGTTTCAGAGTTGCTTCTAATGTACCAAAGCTGGACTTAGACATAATTTCACTCTCACAACATTATGGCTGGTTGGAGACAGTCCGAACCACAAGTACCGGGTCCATGGTTCTGGGCGTATACTGGGGGGACGGGGACGACTCCCATTAACCCCTGACTATACCGGGGATACGCTTATCACAATGCCTTTCTGGTCTGTGCTGAAGCAGGGCATTCTGGCAGCCAATTGGCTTGACTTTTATTAGTGAGCCTGGTTACCCCCTCTCGAAACCACAGACTTAGAAATCGCCAGCTCATAAACAGTGCATAAAATAAATTTATATATATATACCCTTATACACCATTTTAATAAAAAATATCACAAAATTCTTCTACGTACCTCGGGAAGAGTGAAAGACGCGCACGTTCATTTTCAGAGCTTCTAGACCTTCCTATAAGAAGTTAGCCAAAAAGTAGCTTCGAAAAACGCTTAGGTTAAGTTTCAGAGTTGCATCTAATGTAAAGAAGCTGGACTTAGACATAATTTCACTCTCACAACATTATGGCTGGTTGGAGACAGTCCGAACCACAAATACCGGGTCCATGGTTCTGGCCATATACTGGGGGGACGGGGACGACTCCCATTAACCCCTGACTATACCGGGGATACGCTTATCACAATGCCTTACTGGTCTGTGCTGAAGCAGGGCATTCTGGCAGCCAATTGGCTTGACCTTTATTTGTGAGCCTGGTTACCCCCTCTCGGAACCACAGACTTAGAAATCGCCAGCTCATATACAGTGCATAAAATAAATTTATATATATATACCCTTATACACCATTTTAATAAAAAATATCACAAAATTCTTCTAAGTCCCTCGGGAAGAGTGAAAGACGCGCACGTTCATTTTCAGAGCTCCTAGACCTTCCTATAAGAAGTTAGCCAAAAAGTAGCTTCGAAAAACGCTTAGGTTAAGTTTCAGAGTTGCTTCTAATGTACCAAAGCTGGACTTAGACATAATTTCACTCTCACAACATTATGGCTGGTTGGAGACAGTCCGAACCACAAGTACCGGGTCCATGGTTCTGGGCGTATACTGGGGGGACGGGGACGACTCCCATTAACCCCTGACTATACCGGGGATACGCTTATCACAATGCCGTTCTGGTATGTGCTGAAGCAGGGCATTCTGGCAGCCAATTGGCTTGACTTTTATTAGTGAGCCTGGTTACCCCCTCTCGAAACCACAGACTTAGAAATCGCCAGCTCATAAACAGTGCATAAAATAAATTTATATATATATACCCTTATACACCATTTTAATAAAAAATATCACAAAATTCTTCTAAGTCCCTCGGGAAGAGTGAAAGACGCGCACGTTCATTTTCAGAGCTCCTAGACCTTCCTATAAGAAGTTAGCTAAAAAGTAGCTTCGAAAAACGCTTAGGTTAAGTTTCAGAGTTGCATCTAATGTACCGAAGCTGGACTTAGACATAATTTCACTCTCACAACATTATGGCTGGTTGGAGACAGTCCGAACCACAAATACCGGGTCCATGGTTCTGGCCATATACTGGGGGGACGGGGACGACTCCCATTAACCCCTGACTATACCGGGGATACGCTTATCACAATGCCTTACTGGTCTGTGCTGAAGCAGGGCATTCTGGCAGCCAAGTGGCTTGACCTTTATTAGTGAGCCTGGTTACCCTCTCTCGGAACCACAGACTTAGAAATCGCCAGCTCATATACAGTGCATAAAATAAATTTATATATATACCCTTATACACCATTTTAATAAAAAATATCACAACATTCTTCTAAGTCCCTCGGGAAGAGTGAAAGACGCGCACGTACATTTTCAGAGCTCCTAGACCTTCCTATAAGAAGTTAGCCATAAAGTATCTTCGAAAAACGCTTAGGTTAAGTTTCAGAGTTGCTTCTAATGTACCAAAGCTGGACTTAGACATAATTTCACTCTCACAACATTATGGCTGGTTGGAGACAGTCCGAACCACAAATACCGGGTCCATGGTTCTGGGCGTATACTGGGGGGACGGGGACGACTCCCATTAACCCCTGACTATACCGGGGATACGCTTATCACAATGCCTTTCTGGTCTGTGCTGAAGCATGGCATTCTGGCAGCCAATTGGCTTGACTTTTATTAGTGAGCCTGGTTACCCCCTCTCGGAACCACAGACTTAGAAATCGCCAGCTCATATACAGTGCATAAAATAAATTTATATATATACCCTTATACACCATTTTAATAAAAAATATCACAAAATTCTTCTAAGTCCCTCGGGAAGAGTGAAAGACGCGCACGTTCATTTTCAGAACTCCTAGACCTTCCTATAAGAAGTTAGCCAAAAAGAAGCTTCGAAAAACGCTTAGGTTAAGTTTCAGAGTTGCATCTAATGTACCGAAGCTGTCCTTAGACATAATTTCACTCTCACAACATTATGGCTGGTTGGAGACAGTCCGAACCACAAATACCGGGTCCATGGTTTTGGCCATTTACTGGGGGGACGGGGACGACTCCCATTAACCCCTGACTATACCGGGGATACGCTTATCACAATGCCTTACTGGTCTGTGCTGAAGCAGGGCATTCTGGCAGCCAATTGGCTTGACCTTTATTTGTGAGCCTGGTTACCCCCTCTCGGAACCACAGACTTAGAAATCGCCAGCTCATATACAGTGCATAAAATAAATTTATATATATATACCCTTATACACCATTTTAATAAAAAATATCACAAAATTCTTCTAAGTCCCTCGGAAAGAGTGAAAGACGCGCACGTTCATTTTCAGAGCTCCTAGACCTTCCTATAAGAAGTTAGCCAAAAAGTAGCTTCGAAAAACGCTTAGGTTAAGTTTCAGAGTTGCTTCTAATGTACCAAAGCTGGACTTAGACATAATTTCACTCTCACAACATTATGGCTGGTTGGAGACAGTCCGAACCACAAGTACCGGGTCCATGGTTCTGGGCGTATACTGGGGGGACGGGGACGACTCCCATTAACCCCTGACTATACCGGGGATACGCTTATCACAATGCCGTTCTGGTATGTGCTGAAGCAGGGCATTCTGGCAGCCAATTGGCTTGACTTTTATTAGTGAGCCTGGTTACCCCCTCTCGAAACCACAGACTTAGAAATCGCCAGCTCATAAACAGTGCATAAAATAAATTTATATACTGTATATATACCCTTATACACCATTTTAATAAAAAATATCACAAAATTCTTCTAAGTCCCTCGGGAAGAGTGAAAGACGCGCACGTTCATTTTCAGAGCTCCTAGACCTTCCTATAAGAAGTTAGCTAAAAAGTAGCTTCGAAAAACGCTTAGGTTAAGTTTCAGAGTTGCATCTAATGTACCGAAGCTGGACTTAGACATAATTTCACTCTCACAACATTATGGCTGGTTGGAGACAGTCCGAACCACAAATACCAGGTCCATGGTTCTGGCCATATACTGGGGGGACGGGGACGACTCCCATTAACCCCTGACTATACAGGGGATACGCTTATCACAATGCCTTACTGGTCTGTGCTGAAGCAGGTCATTCTGGCAGCCAAGTGGCTTGACCTTTATTAGTGAGCCTGGTTACCCCCTCTCGGAACCACAGACTTAGAAATCGCCAGCTCATATACAGTGCATAAAATAAATTTATATATATACCCTTATACACCATTTTAATAAAAAATATCACAACATTCTTCTAAGTCCCTCGAGAAGAGTGAAAGACGCGCACGTACATTTTCAGAGCTCCTAGACCTTCCTATAAGAAGTTAGCCATAAAGTATCTTCGAAAAACGCTTAGGTTAAGTTTCAGAGTTGCTTCTAATGTACCAAAGCTGGACTTAGACATAATTTCACTCTCACAACATTATGGCTGGTTGGAGACAGTCCGAACCACAATTACCGGGTCCATGGTTCTGGGCGTATACTGGGGGGACGGGGACGACTCCCATTAACCCCTGACTATACCGGGGATACGCTTATCACAATGCCTTTCTGGTCTGTGCTGAAGCATGGCATTCTGGCAGCCAATTGGCTTGACTTTTATTAGTGAGCCTGGTTACCCCCTCTCGGAACCACAGACTTAGAAATCGCCAGCTCATATACAGTGCATAAAATATATTTATATATATACCCTTATACACCATTTTAATAAAAAATATCACAAAATTCTTCTAAGTCCCTCGGGAAGAGTGAAAGACGCGCACGTTCATTTTCAGAACTCCAAGACCTTCCTATAAGAAGTTAGCCAAAAAGAAGCTTCGAAAAACGCTTAGGTTAAGTTTCAGAGTTGCATCTAATGTACCGAAGCTGTCCTTAGACATAATTTCACTCTCACAACATTATGGCTGGTTGGAGACAGTCCGAACCACAAATACCGGGTCCATGGTTTTGGCCATTTACTGGGGGGACGGGGACGACTCCCATTAACCCCTGACTATACCGGGGATACGCTTATCACAATGCCTTACTGGTCTGTGCTGAAGCAGGGCATTCTGGCAACCAATTGGCTTGACTTTTATTAGTGAGCCTGGTTACCCCCTCTCGGAACCACAGACTTAGAAATCGCCAGCTCATATACAGTGCATAAAATATATTTATATATACCCTTATACACCATTTTAATAAAAAATATCACAAAATTCTTCTACGTCCCTCGGGAAGAGTGAAAGACGCGCACGTTCATTTTCAGAGCTTCTAGACCTTCCTATAAGAAGTTAGCCAAAAAGTAGCTTCGAAAAACGCTTAGGTTAAGTTTCAGAGTTGCATCTAATGTAAAGAAGCTGGACTTAGACATAATTTCACTCTCACAACATTATGGCTGGTTGGAGACAGTCCGAACCACAAATACCGGGTCCATGGTTCTGGCCATATACTGGGGGGACGGGGACGACTCCCATTAACCCCTGACTATACCGGGGATACGCGTTTCACACTGCCTTACTGGTCTGTGCTGAAGCAGGGCATTCTGGCAGCCAAGTGGCTTGACCTTTATTAGTGAGCCTGGTTACCCCCTCTCGGAACCACAGACTTAGAAATCGCCAGCTCATATACAGTGCATAAAATATATTTATATATATATACCCTTATACACCATTTTAATAAAAAATATCACAACATTCTTCTAAGTCCCTCGAGAAGAGTGAAAGACGCGCACGTACATTTTCAGAGCTCCTAGACCTTCCTATAAGAAGTTAGCCATAAAGTATCTTCGAAAAACGCTTAGGTTAAGTTTCAGAGTTGCTTCTAATGTACCAAAGCTGGACTTAGACATAATTTCACTCTCACAACATTATGGCTGGTTGGAGACAGTCCGAACCACAATTACCGGGTCCATGGTTCTGGGCGTATACTGGGGGGACGGGGACGACTCCCATTAACCCCTGACTATACCGGGGATACGCTTATCACAATGCCTTTCTGGTCTGTGCTGAAGCATGGCATTCTGGCAGCCAATTGGCTTGACTTTTATTAGTGAGCCTGGTTACCCCCTCTCGGAACCACAGACTTAGAAATCGCCAGCTCATATACAGTGCATAAAATATATTTATATATATACCCTTATACACCATTTTAATAAAAAATATCACAAAATTCTTCTAAGTCCCTCGGGAAGAGTGAAAGACGCGCACGTTCATTTTCAGAACTCCTAGACCTTCCTATAAGAAGTTAGCCAAAAAGAAGCTTCGAAAAACGCTTAGGTTAAGTTTCAGAGTTGCATCTAATGTACCGAAGCTGTCCTTAGACATAATTTCACTCTCACAACATTATGGCTGGTTGGAGACAGTCCGAACCACAAATACCGGGTCCATGGTTTTGGCCATTTACTGGGGGGACGGGGACGACTCCCATTAACCCCTGACTATACCGGGGATACGCTTATCACAATGCCTTACTGGTCTGTGCTGAAGCAGGGCATTCTGGCAACCAATTGGCTTGACTTTTATTAGTGAGCCTGGTTACCCCCTCTCGGAACCACAGACTTAGAAATCGCCAGCTCATATACAGTGCATAAAATATATTTATATATATACCCTTATACACCATTTTAATAAAAAATATCACAAAATTCTTCTACGTCCCTCGGGAAGAGTGAAAGACGCGCACGTTCATTTTCAGAGCTTCTAGACCTTCCTATAAGAAGTTAGCCAAAAAGTAGCTTCGAAAAACGCTTAGGTTAAGTTTCAGAGTTGCATCTAATGTAAAGAAGCTGGACTTAGACATAATTTCACTCTCACAACATTATGGCTGGTTGGAGACAGTCCGAACCACAAATACCGGGTCCATGGTTCTGGCCATATACTGGGGGGACGGGGACGACTCCCATTAACCCCTGACTATACCGGGGATACGCGTTTCACACTGCCTTACTGGTCTGTGCTGAAGCAGGGCATTCTGGCAGCCAAGTGGCTTGACCTTTATTAGTGAGCCTGGTTACCCCCTCTCGGAACCACAGACTTAGAAATCGCCAGCTCATATACAGTGCATAAAATATATTTATATATATATACCCTTATACACCATTTTAATAAAAAATATCACAAAATTCTTCTAAGTCCCTCGGGAAGAGTGAAAGACGCGCACGTTCATTTTCAGAACTCCTAGACCTTCCTATAAGAAGTTAGCCAAAAAGTAGCTTCGAAAAACGCTTAGGTTAAGTTTCAGAGTTGCTTCTAATGTACCAAAGCTGGACTTAGACATAATTTCACTCTCACAACATTATGGCTGGTTGGAGACAGTCCGAACCACAAGTACTGGGTCCATGGTTCTGGGCGTATACTGGGGGGACGGGGACGACTCCCATTAACCCCTGACTATACCGGGGATACGCTTATCACAATGCCTTTCTGGTCTGTGCTGAAGCAGGGCATTCTGGCAACCAATTGGCTTGACTTTTATTAGTGAGCCTGGTTACCCCCTCTCGGAACCACAGACTTAGAAATCGCCAGCTCATATACAGAGCATAAAATATATTTATATATATACCCTTATACACCATTTTAATAAAAAATATCACAAAATTCTTCTACGTCCCTCGGGAAGAGTGAAAGACGCGCACGTTCATTTTCAGAGCTTCTAGACCTTCCTATAAGAAGTTAGCCAAAAAGTAGCTTCGAAAAACGCTTAGGTTAAGTTTCAGAGTTGCATCTAATGTAAAGAAGCTGGACTTAGACATAATTTCACTCTCACAACATTATGGATGGTTGGAGACAGTCCGAACCACAAATACCGGGTCCATGGTTCTGGCCATATACTGGGGGGACGGGGACGACTCCCATTAACCCCTGACTATACCGGGGATACGCTTATCACAATGCCTTACTGGTCTGTGCTGAAGCAGGGCATTCTGGCAGCCAATTGGCTTGACTTTTATTAGTGAGCCTGGTTACCCCCTCTCGAAACCACAGACTTAGAAATCGCCAGCTCATAAACAGTGCATAAAATAAATGTATATATATATACCCTTATACACCATTTTAATAAAAAATATCACAAAATTCTTCTACGTCCCTCGGGAAGAGTGAAAGACGCGCACGTTCATTTTCAGAGCTCCTAGACCTTCCTATAAGAAGTTAGCCAAAAAGTAGCTTCGAAAAACGCTTAGGTTAAGTTTCAGAGTTGCATCTAATGTAAAGAAGCTGGACTTAGACATAATTTCACTCTCATAACATTATGGCTGGTTGGAGACAGTCCGAACCACAAATACCGGGTCCATGGTTCTGGCCATATACTGGGGGGACGGGGACGACTCCCATTAACCCCTGACTATACCGGGGATACGCTTATCACAATGCCTTACTGGTCTGTGCTGAAGCAGGGCATTCTGGCAGCCAATTGGCTTGACCTTTATTTGTGAGCCTGGTTACCCCCTCTCGGAACCACAGACTTAGAAATCGCCAGCTCATATACAGTGCATAAAATAAATTTATATATATATACCCTTATACACCATTTTAATAAAAAATATCACAAAATTCTTCTAAGTCCCTCGGGAAGAGTGAAAGACGCGCACGTTCATTTTCAGAGCTCCTAGACCTTCCTATAAGAAGTTAGCCAAAAAGTAGCTTCGAAAAACGCTTAGGTTAAGTTTCAGAGTTGCTTCTAATGTACCAAAGCTGGACTTAGACATAATTTCACTCTCACAACATTATGGCTGGTTGGAGACAGTCCGAACCACAATTACCGGGTCCATGGTTCTGGGCGTATACTGGGGGGACGGGGACGACTCCCATTAACCCCTGACTATACCGGGGATACGCTTATCACAATGCCTTTCTGGTCTGTGCTGAAGCAGGGCATTCTGGCAGCCAATTGGCTTGACTTTTATTAGTGAGCCTGGTTACCCCCTCTCGAAATCACAGACTTAGAAATCGCCAGCTCATAAACAGTGCATAAAATAAATTTATATATATATACCCTTATACACCATTTTAATAAAAAATATCACAAAATTCTTCTAAGTCCCTCGGGAAGAGTGAAAGACGCGCACGTTCATTTTCAGAGCTCCTAGACCTTCCTATAAGAAGTTAGCTAAAAAGTAGCTTCGAAAAACGCTTAGGTTAAGTTTCAGATTTGCATCTAATGTACCGAAGCTGGACTTAGACATAATTTCACTCTCACAACATTATGGCTGGTTGGAGACAGTCCGAACCACAAATACCGGGTCCATGGTTCTGGCCATATACTGGGGGGACGGGGACGACTCCCATTAACCCCTGACTATACCGGGGATACGCTTATCACAATGCCTTACTGGTCTGTGCTGAAGCAGGGCATTCTGGCAGCCAAGTGGCTTGACCTTTATTAGTGAGCCTGGTTACCCCCTCTCGGAACCACAGACTTAGAAATCGCCAGCTCATATACAGTGCATAAAATATATTTATATATATACCCTTATACACCATTTTAAAAAATATCACAAAATTCTTCTAAGTCCCTCGGGAAGAGTGAAAGACGCGCACGTTCATTTTCAGAGCTCCTAGACCTTCCTATAAGAAGTTAGCTAAAAAGTAGCTTCGAAAAACGCTTAGGTTAAGTTTCAGATTTGCATCTAATGTACCGAAGCTGGACTTAGACATAATTTCACTCTCACAACATTATGGCTGGTTGGAGACAGTCCGAACCACAAATACCGGGTCCATGGTTCTGGCCATATACTGGGGGGACGGGGACGACTCCCATTAACCCCTGACTATACCGGGGATACGCTTATCACAATGCCTTACTGGTCTGTGCTGAAGCAGGGCATTCTGGCAGCCAATTGGCTTGACTTTTATTAGTGAGCCTGGTTACCCCCTCTCGAAACCACAGACTTAGAAATCGCCAGCTCATAAACAGTGCATAAAATAAATGTATATATATATATACCCTTATACACCATTTTAATAAAAAATATCACAAAATTCTTCTACGTCCCTCGGGAAGAGTGAAAGACGCGCACGTTCATTTTCAGAGCTTCTAGACCTTCCTATAAGAAGTTAGCCAAAAAGTAGCTTCGAAAAACGCTTAGGTTAAGTTTCAGAGTTGCATCTAATGTAAAGAAGCTGGACTTAGACATAATTTCACTCTCACAACATTATGGCTGGTTGGAGACAGTCCGAACCACAAATACCGGGTCCATGGTTCTGGCCATATACTGGGGGGACGGGGACGACTCCCATTAACCCCTGACTATACCGGGGATACGCTTATCACAATGCCTTACTGGTCTGTGCTGAAGCAGGGCATTCTGGCAGCCAATTGGCTTGACCTTTATTTGTGAGCCTGGTTACCCCCTCTCGGAACCACAGACTTAGAAATCGCCAGCTCATATACAGTGCATAAAATAAATTTATATATATATACCCTTATACACCATTTTAATAAAAAATATCACAAAATTCTTCTAAGTCCCTCGGGAAGAGTGAAAGACGCGCACGTTCATTTTCAGAGCTCCTAGACCTTCCTATAAGAAGTTAGCCAAAAAGTAGCTTCGAAAAACGCTTAGGTTAAGTTTCAGAGTTGCTTCTAATGTACCAAAGCTGGACTTAGACATAATTTCACTCTCACAACATTATGGCTGGTTGGAGACAGTCCGAACCACAATTACCGGGTCCATGGTTCTGGGCGTATACTGGGGGGACGGGGACGACTCCCATTAACCCCTGACTATACCGGGGATACGCTTATCACAATGCCTTTCTGGTCTGTGCTGAAGCAGGGCATTCTGGCAGCCAATTGGCTTGACTTTTATTAGTGAGCCTGGTTACCCCCTCTCGGAACCACAGACTTAGAAATCGCCAGCTCATATACAGTGCATAAAATATATTTATATATATACCCTTATACACCATTTTAATAAAAAATATCACAAAATTCTTCTAAGTCCCTCGGGAAGAGTGAAAGACGCGCACGTTCATTTTCAGAGCTCCTAGACCTTCCTATAAGAAGTTAGCTAAAAAGTAGCTTCGAAAAACGCTTAGGTTAAGTTTCAGATTTGCATCTAATGTACCGAAGCTGGACTTAGACATAATTTCACTCTCACAACATTATGGCTGGTTGGAGACAGTCCGAACCACAAATACCGGGTCCATGGTTCTGGCCATATACTGGGGGGACGGGGACGACTCCCATTAACCCCTGACTATACCGGGGATACGCTTATCACAATGCCTTTCTGGTCTGTGCTGAAGCATGGCATTCTGGCAGCCAATTGGCTTGACTTTTATTAGTGAGCCTGGTTACCCCCTCTCGGAAGCACAGACTTAGAAATCGCCAGCTCATATACAGTGCATAAAATATATTTATATATATACCCTAATACATCATTTTAATAAAAAATATCACAAAATTCTTCTAAGTCCCTCAGGAAGAGTGAAAGACGCGCACGTACATTTTCAGAGCTCCTAGACCTTCCTATAAGAAGTTAGCCAAAAAGTAGCTTCGAAAAACGCTTAGGTTAAGTTTCAGAGTTGCTTCTAATGTACCGAAGCTGGACTTAGACATACTGTAATTTCACTCTCACAACATTATGGCTGGTTGGAGACAGTCCGAACCACAAATACCGGGTCCATGGTTCTGGCCATATACTGGGGGGACGGGGGGGACTCCCATTAACCCCTGACTATACCGGGGATACGCGTATAACACTGCCTTACTGGTCTGTGCTGAAGCAGGGCATTCTGGCAGCCAAGTGGCTTGACCTTTATTAGTGAGCCTGGTTACCCCCTCTCGGAACCACAGACTTAGAAATCGCCAGCTCATATACAGTGCATAAAATATATTTATATATATACCCTTATACACCATTTTAATAAAAAATATCACAAAATTCTTCTAAGTCCCTCGGGAAGAGTGAAAGACGCGCACGTGCATTTTCAGAACTCCTAGACCTTCCTATAAGAAGTTAGCCAAAAAGTAGCTTCGAAAAACGCTTAGGTTAAGTTACAGAGTTGCTTCTAATGTACCAAAGCTGGACTTAGACATAATTTCACTCTCACAACATTATGGCTGGTTGGAGACAGTCCGAACCACAAGTACTGGGTCCATGGTTCTGGGCGTATACTGGGGGGACGTGGACGACTCCCATTAACCCATGACTATACCGGGGATACGCTTATCACAATGCCTTTCTGGTCTGTGCTGAAGCAGGGCATTCTGGCAACCAATTGGCTTGACTTTTATTAGTGAGCCTGGTTACCCCCTCTCGGAACCACAGATTTAGAAATCGCCAGCTCATATACAGTGCATAAAATATATTTATATATATACCCTTATACACCATTTTAATAAAAAATATCACAAAATTCTTCTACGTCCCTCGGGAAGAGTGAAAGACGCGCACGTTCATTTTCAGAGCTCCTAGACCTTCCTATAAGAAGTTAGCCAAAAAGTAGCTTCGAAAAACGCTTAGGTTAAGTTTCAGAGTTGCATCTAATGTAAAGAAGCTGGACTTAGACATAATTTCACTCTCACAACATTATGGCTGGTTGGAGACAGTCCGAACCACAAATACCGGGTCCATGGTTCTGGCCATATACTGGGGGGACGGGGACGACTCCCATTAACCCCTGACTATACCGGGGATACGCGTATCACACTGCCTTACTGGTCTGTGCTGAAGAAGGGCATTCTGGCAGCCAAGTGGCTTGACCTTTATTAGTGAGCCTGGTTACCCCCTCTCGGAACCACAGACTTAGAAATCGCCAGCTCATATACAGTGCATAAAATATATTTATATATATACCCATATACACCATTTTAATAAAAAATATCACAAAATTCTTCTAAGTCCCTCGGGAAGAGTGAAAGACGCGCACGTTCATTTTCAGAACTTCTAGACCTTCCTATAAGAAGTTAGCCAAAAAGTAGCTTCGAAAAACGCTTAGGTTAAGTTTCAGAGTTGCTTCTAATGTACCAAAGCTGGACTTAGACATAATTTCACTCTCACAACATTATGGCTGGTTGGAGACAGTCCGAACCACAATTACCGGGTCCATGGTTCTGGGCGTATACTGGGGGGACGGGGACGACTCCCATTAACCCCTGACTATACCGGGGATACGCTTATCACAATGCCTTTCTGGTCTGTGCTGAAGCATGGCATTCTGGCAGCCAATTGGCTTGACTTTTATTAGTGAGCCTGGTTACCCCCTCTCGGAACCACAGACTTAGAAATCGCCAGCTCATATACAGTGCATAAAATATATTTATATATATACCCTTATACATCATTTTAATAAAAAATATCACAAAATTCTTCTAAGTCCCTCAGGAAGAGTGAAAGACGCGCACGTTCATTTTCAGAGCTCCTAGACCTTCCTATAAGAAGTTAGCCAAAAAGTAGCTTCGAAAAACGCTTAGGTTAATTTTCAGAGTTGCTTCTAATGTACCGAAGCTGGACTTAGACATAATTTCACTCTCACAACATTATGGCTGGTTGGAGACAGTCCGAACCACAAATAACGGGTCCATGGTTCTGGCCATATACTGGGGGGACGGGGACGACTCCCATTAACCCCTGACTATACCGGGGATACGCGTATCACACTGCCTTACTGGTCTGTGCTGAAGCAGGGCATTCTGGCAGCCAAGTGGCTTGACTTTTATTAGTGAGCCTGGTTACCCCCTCTCGGAACCACAGACTTAGAAATCGCCAGCTCATATACAGTGCATAAAATATATTTATATATATACCCTTATACACCATTTTAATAAAAAATATCACAAAATTCTTCTAAGTACCTCGGGAAGAGTGAAAGACGCGCACGTACATTTTCAGAGCTCCTAGACCTTCCTATAAGAAGTTAGCCATAAAGTATCTTCGAAAAACGCTTAGGTTAAGTTTCAGAGTTGCTTCTAATGTACCAAAGCTGGACTTAGACATAATTTCACTCTCACAACATTATGGCTGGTTGGAGACAGTCCGAACCACAATTACCGGGTACATGGTTCTGGGCGTATACTGGGGGGACGGGGACGACTCCCATTAACCCCTGACTATACCGGGGATACGCTTATCACAATGCCTTTCTGGTCTGTGCTGAAACATGGCATTCTGGCAGCCAATTGGCTTGACTTTTATTAGTGAGCCTGGTTACCCCCTCTCGGAACCACAGACTTAGAAATCGCCAGCTCATATACAGTGCATAAAATATATTTATATATATACCCTTTTACATCATTTTAATAAAAAATATCACAAAATTCTTCTAAGTCCCTCAGGAAGAGTGAAAGACGCGCACGTTCATTTTCAGAGCTCCTAGACCTTCCTATAAGAAGTTAGCCAAAAAGTAGCTTCGAAAAACGCTTAGGTTAAGTTTCAGGGTTGCTTCTAATGTACCGAAGCTGGACTTAGACATACTGTAATTTCACTCTCACAACATTATGGCTGGTTGGAGACATTCCGAACCACAAATACCGGGTCCATGGTTCTGGCCATATACTGGGGGGACGGGGACGACTCCCATTAACCCCTGACTACACCGGCGATATGCTTATCACAATGCCTTACTGGTCTGTGCTGAAGCAGGGCATTCTGGCAGCCAAGTGGCTTGACCTTTATTAGTGAGCCTGGTTACCCCCTCTCGGAACCACAGACTTAGAAATCGCCAGCTCATATACAGTGCATAAAATATATTTATATATATACCCTTATACACCATTTTAATAAAAAATATCACAAAATTCTTCTAAGTCCCTCGGGAAGAGTGAAAGACGCGCACGTTCATTTTCAGAACTCCTAGACCTTTCTATAAGAAGTTAGCCAAAAAGTAGCTTCGAAAAACGCTTAGGTTAAGTTTCAGAGTTGCTTCTAATGTACCGAAGCTGGACTTAGACATACTGTAATTTCACTCTCACAACATTATGGCTGGTTGGAGACAGTCCGAACCACAAGTACTGGGTCCATGGTTCTGGGCGTATACTGGGGGGACGTGGACGACTCCCATTAACCCATGACTATACCGGGGATACGCTTATAACAATGCCTTTCTGGTCTGTGCTGAAGCAGGGCATTCTGGCAACCAATTGGCTTGACTTTTATTAGTGAGCCTGGTTACCCCCTCTCGGAACCACAGATTTAGAAATCGCCAGCTCATATACAGTGCATAAAATATATTTATATATATACCCTTATACACCATTTTAATAAAAAATATCACAAAATTCTTCTACGTCCCTCGGGAAGAGTGAAAGACGCGCACGTTCATTTTCAGAGCTCCTAGACCTTCCTATAAGAAGTTAGCCAAAAAGTAGCTTCGAAAAACGCTTAGGTTAAGTTTCAGAGTTGCATCTAATGTACCGAAGCTGTCCTTAGACATAATTTCACTCTCACAACATTATGGCTGGTTGGAGACAGTCCGAACCACAAATACCGGGTCCATGGTTCTGGCAATATACTGGGGGGACGGGGACGACTCCCATTAACCCCTGACTATACCGGGGATACGCTTATCACAATGCCTTTCTGGTCTGTGCTGAAGCAGGGCATTCTGGCAACCAATTGGCTTGACTTTTATTAGTGAGCCTGGTTACCCCCTCTCGGAACCACAGACTTAGAAATCGCCAGCTCATATACAGTGCATAAAATATATTTATATATATACCCTTATACACCATTTTAATAAAAAATATCACAAAATTCTTCTAAGTACCTCGGGAAGAGTGAAAGACGCGCACGTACATTTTCAGAGCTCCTAGACCTTCCTATAAGAAGTTAGCCATAAAGTATCTTCGAAAAACGCTTAGGTTAAGTTTCATGTTGCTTCTAATGTACCAAAGCTGGACTTAGACATAATTTCACTCTCACAACATTATGGCTGGTTGGAGACAGTCCGAACCACAATTACCGGGTCCATGGTTCTGGGCGTATACTGGGGGGACGGGGACGACTCCCATTAACCCCTGACTATACCGGGGATACGCTTATCACAATGCCTTTCTGGTCTGTGCTGAAGCATGGCATTCTGGCAGCCAATTGGCTTGACTTTTATTAGTGAGCCTGGTTACCCCCTCTCGGAACCACAGACTTAGAAATCGCCAGCTCATATACAGTGCATAAAATATATTTATATATATACCCTTTTACATCATTTTAATAAAAAATATCACAAAATTCTTCTAAGTCCCTCAGGAAGAGTGAAAGACGCGCACGATCATTTTCAGAGCTCCTAGACCTTCCTATAAGAAGTTAGCCAAAAGGTAGCTTCGAAAAACGCTTAGGTTAAGTTTCAGAGTTGCTTCTAATGTACCGAAGCTGGACTTAGACATACTGTAATTTCACTCTCACAACATTATGGCTGGTTGGAGACAGTCCGAACCACAAATACCGGGTCCATGGTTCTGGCCATATACTGGGGGGACGGGGACGACTCCCATTAACCCCTGACTATACCGGGGATACGCGTATCACACTGCCTTACTGGTCTGTGCTGAAGCAGGGCATTCTGGCAGCCAAGTGGCTTGACCTTTATTAGTGAGCCTGGTTACCCCCTCTCGTAACCACAGACTTAGAAATTGCCAGCTCATATACAGTGCATAAAATATATTTATATATATATACCCTTATACACCATTTTAATAAAAAATATCACAAAATTCTTCTAAGTCCCTCGGGAAGAGTGAAAGACGCGCACGTTCATTTTCAGAACTCCTAGACCTTCCTATAAGAAGTTAGCCAAAAAGTAGCTTCGAAAAACGCTTAGGTTAAGTTTCAGAGTTGCATCTAATGTAAAGAAGCTGGACTTAGACATACAGTAATTTCACTCTCACAACATTATGGCTGGTTGGAGACAGTCCGAACCACAAATACCGGGTCCATGGTTCTGGCCATATACTGGGGGGACGGGGACGACTCCCATTAACCCCTGACTATACCGGGGATACGCTTATCACAATGCCTTACTGGTCTGTGCTGAAGCAGGGCATTCTGGCAGCCAATTGGCTTGACCTTTATTTGTGAGCCTGGTTACCCCCTCTCGGAACCACAGACTTAGAAATCGCCAGCTCATATACAGTGCATAAAATAAATTTATATATATATACCCTTATACACCATTTTAATAAAAAATATCACAAAATTCTTCTAAGTCCCTCGGGAAGAGTGAAAGACGCGCACGTTCATTTTCAGAGCTCCTAGACCTTCCTATAAGAAGTTAGCCAAAAAGTAGCTTCGAAAAACGCTTAGGTTAAGTTTCAGAGTTGCTTCTAATGTACCAAAGCTGGACTTAGACATAATTTCACTCTCACAACATTATGGCTGGTTGGAGACAGTCCGAACCACAAGTACCGGGTCCATGGTTCTGGGC
Source organism: Ascaphus truei (assembly GCF_040206685.1). Taxonomy (NCBI): domain Eukaryota; kingdom Metazoa; phylum Chordata; class Amphibia; order Anura; family Ascaphidae; genus Ascaphus; species Ascaphus truei. Next base: position 264,106,122 of record NC_134484.1, read on the forward strand.
GTATACTGGGGGGACGGGGACGACTCCCATTAACCCCTGACTATACCGGGGATACGCTTATCACAATGCCTTTCTGGTCTGTGCTGAAGCAGGGCATTCTGGCAGCCAATTGGCTTGACTTTTATTAGTGAGCCTGGTTACCCCCTCTCGAAACCACAGACTTAGAAATCGCCAGCTCATAAACAGTGCATAAAATAAATTTATATATATATACCCTTATACACCATTTTAATAAAAAATATCACAAAATTCTTCTAAGTCCCTCGGGAAGAGTGAAAGACGCGCACGTTCATTTTCAGAGCTCCTAGACCTTCCTATAAGAAGTTAGCTAAAAAGTAGCTTCGAAAAACGCTTAGGTTAAGTTTCAGAGTTGCATCTAATGTACCGAAGCTGGACTTAGACATAATTTCACTCTCACAACATTATGGCTGGTTGGAGACAGTCCGAACCACAAATACCGGGTCCATGGTTCTGGCCATATACTGGGGGTACGGGGACGACTCCCATTAACCCCTGACTATACCGGGGATACGCTTATCACAATGCCTTACTGGTCTGTGCTGAAGCAGGGCATTCTGGCAGCCAAGTGGCTTGACCTTTATTAGTGAGCCTGGTTACCCCCTCTCGGAACCATAGACTTAGAAATCGCCAGCTCATATACAGTGCATAAAATATATTTATATATATACCCTTATACACCATTTTAATAAAAAATATCACAAAATTCTTCTAAGTCCCTCGGGAAGAGTGAAAGACGCGCACGTACATTTTCAGAGCTCCTAGACCTTCCTATAAGAAGTTAGCCATAAAGTATCTTCGAAAAACGCTTAGGTTAAGTTTCAGAGTTGCTTCTAATGTACCAAAGCTGGACTTAGACATAATTTCACTCTCACAACATTATGGCTGGTTGGAGACAGTCCGAAAGACAATTACCGGGTCCATGGTTCTGGGCGTATACTGGGGGGACGGGGACGACTCCCATTAACCCCTGACTATACCGGGGATACGCTTATCACAATGCCTTTCTGGTCTGTGCTGTAGCAGGGCATTCTGGCAACCAATTGGCTTGACTTTTATTAGTGAGCCTGGTTACCCCCTCTCGGAACCACAGACTTAGAAATCGCCAGCTCATATACAGTGCATAAAATATATTTATAGATATACCCTTATACACCATTTTAATAAAAAATATCACAAAATTCTTCTACGTTCCTCGGGAAGAGTGAAAGACGCGCACGTTCATTTTCAGAGCTCCTAGACCTTCCTATAAGAAGTTAGCCAAAAAGTAGCTTCGAAAAACGCTTAGGTTAAGTTTCAGAGTTGCATCTAATGTAAAGATGCTGCACTTAGACATAATTTCACTCTCACAACATTATGGCTGGTTGGAGACAGTCCGAACCACAAATACCGGGTCCATGGTTCTGGCAATATACTGGGGGGACGGGGACGACTCCCATTAACCCCTGACTATACCGGGGATACGCTTATCACAATGCCTTACTGGTCTGTGCTGAAGCAGGGCATTCTGGCAGCCAATTGGCTTGACCTTTATTTGTGAGCCTGGTTACCCCCTCTCGGAACCACAGACTTAGAAATCGCCAGCTCATATACAGTGCATAAAATAAATTTATATATATATACCCTTATACACCATTTTAATAAAAAATATCACAAAATTCTTCTAAGTCCCTCGGGAAGAGTGAAAGACGCGCACGTTCATTTTCAGAGCTCCTAGACCTTCCTATAAGAAGTTAGCCAAAACGTAGCTTCGAAAAACGCTTAGGTTAAGTTTCAGAGTTGCTTCTAATGTACCAAAGCTGGACTTAGACATAATTTCACTCTCACAACATTATGGCTGGTTGGAGACAGTCCGAACCACAAATACCGGGTCCATGGTTCTGGCCATATACTGGGGGGACGGGGACGACTCCCATTAACCCCTGACTATACCGGGGATACGCTTATCACAATGCCTTACTGGTCTGTGCTGAAGCAGGGCATTCTGGCAGCCAATTGGCTTGACCTTTATTTGTGAGCCTGGTTACCCCCTCTCGGAACCACAGACTTAGAAATCGCCAGCTCATATACAGTGCATAAAATAAATTTATATATATATACCCTTATACACCATTTTAATAAAAAATATCACAAAATTCTTCTAAGTCCCTCGGGAAGAGTGAAAGACGCGCACGTTCATTTTCAGAGCTCCTAGACCTTCCTATAAGAAGTTAGCCAAAAAGTAGCTTCGAAAAACGCTTAGGTTAAGTTTCAGAGTTGCTTCTAATGTACCAAAGCTGGACTTAGACATAATTTCACTCTCACAACATTATGGCTGGTTGGAGACAGTCCGAACCACAAGTACTGGGTCCATGGTTCTGGGCGTATACTGGGGGGACGGGGACGACTCCCATTAACCCCTGACTATACCGGGGATACGCTTATCACAATGCCTTACTGGTCTGTGCTGAAGCAGGGCATTCTGGCAGCCAATTGGCTTGACTTTTATTAGTGAGCCTGGTTACCCCCTCTCGAAACCACAGACTTAGAAATCGCCAGCTCATAAACAGTGCATAAAATAAATTTATATATATATACCCTTATACACCATTTTAATAAAAAATATCACAAAATTCTTCTAAGTACCTCGGGAAGAGTGAAAGACGCGCACGTTCATTTTCAGAGCTCCTAGACCTTCCTATAAGAAGTTAGCTAAAAAGTAGCTTCGAAAAACGCTTAGGTTAAGTTTCAGAGTTGCATCTAATGTACCGAAGCTGGACTTAGACATAATTTCACTCTCACAACATTATGGCTGGTTGGAGACAGTCCGAACCACAAATACCGGGTCCATGGTTCTGGCCATATACTGGGGGGACGGGGACGACTCCCATTAACCCCTGACTATAACGGGGATACGCTTATCACAATGCCTTACTGGTCTGTGCTGAAGCAGGGCATTCTGGCAGCCAAGTGGCTTGACCTTTATTAGTGAGCCTGGTTACCCCCTCTCGGAACCACAGACTTAGAAATCGCCAGCTCATATACAGTGCATAAAATATATTTATATATATACCCTTATACACCATTTTAATAAAAAATATCACAAAATTCTTCTAAGTCCCTCGGGAAGAGTGAAAGACGCGCACGTACATTTTCAGAGCTCCTAGACCTTCCTATAAGAAGTTAGCCATAAAGTATCTTCGAAAAACGCTTAGGTTAAGTTTCAGAGTTGCTTATAATGTACCGAAGCTGGACTTAGACATACTGTAATTTCACTCTCACAACATTATGGCTGGTTGGAGACAGTCCGAACCACAAATACCGGGTCCATGGTTATGGCCATATACTGGGGGGACGGGGACGACTCCCATTAACCCCTGACTATACCGGGGATACGCGTATCACACTGCCTTACTGGTCTGTGCTGAAGCAGGGCATTCTGGCAGCCAAGTGGCTTGACCTTTATTAGTGAGCCTGGTTACCCCCTCTCGGAACCACAGACTTAGAAATCGCCAGCTCATATACAGTGCATAAAATATATTTATATATATACCCTTATACACCATTTTAATAAAAAATATCACAAAATTCTTCTAAGTCCCTCGGGAAGAGTTAAAGACGCGCACGTTCATTTTTAGAACTCCTAGACCTTCCTATAAGAAGTTAGCCAAAAAGTAGCTTCGAAAAACGCTTAGGTTAAGTTTCAGAGTTGCATCTAATGTAAAGAAGCTGGACTTAGACATAATTTCACTCTCACAACATTATGGCTGGTTGGAGACAGTCCGAACCACAAATACCGGGTCCATGGTTCTGGCCATATACTGGGGGGACGGGGACGACTCCCATTAACCCCTGACTATAACGGGGATACGCTTATCACAATGCCTTACTGGTCTGTGCTGAAGCAGGGCATTCTGGCAGCCAAGTGGCTTGACCTTTATTAGTGAGCCTGGTAACCCCCTCTCGGAACCACAGACTTAGAAATCGCCAGCTCATATACAGTGCATAAAATATATTTATATATATACCCTTATACACCATTTTAATAAAAAATATCACAAAATTCTTCTAAGTCCCTCGGGAAGAGTGAAAGACGCGCACGTACATTTTCAGAGCTCCTAGACCTTCCTATAAGAAGTTAGCCATAAAGTATCTTCGAAAAACGCTTAGGTTAAGTTTCAGAGTTGCTTCTAATGTACCGAAGCTGGACTTAGACATACTGTAATTTCACTCTCACAACATTATGGCTGGTTGGAGACAGTCCGAACCACAAATACCGGGTCCATGGTTCTGGCCATATACTGGGGGGACGGGGACGACTCCCATTAACCCCTGACTATACCGGGGATACGCGTATCACACTGCCTTACTGGTCTGTGCTGAAGCAGGGCATTCTGGCAGCCAAGTGGCTTGACCTTTATTAGTGAGCCTGGTTACCCCCTCTCGGAACCACAGACTTAGAAATCGCCAGCTCATATACAGTGCATAAAATATATTTATATATATACCCTTATACACCATTTTAATAAAAAATATCACAAAATTCTTCTAAGTCCCTCGGGAAGAGTGAAAGACGCGCACGTTCATTTTTAGAACTCCTAGACCTTCCTATAAGAAGTTAGCCAAAAAGTAGCTTCGAAAAACGCTTAGGTTAAGTTTCAGAGTTGCATCTAATGTAAAGAAGCTGGACTTAGACATAATTTCACTCTCACAACATTATGGCTGGTTGGAGACAGTCCGAACCACAAGTACCGGGTCCATGGTTCTGGGCGTATACTGGGGGGACGGGGACGACTCCCATTAACCCCTGACTATACCGGGGATACGCTTATCACAATGCCTTTCTGGTCTGTGCTGAAGCAGGGCATTCTGGCAGCCAATTGGCTTGACTTTTATTAGTGAGCCTGGTTACCCCCTCTCGGAACCACAGACTTAGAAATCGCAATCTCATATACAGTGCATAAAATAAATTTATATATATATATACCCTTATACACCATTTTAATAAAAAATATCACAAAATTCTTCTAAGTCCCTCGGGAAGAGTGAAAGACGCGCACGTTCATTTTCAGAGCTCCTAGACCTTCCTATAAGTAGTTAGCTAAAAAGTAGCTTCGAAAAACGCTTAGGTTAAGTTTCAGAGTTGCATCTAATGTACCGAAGCAGGACTTAGACATAATTTCACTCTCACAACATTATGGCTGGTTGGAGACAGTCCGAACCACAAGTACCGGGTCCATGGTTCTGGGCGTATACTGGGGGGACGGGGACGACTCCCATTAACCCCTGACTATACCGGGGATACGCTTATCACAATGCCTTTCTGGTCTGTGCTGAAGCAGGGCATTCTGGCAGCCAATTGGCTTGACTTTTATTAGTGAGCCTGGTTACCCCCTCTCGGAACCACAGACTTAGAAATCGCCAGCTCATATACAGTGCATAAAATAAATTTATATATATATACCCTTATACACCATTTTAATAAAAAATATCACAAAATTCTTCTAAGTCCCTCGAGAAGAGTGAAAGACGCGCACGTTCATTTTCAGAGCTCCTAGACCTTCCTATAAGTAGTTAGCTAAAAAGTAGCTTCGAAAAACGCTTAGGTTAAGTTTCAGAGTTGCATCTAATGTACCGAAGCAGGACTTAGACATAATTTCACTCTCACAACATTATGGCTGGTTGGAGACAGTCCGAACCACAAATACCGGGTCCATGGTTCTGGCCATATACTGGGGGGACGGGGACGACTCCCATTAACCCCTGACTATACCGGGGATACGCTTATCACAATGCCTTACTGGTCTGTGCTGAAGCAGGGCATTCTGGCAGCCAAGTGGCTTGACCTTTATTAGTGAGCCTGGTTACCCCCTCTCGGAACCACAGACTTAGAAATCGCCAGCTCATATACAGTGCATAAAATATATTTATATATATACCCTTATACACCATTTTAATAAAAAAATATCACAAAATTCTTCTAAGTCCCTCGGGAAGAGTGAAAGACGCGCACGTTCATTTTCAGAGCTCCTAGACCTTCCTATAAGAAGTTAGCCAAAAAGTAGCTGCGAAAAACGCTTAGGTTAAGTTTCAGAGTTGCTTCTAATGTACCGAAGCTGGACTTAGACATAATTTCACTCTCACAACATTATGGCTGGTTGGAGACAGTCCGAGCCACAAATACCGGGTCCATGGTTCTGGCCATATACTGGGGGGACGGGGACATCTCCCATTAACCCCTGACTATACCGGGGATACGCGTATCACACTGCCTTACTGGTCTGTGCTGAAGCAGGGCATTCTGGCAGCCAAGTGGCTTGACCTTTATTAGTGAGCCTGGTTACCCCCTCTCGGAACCACAGACTTAGAAATCGCCAGCTCATATACAGTGCATAAAATATATTTATATATATACCCTTATACACCATTTTAATAAAAAATATCACAAAATTCTTCTAAGTCCCTCGGGAAGAGTGAAAGACGCGCACGTTAATTTTCAGAGCTCCTAGACCTTCCTATAAGAAGTTAGCCAAAAAGTAGCTTCGAAAAACGCTTAGGTTAAGTTTCAGAGTTGCTCCTAATGTACCAAAGCTGGACTTAGACATAATTTCACTCTCACAACATTATGGCTGGTTGGAGACAGTCCGAACCACAAGTACTGGGTCCATGGTTCTGGGCGTATACTGGGGGGACGGGGACGACTCCCATTAACCCCTGACTATACCGGGGTTACGCTTATCACAATGCCTTTCTAGTCTGTGCTGAAGCAGGGCATTCTGGCAGCCAATTGGCTTGACATTTATTATTGAGCCTGGTTACCCCCTCTCGGAACCACAGACTTAGAAATCGCCAGCTCATATACAGTGCATAAAATATATTTATATATATATACCCTTATACACCATTTTAATAAAAAATATCACAAAATTCTTCTAAGTCCCTCGGGAAGAGTGAAAGACGCGCACGTACATTTTCAGAGTTCCTAGACCTTCCTATAAGAAGTTAGCCAAAAAGTATCTTCGAAAAACGCTTAGGTTAAGTTTCAGAGTTGCTTATAATGTACCAAAGCTGGACTTAGACATAATTTCACTCTCACAACATTATGGCTGGTTGGAGACAGTCCGAACCACAATTACCGGGTCCATGGTTCTGGGCGTATACTGGGGGGACGGGGACGACTCCCATTAACCCCTGACTATACCGGGGATACGCTTATCACAATGCCTTTCTGGTCTGTGCTGAAGCAGGGCATTCTGGCAGCCAATTGGCTTGACTTTTATTAGTGAGCCTGGTTACCCCCTCTCGGAACCACAGACTTAGAAATCGCCAGCTCATATACAGTGCATAAAATATATTTATATATATACAGTACCCTTATACACCATTTTAATAAAAAATATCACAAAATTCTTCTAAGTCCCTCGGGAAGAGTGAAAGACGCGCACGTTCATTTTCAGAGCTCCTAGACCTTCCTATAAGAAGTTAGCCAAAAAGTAGCTTCGAAAAACGCTTAGGTTAAGTTTCAGAGTTGCATCTAATGTACCGAAGCTGGACTTAGACATAATTTCATTCTCACAACATTATGGCTGGTTGGAGACAGTCCGAACCACAAATACCGGGTCCATGGTTCTGGCCATATACTGGGGGGACGGGGGGGACTCCCATTAACCCCTGACTATACCGGGGATATGCTTATCACAATGCCTTACTGGTCTGTGCTGAAGCAGGGCATTCTGGCAGCCAAGTGGCTTGACCTTTATTAGTGAGCCTGGTTACCCCCTCTCGGAACCACAGACTTAGAAATCGCCAGCTCATATACAGTGCATAAAATATATTTATATATATACCCTTATACACCATTTTAATAAAAAATATCACAAAATTCTTCTAAGTCCCTCGGGAAGAGTGACAGACGCGCACGTTAATTTTCAGAGCTCCTAGACCTTCCTATAAGAAGTTAGCCAAAAAGTAGCTTCGAAAAACGCTTAGGTTAAGTTTCAGAGTTGCTTCTAATGTACCGAAGCTGGACTTAGACATAATTTCACTCTCACAACATTATGGCTGGTTGGAGACATTCCGAACCACAAATACCGGGTCCATGGTTCTGGCCATATACTGGGGGGACGGGGACGACTCCCATTAACCCCTGACTACACCGGCGATATGCTTATCACAATGCCTTACTGGTCTGTGCTGAAGCAGGGCATTCTGGCAGCCAAGTGGCTTGACCTTTATTAGTGAGCCTGGTTACCCCCTCTCGGAACCACAGACTTAGAAATCGCAAGCTCATATACAGTGCATAAAATATATTTATATATATACCCTTATACACCATTTAAATAAAAAATATCACAAAATTCTTCTAAGTCCCTCGGGAAGAGTGAAAGACGCGCACATACATTTTCAGAGCTCCTAGACCTTCCTATAAGAAGTTAGCCAAAAAGTATCTTCGAAAAATGCTTAGGTTAAGTTTCAGAGTTGCTTCTAATGTACCAAAGCTGGACTTAGACATAATTTCACTCTCACAACATTATGGCTGGTTGGAGACAGTCCGAACCACAATTACCGGGTCCATGGTTCTGGGCGTATACTGGGGGGACGGGGACGACTCCCATTAACCCCTGACTATACCGGGGATACGCTTATCACAATGCCTTTCTGGTCTGTGCTGAAGCAGGGCATTCTGGCAGCCAATTGGCTTGACTTTTATTAGTGAGCCTGGTTACCCCCTCTCGGAACCACAGACTTAGAAATGGCCAGCTCATATACAGTGCATAAAATATATTTATATATGTACCCTTATACACCATTTTAATAAAAAATATCACAAAATTCTTCTAAGTCCCTCGGGAAGAGTGAAAGACGCGCATGTTCATTTTCAGAGCTCCTAGACCTTCCTATAAGAAGTTAGCCAAAAAGTAGCTTCGAAAAACGCTTAGGTTAAGTTTGAGAGTTGCTTCTAATGTACCGAAGCTGGACTTAGACATAATTTCACTCTCACAACATTATGGCTGGTTGGAGACAGTCCGAACCACAAATACCGGGTCCATGGTTCTGGCCATATACTGGGGGGACGGGGACGACTCCCATTAACCCCTGACTATACCGGGGATACGCTTATCACAATGCCTTACTGGTCTGTGCTGAAGCAGGGCATTCTGGCAGCCAAGTGGCTTGACCTTTATTAGTGAGCCTGGTTACCCCCTCTCGGAACCACAGACTTAGAAATCGCCAGCTCATATACAGTGCATAAAATATATTTATATATATACCCTTATACACCATTTTAATAAAAAATATCACAAAATTCTTCTAAGTCCCTCGGGAAGAGTGAAAGACGCGCACGTTCATTTTCAGAGCTCCTAGACCTTCCTATAAGAAGTTAGCCAAAAAGTAGCTTCGAAAAACGCTTAGGTTAAGTTTCAGAGTTGCATCTAATGTACCGAAGCTGGACTTAGACATAATTTCACTCTCACAACATTATGGCTGGTTGGAGACAGTCCGAACCACAATTACCGGGTCCATGGTTCTGGGCGTATACTGGGGGGACGGGGACGACTCCCATTAACCCCTGACTATACCGGGGATACGCTTATAACAATGCCTTTCTGGTCTGTGCTGAAGCAGGGCATTCTGGCAGCCAATTGGCTTGACTTTAATTAGTGAGCCTGGTTACCCCCTCTCGGAACCACAGACTTAGAAATCGCCAGCTCATATACAGTGCATAAAATATATTTATATATATACCCTTATACACCATTTTAATAAAAAATATCACAAAATTCTTCTAAGTCCCTCGGGAAGAGTGAAAGACGCGCACGTTCATTTTCAGAGCTTCTAGACCTTCCTATAAGAAGTTAGCCAAAAAGTAGCTTCGAAAAACGCTTAGGTTAAGTTTCAGAGTTGCTTCTAATGTACCAAAGCTGGACTTAGACATAATTTCACTCTCACAACATTACTGTATGGCTGGTTGGAGACAGTCCGAACCACAAATACCGGGTCCATGGTTCTGGCCATATACTGGGGGGACGGGGACGACTCCCATTAACCCCTGACTATACCGGGGATACGCTTATCACAATGCCTTACTGGTCTGTGCTGAAGCAGGGCATTCTGGCAGCCAAGTGGTTTGACCTTTATTAGTGAGCCTGGTTACCCCCTCTCGGAACCACAGACTTAGAAATCGCCAGCTCATATACAGTGCATAAAATAAATTTATATATATATACCCTTATACACCATTTTTTATAAAAAATATCACAAAATTCTTCTAAGTCCCTCGGGAAGAGTGAAAGACGCGCACGTTCATTTTCAGAGCTCCTAGACCTTCCTATAAGAAGTTAGCCAAAAAGTAGCTTCGAAAAACGCTTAGGTTAAGTTTCAGAGTTGCTTCTAATGTACCAAAGCTGGACTTAGACATAATTTCACTCTCACAACATTACTGTATGGCTGGTTGGAGACAGTCCGAACCACAAATACCGGGTCCATGGTTCTGGCCATATGATGGGGGGACGGGGACGACTCCCATTAACCTCTGACTATACCGGGGATACGCTTATCACAATGCCTTACTGGTCTGTGCTGAAGCAGGGCATTCTGGCAGCCAAGTGGTTTGACCTTTATTAGTGAGCCTGGTTACCCCCTCTCGGAACCACAGAATTAGAAATCGCCAGCTCATATACAGTGCATAAAATAAATTTATATATATATACCCTTATACACCATTTTAATAAAAAATATCACAAAATTCTTCTAAGTCCCTCGGGAAGAGTGAAAGACGCGCACGTTCATTTTCAGAGCTCCTAGACCTTCCTATAAGAAGTTAGCCAAAAAGTAGCTTCGAAAAACGCTTAGGTTAAGTTTCAGAGTTGCTTCAAATGTACCAAAGCTGGACTTAGACATAATTTCACTCTCACAACATTATGGCTGGTTGGAGACAGTTCGAACCACAAATACCGGGTCCATGGTTCTGGCCATATACTGGGGGGACGGGGACGACTCCCATTAACCCCTGACTATACCGGGGATACGCTTATCACAATGCCTTACTGGTCTGTGCTGAAGCAGGGCATTCTGGCAGCCAAGTGGCTTGACCTTTATTAGTGAGCCTGGTTACCCCCTCTCGGAACCGCAGACTTAGAAATCGCCAGCTCATATACATGCATAAAATATATTTATATATATACCCTTATACACCATTTTAATAAAAAAAAATCACAAAATTCTTCTAAGTCCCTCGGGAAGAGTGAAAGACGCGCACGTTCATTTTCAGAGCTCCTAGATCTTCCTATAAGAAGTTAGCCAAAAAGTAGCTTCGAAAAACGCTTAGGTTAAGTTTCAGAGTTGCTTCTAATGTACCAAAGCTGGACTTAGACATAATTTCACTCTCACAACATTATGGCTGGTTGGAGACAGTCCGAACCACAAATACCGGGTCCATGGTTCTGGCCATATACTGGGGGGACGGGGACGACTCCCATTAACCCCTGACTATACCGGGGATACGCTTATCACAATGCCTTACTGGTCTGTGCTGAAGCAGGGCATTCTGGCAGCCAAGTGGCTTGACCTTTATTAGTGAGCCTGGTTACCCCCTCTCGGAACCACAGACTTAGAAATCGCCAGCTCATATACATGCATAAAATATATTTATATATATACCCTTATACACCATTTTAATAAAAAAAAATCACAAAATTCTTCTAAGTCCCTCGGGAAGAGTGAAAGACGCGCACGTTCATTTTCAGAGCTCCTAGACCTTCCTATAAGAAGTTAGCCAAAAAGTAGCTTCGAAAAACGCTTAGGTTAAGTTTCAGAGTTGCATCTAATGTACCGAAGCTGGACTTAGACATAATTTCACTCTCACAACATTATGGCTGGTTGGAGACAGTCCGAACCACAAATACCGGGTCCATGGTTCTGGCCATACAGTATACTGGGGGGACGGGGACGACTCCCATTAACCCCTGACTATACCGGCGATATGCTTATCACAATGCCTTACTGGTCTGTGCTGAAGCAGGGCATTCTGGCAGCCAAGCGGCTTGACCTTTATTAGTGAGCCTGGTTACCCCCTCTCGGTACCACAGACTTAGAAATCGCCAGCTCATATACAGTGCATAAAATATATTTATATATATACCCTTATACACCATTTTAATAAAAAAATATCACAAAATTCTTCTAAGTCCCTCGGGAAGAGTGAAAGACGCGCACGTACATTTTCAGAGCTCCTAGACCTTCCTATAAGAAGTTAGCCAAAAAGTAGCTTCGAAAAACGCTTAGGTTAAGTTTCAGAGTTGCTTCTAATGTACCAAAGCTGGACTTAGACATAATTTCACTCTCACAACATTATGGCTGGTTGGAGACAGTCCGAACCACAATTACCGGGTCCATGGTTCTGGGCGTATACTGGGGGGACGGGGACGACTCCCATTAACCCCTGACTATACCGGGGATACGCTTATCACAATGCCTTTCTGCTCTGTGCTGAAGCAGGGCATTCTGGCAGCCAATTGGCTTGACTTTTATTAGTGAGCCTGGTTACCCCCTCTCGGAACCACAGACTTAGAAATCGCCAGCTCATATACAGTGCATAAAATATATTTATATATATACCCTTATACACCATTTTAATAAAAAATATCACAAAATTCTTCTAAGTCCCTCGGGAAGAGTGAAAGACGCGCACGTTCATTTTCAGAGCTCCTAGACCTTCCTATAAGAAGTTAGCCAAAAAGTAGCTTCGAAAAACGCTTAGGTTAAGTTTGAGAGTTGCTTCTAATGTACCAAAGCTGGACTTAGACATAATTTCACTCTCACAACTTTACTGTATGGCTGGTTGGAGACAGTCCGAACCACAAATATCGGGTCCATGGTTCTGGCCATATACTGGGGGGACGGGGACGACTCCCATTAACCCCTGACTATACCGGGGATACGCTTATCACAATGCCTTACTGGTCTGTGCTGAAGCAGGGCATTCTGGCAGCCAAGTGGCTTGACCTTTATTAGTGAGCCTGGTTACCCCCTCTCGGAACCACAGACTTAGAAATCGCCAGCTCATATAAAGTGCATAAAATATATTTATATATATACCCTTATACACCATTTTAATAAAAAATATCACAAAATTCTTCTAAGTCCCTCGGGAAGAGTGAAAGACGCGCACGTTCATTTTAAGAGCTCCTAGACCTTCCTATAAGAAGTTAGCCAAAAAGTAGCTTCGAAAAACGCTTAGGTTAAGTTTCAGAGTTGCATCTAATGTACCGAAGCTGGACTTAGACATAATTTCACTCTCACAACATTATGGCTGGTTGGAGACAGTCCGAACCACAAATACCGGGTCCATGGTTCTGGCCATATACTGGGGGGACGGGGACGACTCCCATTAACCCCTGACTATACCGGGGATATGCTTATCACAATGCCTTACTGGTCTGTGCTGAAGCAGGGCATTCTGGCAGCCAAGTGGCTTGACCTTTATTAGTGAGCCTGGTTACCCCCTGTCGGAACCACAGACTTAGAAATCGCCAGCTCATATACAGTGCATAAAATATATTTATATATATACCCTTATACACCATTTTAATAAAAAATATCACAAAATTCTTCTAAGTCCCTCGGGAAGAGTGAAAGACGCGCACGTACATTTTCAGATCTCCTAGACCTTCCTATAAGAAGTTAGCCAAAATGTATCTTCGAAAAACGCGTAGGTTAAGTTTCAGAGTTGCTTCTAATGTACCAAAGCTGGACTTAGACATAATTTCACTCTCACAACATTATGGCTGGTTGGAGACAGTCCGAACCACAATTACCGGGTCCATGGTTCTGGGCGTATACTGGGGGGACGGGGACGACTCCCATTAACCCCTGACTATACCGGGGATACGTGTATCACAATGCCTTACTGGTCTGTGCTGAAGAAGGGCATTCTGGCAGCCAAGTGACTTGACCTTTATTAGTGAGCCTGGTTACCCCCTCTCGGAACCACAGACTTAGAAATCGCCAGCTCATATACATGCATAAAATATATTTATATATATACCCTTATACACCATTTTAATAAAAAAAAATCACAAAATTCTTCTAAGTCCCTCGGGAAGAGTGAAAGACGCGCACGTTCATTTTCAGAGCTCCTAGACCTTCCTATAAGAAGTTAGCCAAAAAGTAGCTTCGAAAAACGCTTAGGTTAAGTTTCAGAGTTGCTTCTAATGTACCGAAGCTGGACTTACAGTAGAGATAATTTCACTCTCACAACATTATGGCTGGTTGGAGACAGTCCGAACCACAAATACCGGGTCCATGGTTCTGGCCATAAACTGGGGGGACGGGGACGACTCCCAATAACCCCTGACTATTCCGGGGATACGCTTATCACAATGCCTTTCTGGTCTGTGCTGAAGCAGGGCATTCTGGCAGCCAAGTGGCTTGACCTTTATTAGTGAGCCTGGTTACCCCCTCTCGGAACTACAGACTTAGAAATCGCCAGCTCATATACAGTGCATAAAATATATTTATATATATACCCTTATACACCATTTTAATAAAAATATCACAAAATTCTTCTAAGTCCCTCGGGAAGAGTGAAAGACGCGCACGTTCATTTTCAGAGCTCCTAGACCTTCCTATAAGAAGTTAGCCAAAAAGTAGCTTCGAAAAACGCTTAGGTTAAGTTTCAGAGTTGCTTCTAATGTACCAAAGCTGGACTTAGACATAATTTCACTCTCACAACATTATGGCTGGTTGGAGACAGTTCGAACCACAAATACCGGGTCCATGGTTCTGGCCATATACTGGGGGGACGGGGACGACTCCCATTAACCCCTGACTATACCGGGGATACGCTTATCACAATGCCTTACTGGTCTGTGCTGAAGCAGGGCATTCTGGCAGCCAAGTGGCTTGACCTTTATTAGTGAGCCTGGTTACCCCCTCTCGGAACCGCAGACTTAGAAATCGCCAGCTCATATACATGCATAAAATATATTTATATATATACCCTTATACACCATTTTAATAAAAAAATATCACAAAATTCTTCTAAGTCCCTCGGGAAGAGTGAAAGACGCGCACGTTCATTTTCAGAGCTTCTAGATCTTCCTATAAGAAGTTAGCCAAAAAGTAGCTTCGAAAAACGCTTAGGTTAAGTTTCAGAGTTGCTTCTAATGTACCAAAGCTGGACTTAGACATAATTTCACTCTCACAACATTATGGCTGGTTGGAGACAGTCCGAACCACAAATACCGGGTCCATGGTTCTGGCCATATACTGGGGGGACGGGGACGACTCCCATTAACCCCTGACTATACCGGGGATACGCTTATCACAATGCCTTACTGGTCTGTGCTGAAGCAGGGCATTCTGGCAGCCAAGTGGCTTGACCTTTATTAGTGAGCCTGGTTACCCCCTCTCGGAACCACAGACTTAGAAATCGCCAGCTCATATACATGCATAAAATATATTTATATATATACCCTTATACACCATTTTAATAAAAAAAAATCACAAAATTCTTCTAAGTCCCTCGGGAAGAGTGAAAGACGCGCACGTTCATTTTCAGAGCTCCTAGACCTTCCTATAAGAAGTTAGCCAAAAAGTAGCTTCGAAAAACGCTTAGGTTAAGTTTCAGAGTTGCATCTAATGTACCGAAGCTGGACTTAGACATAATTTCACTCTCACAACATTATGGCTGGTTGGAGACAGTCCGAACCACAAATACCGGGTCCATGGTTCTGGCCATACAGTATACTGGGGGGACGGGGACGACTCCCATTAACCCCTGACTATACCGGCGATATGCTTATCACAATGCCTTACTGGTCTGTGCTGAAGCAGGGCATTCTGGCAGCCAAGTGGTTTGACCTTTATTAGTGAGCCTGGTTACCCCCTCTCGGAACCACAGACTTAGAAATCGCCAGCTCATATACAGTGCATAAAATATATTAATATATATACCCTTATACACCATTTTAATAAAAAAATATCACAAAATTCTTCTAAGTCCCTCGGGAAGAGTGAAAGACGCACACGTACATTTTCAGAGCTCCTAGACCTTCCTATAAGAAGTTAGCCAAAAAGTAGCTTCGAAAAACGCTTAGGTTAAGTTTCAGAGTTGCTTCTAATGTACCAAAGCTGGACTTAGACATAATTTCACTCTCACAACATTATGGCTGGTTGGAGACAGTCCGAACCACAATTACCGGGTCCATGGTTCTGGGCGTATACTGGGGGGACGGGGACGACTCCCATTAACCCCTGACTATACCGGGGATATGCTTATCACAATGCCTTACTGGTCTGTGCTGAAGCAGGGCATTCTGGCAGCCAAGTGGCTTGACCTTTATTAGTGAGCCTGGTTACCCCCTGTCGGAACCACAGACTTAGAAATCGCCAGCTCATATACAGTGCATAAAATATATTTATATATATACCCTTATACACCATTTTAATAAAAAATATCACAAAATTCTTCTAAGTCCCTCGGGAAGAGTGAAAGACGCGCACGTACATTTTCAGATCTCCTAGACCTTCCTATAAGAAGTTAGCCAAAATGTATCTTCGAAAAACGCGTAGGTTAAGTTTCAGAGTTGCTTCTAATGTACCAAAGCTGGACTTAGACATAATTTCACTCTCACAACATTATGGCTGGTTGGAGACAGTCCGAACCACAATTACCGGGTCCATGGTTCTGGGCGTATACTGGGGGGACGGGGACGACTCCCATTAACCCCTGACTATACCGGGGATACGTGTATCACAATGCCTTACTGGTCTGTGCTGAAGAAGGGCATTCTGGCAGCCAAGTGACTTGACCTTTATTAGTGAGCCTGGTTACCCCCTCTCGGAACCACAGACTTAGAAATCGCCAGCTCATATACATGCATAAAATATATTTATATATATACCCTTATACACCATTTTAATAAAAAAAAATCACAAAATTCTTCTAAGTCCCTCGGGAAGAGTGAAAGACGCGCACGTTCATTTTCAGAGCTCCTAGACCTTCCTATAAGAAGTTAGCCAAAAAGTAGCTTCGAAAAACGCTTAGGTTAAGTTTCAGAGTTGCTTCTAATGTACCGAAGCTGGACTTACAGTAGAGATAATTTCACTCTCACAACATTATGGCTGGTTGGAGACAGTCCGAACCACAAATACCGGGTCCATGGTTCTGGCCATAAACTGGGGGGACGGGGACGACTCCCAATAACCCCTGACTATTCCGGGGATACGCTTATCACAATGCCTTTCTGGTCTGTGCTGAAGCAGGGCATTCTGGCAGCCAAGTGGCTTGACCTTTATTAGTGAGCCTGGTTACCCCCTCTCGGAACTACAGACTTAGAAATCGCCAGCTCATATACAGTGCATAAAATATATTTATATATATACCCTTATACACCATTTTAATAAAAATATCACAAAATTCTTCTAAGTCCCTCGGGAAGAGTGAAAGACGCGCACGTTCATTTTCAGAGCTCCTAGACCTTCCTATAAGAAGTTAGCCAAAAAGTAGCTTCGAAAAACGCTTAGGTTAAGTTTCAGAGTTGCTTCTAATGTACCAAAGCTGGACTTAGACATAATTTCACTCTCACAACATTATGGCTGGTTGGAGACAGTTCGAACCACAAATACCGGGTCCATGGTTCTGGCCATATACTGGGGGGACGGGGACGACTCCCATTAACCCCTGACTATACCGGGGATACGCTTATCACAATGCCTTACTGGTCTGTGCTGAAGCAGGGCATTCTGGCAGCCAAGTGGCTTGACCTTTATTAGTGAGCCTGGTTACCCCCTCTCGGAACCGCAGACTTAGAAATCGCCAGCTCATATACATGCATAAAATATATTTATATATATACCCTTATACACCATTTTAATAAAAAAAAATCACAAAATTCTTCTAAGTCCCTCGGGAAGAGTGAAAGACGCGCACGTTCATTTTCAGAGCTTCTAGATCTTCCTATAAGAAGTTAGCCAAAAAGTAGCTTCGAAAAACGCTTAGGTTAAGTTTCAGAGTTGCTTCTAATGTACCAAAGCTGGACTTAGACATAATTTCACTCTCACAACATTATGGCTGGTTGGAGACAGTCCGAACCACAAATACCGGGTCCATGGTTCTGGCCATATACTGGGGGGACGGGGACGACTCCCATTAACCCCTGACTATACCGGGGATACGCTTATCACAATGCCTTACTGGTCTGTGCTGAAGCAGGGCATTCTGGCAGCCAAGTGGCTTGACCTTTATTAGTGAGCCTGGTTACCCCCTCTCGGAACCACAGACTTAGAAATCGCCAGCTCATATACATGCATAAAATATATTTATATATATACCCTTATACACCATTTTAATAAAAAAAAATCACAAAATTCTTCTAAGTCCCTCGGGAAGAGTGAAAGACGCGCACGTTCATTTTCAGAGCTCCTAGACCTTCCTATAAGAAGTTAGCCAAAAAGTAGCTTCGAAAAACGCTTAGGTTAAGTTTCAGAGTTGCATCTAATGTACCGAAGCTGGACTTAGACATAATTTCACTCTCACAACATTATGGCTGGTTGGAGACAGTCCGAACCACAAATACCGGGTCCATGGTTCTGGCCATACAGTATACTGGGGGGACGGGGACGACTCCCATTAACCCCTGACTATACCGGCGATATGCTTATCACAATGCCTTACTGGTCTGTGCTGAAGCAGGGCATTCTGGCAGCCAAGTGGTTTGACCTTTATTAGTGAGCCTGGTTACCCCCTCTCGGAACCACAGACTTAGAAATCGCCAGCTCATATACAGTGCATAAAATATATTAATATATATACCCTTATACACCATTTTAATAAAAAAATATCACAAAATTCTTCTAAGTCCCTCGGGAAGAGTGAAAGACGCACACGTACATTTTCAGAGCTCCTAGACCTTCCTATAAGAAGTTAGCCAAAAAGTAGCTTCGAAAAACGCTTAGGTTAAGTTTCAGAGTTGCTTCTAATGTACCAAAGCTGGACTTAGACATAATTTCACTCTCACAACATTATGGCTGGTTGGAGACAGTCCGAACCACAATTACCGGGTCCATGGTTCTGGGCGTATACTGGGGGGACGGGGACGACTCCCATTAACCCCTGACTATACCGGGGATACGCTTATCACAATGCCTTTCTGGTCTGTGCTGAAGCAGGGCATTCTGGCAGCCAATTGGCTTGACTTTTATTAGTGAGCCTGGTTACCCCCTCTCGGAACCACAGACTTAGAAATCGCCAGCTCATATACAGTGCATAAAATATATTTATATATATACCCTTATACACCATTTTAATAAAAAATATCACAAAATTCTTCTAAGTCCATCGGGAAGAGTGAAAGACGCGCACGTTCATTTTCAGAGCTCCTAGACCTTCCTATAAGAAGTTAGCCAAAAAGTAGCTTCGAAAAACGCTTAGGTTAAGTTTGAGAGTTGCTTCTAATGTACCAAAGCTGGACTTAGACATAATTTCACTCTCACAACTTTACTGTATGGCTGGTTGGAGACAGTCCGAACCACAATTACCGGGTCCATGGTTCTGGGCGTATACTGGGGGGACGGGGACGACTCCCATTAACCCCTGACTATACCGGGGATACGTGTATCACAATGCCTTACTGGTCTGTGCTGAAGAAGGGCATTCTGGCAGCCAAGTGACTTGACCTTTATTAGTGAGCCTGGTTACCCCCTCTCGGAACCACAGACTTAGAAATCGCCAGCTCATATACAGTGCATAAAATATATTTATATATATACCGTTATACACCATTTTAATAAAAAATATCACAAAATTCTTCTAAGTCCCTCGGGAAGAGTGAAAGACGCGCACGTTCATTTTCAGAGCTCCTAGACCTTCCTATAAGAAGTTAGCCAAAAAGTAGCTTCGAAAAACGCTTAGGTTAAGTTTCAGAGTTGCTTCTAATGTACCGAAGCTGGACTTACAGTAGAGATAATTTCACTCTCACAACATTCTGGCTGGTTGGAGACAGTCCGAACCACAAATACCGGGTCCATGGTTCTGGCCATAAACTGGGGGGACGGGGACGACTCCCAATAACCCCTGACTATTCCGGGGATACGCTTATCACAATGCCTTTCTGGTCTGTGCTGAAGCAGGGCATTCTGGCAGCCAAGTGGCTTGACCTTTATTAGTGAGCCTGGTTACCCCCTCTCGGAACCACAGGCTTAGAAATCGCCAGCTCATATACAGTGCATAAAATATATTTATATATATACCCTTATACACCATTTTAATAAAAAATATCACAAAATTCTTCTAAGTCCCTCGGGAAGAGTGAAAGACGCGCACGTTCATTTTAAGAGCTCCTAGACCTTCCTATAAGAAGTTAGCCAAAAAGTAGCTTCGAAAAACGCTTAGGTTAAGTTTCAGAGTTGCATCTAATGTACCGAAGCTGGACTTAGACATAATTTCACTCTCACAACATTATGGCTGGTTGGAGACAGTCCGAACCACAAATACCGGGTCCATGGTTCTGGCCATATACTGGGGGGACGGGGACGACTCCCATTAACCCCTGACTATACCGGGGATATGCTTATCACAATGCCTTACTGGTCTGTGCTGAAGCAGGGCATTCTGGCAGCCAAGTGGCTTGACCTTTATTAGTGAGCCTGGTTACCCCCTCTCGGAACCACAGACTTAGAAATCGCCAGCTCATATACAGTGCATAAAATATATTTATAAATATACCCTTATACACCATTTTAATAAAAAATATCACAAAATTCTTCTAAGTCCCTCGGGAAGAGTGAAAGACGCGCACGTACATTTTCAGAGCTCCTAGACCTTCCTATAAGAAGTTAGCCAAAATGTATCTTCGAAAAACGCTTAGGTTAAGTTTCAGAGTTGCTTCTAATGTACCAAAGCTGGACTTAGACATAATTTCACTCTCACAATATTATGGCTGGTTGGAGACAGTCCGAACCACAATTACCGGGTCCATGGTTCTGGGCGTATACTGGGGGGACGGGGACGACTCCCATTAACCCCTGACTATACCGGGGATACGTGTATCACAATGCCTTACTGGTCTGTGCTGAAGAAGGGCATTCTGGCAGCCAAGTGACTTGACCTTTATTAGTGAGCCTGGTTACCCCCTCTCGGAACCACAGACTTAGAAATCGCCAGCTCATATACAGTGCATAAAATATATTTATATATATACCGTTATACACCATTTTAATAAAAAATATCACAAAATTCTTCTAAGTCCCTCGGGAAGAGTGAAAGACGCGCACGTTCATTTTAAGAGCTCCTAGACCTTCCTATAAGAAGTTAGCCAAAAAGTAGCTTCGAAAAACGCTTAGGTTAAGTTTCAGAGTTGCATCTAATGTACCGAAGCTGGACTTAGACATAATTTCACTCTCACAACATTATGGCTGGTTGGAGACAGTCCGAACCACAAATACCGGGTCCATGGTTCTGGCCATATACTGGGGGGACGGGGACGACTCCCATTAACCCCTGACTATACCGGGGATATGCTTATCACAATGCCTTACTGGTCTGTGCTGAAGCAGGGCATTCTGGCAGCCAAGTGGCTTGACCTTTATTAGTGAGCCTGGTTACCCCCTCTCGGAACCACAGACTTAGAAATCGCCAGCTCATATACAGTGCATAAAATATATTTATAAATATACCCTTATACACCATTTTAATAAAAAATATCACAAAATTCTTCTAAGTCCCTCGGGAAGAGTGAAAGACGCGCACGTACATTTTCAGAGCTCCTAGACCTTCCTATAAGAAGTTAGCCAAAATGTATCTTCGAAAAACGCTTAGGTTAAGTTTCAGAGTTGCTTCTAATGTACCAAAGCTGGACTTAGACATAATTTCACTCTCACAACATTATGGCTGGTTGGAGACAGTCCGAACCACAATTACCGGGTCCATGGTTCTGGGCGTATACTGGGGGGACGGGGACGACTCCCATTAACCCCTGACTATACCGGGGATACGCTTATCACAATGCCTTACTGGTCTGTGCTGAAGCAGGGCATTCTGGCAGCCAAGTGGCTTGACCTTTATTAGTGAGCCTGGTTACCCCCTCTCGGAACCACAGACTTAGAAATCGCCAGCTCATATACAGTGCATAAAATATATTTATATATATATACCCTTATACACCATTTTAATAAAAAATATCACAAAATTATTCTAAGTCCCTCGGGAAGAGTGAAAGACGCGCACGTTCATTTTCAGAGCTCCTAGACCTTCCTATAAGAAGTTAGCCAAAAAGTAGCTTCGAAAAACGCTTAGGTTAAGTTTCAGAGTTGCTTCTAATGTACCAAAGCTGGACTTAGACATCATTTCACTCTCACAACATTATGGCTGGTTGGAGACAGTCCGAACCACAAGTACCGGGTCCATGGTTCTGGGCGTATACTGGGGGGACGGGGACGACTCCCATTAACCCCTGACTATACCGGGGATACGCTTATCACAATGCCTTTCTGGTCTGTGCTGAAGCAGGGCATTCTGGCTGCCAATTGGCTTGACTTTTATTAGTGAGCCTGGTTACCCCCTCTCGGAACCACAGACTTAGAAATCGCCAGCTCATATACAGTGCATAAAATATATTTATATATATACCCTTATACACCATTTTAATAAAAAATATCACAAAATTCTTCTAAGTCCCTCGGGAAGAGTGAAAGACGCGCACGTTCATTTTCAGAGCTCCTAGACCTTCCTATAAGAAGTTAGCCAAAAAGTAGCTTCGAAAAACGCTTAGGTTAAGTTTCAGAGTTGCTTCTAATGTACCAAAGCTGGACTTAGACATAATTTCACTCTCACAACATTATGGCTGGTTGGAGACAGTCCGAACCACAAATACCGGGTCCATGGTTCTGGCCATATACTGGGGGGACGGGGACGATTCCCATTAACCCCTGACTATACCGGGGATACGCGTATCAATATGCCTTACTGGTCTGTGCTGAAGAAGGGCATTCTGGCAGCCAAGTGACTTGACCTTTATTAGTGAGCCTGGTTACCCCCTCTCGGAACCACAGACTTAGAAATCGCCAGCTCATATACAGTGCATAAAATATATTTATATATATACCCTTATACACCATTTTAATAAAAAATATCACAAAATTCTTCTAAGTCCCTCGGGAAGAGTGAAAGACGCGCACGTTCATTTTCAGAGCTCCTAGACCTTCCTATAAGAAGTTAGCCAAAAAGTAGCTTCGAAAAACGCTTAGGTTAAGTTTCAGAGTTGCTTCTAATGTACCAAAGCTGGACTTAGACATAATTTCACTCTCACAACATTATGGCTGGTTGGAGACAGTCCGAACCACAATTACCGGGTCCATGGTTCTGGGCGTATACTGGGGGGACGGGGACGACTCCCATTAACCCCTGACTGTACCGGGGATACGCTTATCACAATGCCTTTCTGGTCTGTGCTGAAGCAGGGCATTCTGGCAGCCAATTGGCTTGACTTTTATTAGTGAGCCTGGTTACCCCCTCTCGGAACCACAGACTTAGAAATCGCCAGCTCATATACAGTGCATAAAATATATTTATATATATACCCTTATACACCATTTTAATAAAAAATATCACAAAATTCTTCTAAGTCCCTCGGGAAGAGTGAAAGACGCGCACGTTCATTTTCAGAGCTCCTAGACCTTCCTATAAGAAGTTAGCCAAAAAGTAGCTTCGAAAAACGCTTAGGTTAAGTTTCAGAGTTGCTTCTAATGTACCGAAGCTGGACTTTGACATAATTTCACTCTCACAACATTATGGCTGGTTGGAGACAGTCCGAACCACAAATACCGGGTCCATGGTTCTGGCCATAAACTGGGGGGACGGGGACGACTCCCAATAACCCCTGACTATACCGGGGATACACTTATCACAATGCCTTACTGGTCTGTGCTGAAGCAGGGCATTCTGGCAGCCAAGTGGCTTGACCTTTATTAGTGAGCCTGGTTACCCCCTCTCGGAACCACAGACTTAGAAATCGCCAGCTCATATACAGTGCATAAAATATATTTATATATATACCCTTATACACCATTTTAATAAAAAATATCACAAAATTCTTCTAAGTCCCTCGGGAAGAGTGAAAGACGCGCACGTTCATTTTCAGAGCTCCTAGACCTTCCTATAAGAAGTTAGCCAAAAAGTAGCTTCGAAAAACGCTTAGGTTAAGTTTCAGAGTTGCTTCTCATGTACCAAAGCTGGACTTAGACATAATTTCACTCTCACAACATTATGGCTGGTTGGAGACAGTCCGAACCACAAATACCGGGTCCATGGTTCTGGCCATATACTGGGGGGACGGGGACGACTCCCATTAACCCCTGACTATACCGGGGATATGCTTATCACAATGCCTTACTGGTCTGTGCTGAAGCAGGGCATTCTGGCAGCCAAGTGGCTTGACCTTTATTAGTGAGCCTGGTTACCCCCTCTCGGAACCACAGACTTAGAAATCGCCAGCTCATATACAGTGCATAAAATATATTTATAAATATACCCTTATACACCATTTTAATAAAAAATATCACAAAATTCTTCTAAGTCCCTCGGGAAGAGTGAAAGACGCGCACGTACATTTTCAGAGCTCCTAGACCTTCCTATAAGAAGTTAGCCAAAATGTATCTTCGAAAAACGCTTAGGTTAAGTTTCAGAGTTGCTTCTAATGTACCAAAGCTGGACTTAGACATAATTTCACTCTCACAACATTATGGCTGGTTGGAGACAGTCCGAACCACAATTACCGGGTCCATGGTTCTGGGCGTATACTGGGGGGACGGGGACGACTCCCATTAACCCCTGACTATACCGGGGATACGCTTATCACAATGCCTTACTGGTCTGTGCTGAAGCAGGGCATTCTGGCAGCCAAGTTGCTTGACCTTTATTAGTGAGCCTGGTTACCCCCTCTCGGAACCACAGACTTAGAAATCGCCAGCTCATATACAGTGCATAAAATATATTTATATATATATACCCTTATACACCATTTTAATAAAAAATATCACAAAATTATTCTAAGTCCCTCGGGAAGAGTGAAAGACGCGCACGTTCATTTTCAGAGCTCCTAGACCTTCCTATAAGAAGTTAGCCAAAAAGTAGCTTCGAAAAACGCTTAGGTTAAGTTTCAGAGTTGCTTCTAATGTACCAAAGCTGGACTTAGACATCATTTCACTCTCACAACATTATGGCTGGTTGGAGACAGTCCGAACCACAAGTACCGGGTCCATGGTTCTGGGCGTATACTGGGGGGACGGGGACGACTCCCATTAACCCCTGACTATACCGGGGATACGCTTATCACAATGCCTTTCTGGTCTGTGCTGAAGCAGGGCATTCTGGCTGCCAATTGGCTTGACTTTTATTAGTGAGCCTGGTTACCCCCTCTCGGAACCACAGACTTAGAAATCGCCAGCTCATATACAGTGCATAAAATATATTTATATATATACCCTTATACACCATTTTAATAAAAAATATCACAAAATTCTTCTAAGTCCCTCGGGAAGAGTGAAAGACGCGCACGTTCATTTTCAGAGCTCCTAGACCTTCCTATAAGAAGTTAGCCAAAAAGTAGCTTCGAAAAACGCTTAGGTTAAGTTTCAGAGTTGCTTCTAATGTACCAAAGCTGGACTTAGACATAATTTCACTCTCACAACATTATGGCTGGTTGGAGACAGTCCGAACCACAAATACCGGGTCCATGGTTCTGGCCATATACTGGGGGGACGGGGACGATTCCCATTAACCCCTGACTATACCGGGGATACGCGTATCAATATGCCTTACTGGTCTGTGCTGAAGAAGGGCATTCTGGCAGCCAAGTGACTTGACCTTTATTAGTGAGCCTGGTTACCCCCTCTCGGAACCACAGACTTAGAAATCGCCAGCTCATATACAGTGCATAAAATATATTTATATATATACCCTTATACACCATTTTAATAAAAAATATCACAAAATTCTTCTAAGTCCCTCGGGAAGAGTGAAAGACGCGCACGTTCATTTTCAGAGCTCCTAGACCTTCCTATAAGAAGTTAGCCAAAAAGTAGCTTCGAAAAACGCTTAGGTTAAGTTTCAGAGTTGCTTCTAATGTACCAAAGCTGGACTTAGACATAATTTCACTCTCACAACATTATGGCTGGTTGGAGACAGTCCGAACCACAATTACCGGGTCCATGGTTCTGGGCGTATACTGGGGGGACGGGGACGACTCCCATTAACCCCTGACTGTACCGGGGATACGCTTATCACAATGCCTTTCTGGTCTGTGCTGAAGCAGGGCATTCTGGCAGCCAATTGGCTTGACTTTTATTAGTGAGCCTGGTTACCCCCTCTCGGAACCACAGACTTAGAAATCGCCAGCTCATATACAGTGCATAAAATATATTTATATATATACCCTTATACACCATTTTAATAAAAAATATCACAAAATTCTTCTAAGTCCCTCGGGAAGAGTGAAAGACGCGCACGTTCATTTTCAGAGCTCCTAGACCTTCCTATAAGAAGTTAGCCAAAAAGTAGCTTCGAAAAACGCTTAGGTTAAGTTTCAGAGTTGCTTCTAATGTACCGAAGCTGGACTTTGACATAATTTCACTCTCACAACATTATGGCTGGTTGGAGACAGTCCGAACCACAAATACCGGGTCCATGGTTCTGGCCATAAACTGGGGGGACGGGGACGACTCCCAATAACCCCTGACTATACCGGGGATACACTTATCACAATGCCTTACTGGTCTGTGCTGAAGCAGGGCATTCTGGCAGCCAAGTGGCTTGACCTTTATTAGTGAGCCTGGTTACCCCCTCTCGGAACCACAGACTTAGAAATCGCCAGCTCATATACAGTGCATAAAATATATTTATATATATACCCTTATACACCATTTTAATAAAAAATATCACAAAATTCTTCTAAGTCCCTCGGGAAGAGTGAAAGACGCGCACGTTCATTTTCAGAGCTCCTAGACCTTCCTATAAGAAGTTAGCCAAAAAGTAGCTTCGAAAAACGCTTAGGTTAAGTTTCAGAGTTGCTTCTAATGTACCGAAGCTGGAATTAGACATAATTTCACTCTCACAACATTATGGCTGGTTGGAGACAGTCCGAACCACAAGTACTGGGTCCATGGTTCTGGGCGTATACTGGGGGGACGGGGACGACTCCCATTAACCCCTGACTATACCGGGGATACGCTTATCACAATGCCTTACTGGTCTGTGCTGAAGCAGGGCATTCTGGCAGCCAAGTTGCTTGACCTTTATTAGTGAGCCTGGTTACCCCCTCTCGGAACCACAGACTTAGAAATCGCCAGCTCATATACAGTGCATAAAATATATTTATATATATACCCTTATACACCATTTTAATAAAAAATATCACAAAATTCTTCTAAGTCCCTCGGGAAGAGTGAAAGACGCGCACGTTCATTTTCAGAGCTCCTAGACCTTCCTATAAGAAGTTAGCCAAAAAGTAGCTTCGAAAAACGCTTAGGTTAAGTTTCAGAGTTGCTTCTAATGTACCAAAGCTGGACTTAGACATCATTTCACTCTCACAACATTATGGCTGGTTGGAGACAGTCCGAACCACAAGTACCGGGTCCATGGTTCTGGGCGTATACTGGGGGGACGGGGACGACTCCCATTAACCCCTGACTATACCGGGGATACGCTTATCACAATGCCTTTCTGGTCTGTGCTGAAGCAGGGCATTCTGGCTGCCAATTGGCTTGACTTTTATTAGTGAGCCTGGTTACCCCCTCTCGGAACCACAGACTTAGAAATCGCCAGCTCATATACAGTGCATAAAATATATTTATATATATACCCTTATACACCATTTTAATAAAAAATATCACAAAATTCTTCTAAGTCCCTCGGGAAGAGTGAAAGACGCGCACGTTCATTTTCAGAGCTCCTAGACCTTCCTATAAGAAGTTAGCCAAAAAGTAGCTTCGAAAAACGCTTAGGTTAAGTTTCAGAGTTGCTTCTAATGTACCAAAGCTGGACTTAGACATAATTTCACTCTCACAACATTATGGCTGGTTGGAGACAGTCCGAACCACAAATACCGGGTCCATGGTTCTGGCCATATACTGGGGGGACGGGGACGATTCCCATTAACCCCTGACTATACCGGGGATACGCGTATCAATATGCCTTACTGGTCTGTGCTGAAGAAGGGCATTCTGGCAGCCAAGTGACTTGACCTTTATTAGTGAGCCTGGTTACCCCCTCTCGGAACCACAGACTTAGAAATCGCCAGCTCATATACAGTGCATAAAATATATTTATATATATACCCTTATACACCATTTTAATAAAAAATATCACAAAATTCTTCTAAGTC
The DNA here is from genome assembly GCF_040206685.1 of Ascaphus truei. Taxonomy (NCBI): domain Eukaryota; kingdom Metazoa; phylum Chordata; class Amphibia; order Anura; family Ascaphidae; genus Ascaphus; species Ascaphus truei. The sequence goes on from NC_134484.1 coordinate 264,134,498, forward strand.
CCTCGGGAAGAGTGAAAGACGCGCACGTTCATTTTCAGAGCTCCTAGACCTTCCTATAAGAAGTTAGCCAAAAAGTAGCTTCGAAAAACGCTTAGGTTAAGTTTCAGAGTTGCTTCTAATGTACCAAAGCTGGACTTAGACATAATTTCACTCTCACAACATTATGGCTGGTTGGAGACAGTCCGAACCACAATTACCGGGTCCATGGTTCTGGGCGTATACTGGGGGGACGGGGACGACTCCCATTAACCCCTGACTGTACCGGGGATACGCTTATCACAATGCCTTTCTGGTCTGTGCTGAAGCAGGGCATTCTGGCAGCCAATTGGCTTGACTTTTATTAGTGAGCCTGGTTACCCCCTCTCGGAACCACAGACTTAGAAATCGCCAGCTCATATACAGTGCATAAAATATATTTATATATATACCCTTATACACCATTTTAATAAAAAATATCACAAAATTCTTCTAAGTCCCTCGGGAAGAGTGAAAGACGCGCACGTTCATTTTCAGAGCTCCTAGACCTTCCTATAAGAAGTTAGCCAAAAAGTAGCTTCGAAAAACGCTTAGGTTAAGTTTCAGAGTTGCTTCTAATGTACCGAAGCTGGACTTTGACATAATTTCACTCTCACAACATTATGGCTGGTTGGAGACAGTCCGAACCACAAATACCGGGTCCATGGTTCTGGCCATAAACTGGGGGGACGGGGACGACTCCCAATAACCCCTGACTATACCGGGGATACACTTATCACAATGCCTTACTGGTCTGTGCTGAAGCAGGGCATTCTGGCAGCCAAGTGGCTTGACCTTTATTAGTGAGCCTGGTTACCCCCTCTCGGAACCACAGACTTAGAAATCGCCAGCTCATATACAGTGCATAAAATATATTTATATATATACCCTTATACACCATTTTAATAAAAAATATCACAAAATTCTTCTAAGTCCCTCGGGAAGAGTGAAAGACGCGCACGTTCATTTTCAGAGCTCCTAGACCTTCCTATAAGAAGTTAGCCAAAAAGTAGCTTCGAAAAACGCTTAGGTTAAGTTTCAGAGTTGCTTCTAATGTACCGAAGCTGGAATTAGACATAATTTCACTCTCACAACATTATGGCTGGTTGGAGACAGTCCGAACCACAAGTACTGGGTCCATGGTTCTGGGCGTATACTGGGGGGACGGGGACGACTCCCATTAACCCCTGACTATACCGGGGATACGCTTATCACAATGCCTTACTGGTCTGTGCTGAAGCAGGGCATTCTGGCAGCCAAGTTGCTTGACCTTTATTAGTGAGCCTGGTTACCCCCTCTCGGAACCACAGACTTAGAAATCGCCAGCTCATATACAGTGCATAAAATATATTTATATATATACCCTTATACACCATTTTAATAAAAAATATCACAAAATTCTTCTAAGTCCCTCGGGAAGAGTGAAAGACGCGCACGTTCATTTTCAGAGCTCCTAGACCTTCCTATAAGAAGTTAGCCAAAAAGTAGCTTCGAAAAACGCTTAGGTTAAGTCTCAGAGTTGCATCTAATGTACCGAAGCTGGACTTAGACATAATTTCACTCTCACAACATTATGGCTGGTTGGAGACAGTCCGAACCACAAATACCGGGTCCATGGTTGTGGCCATATACTGGGGGGACGGGGACGACTCCCATTAACCCCTGACTATACCGGGGATACGCTTATCACAATGACTTACTGGTCTGTGCTGAAGCAGGGCATTCTGGCAGCCAAGTTGCTTGACCTTTATTAGTGAGCCTGGTTACCCCCTCTCGGAACCACAGACTTAGAAATCGCCAGCTCATATACAGTGCAAAAAAAATATATTTATATATATACCCTTATACACCATTTTAATAAAAAATATCACAAAATTCTTCTAAGTCCCTCGGGAAGAGTGAAAGACGCGCACGTTCATTTTCAGAGCTCCTAGACCTTCCTATAAGAAGTTAGCCAAAAAGTAGCTTCGAAAAACGCTTAGGTTAAGTCTCAGAGTTGCATCTAATGTACCGAAGCTGGACTTAGACATAATTTCACTCTCACAACATTATGGCTGGTTGGAGACAGTCCGAACCACAAATACCGGGTCCATGGTTCTGGCCATATACTGGGGGGACGGGGACGACTCCCATTAACCCCTGACTATACCGGGGATACGCTTATCACAATGACTTACTGGTCTGTGCTGAAGCAGGGCATTCTGGCAGCCAAGTTGCTTGACCTTTATTAGTGAGCCTGGTTACCCCCTCTCGGAACCACAGACTTAGAAATCGCCAGCTCATATACAGTACAAAAAAAATATATTTATATATATACCCTTATACACCATTTTAATAAAAAATATCACAAAATTCTTCTAAGTCCCTCGGGAAGAGTGAAAGACGCGCACGTTCATTTTCAGAGCTCCTAGACCTTCCTATAAGAAGTTAGCCAAAAAGTAGCTTCGAAAAACGCTTAGGTTAAGTCTCAGAGTTGCATCTAATGTACCGAAGCTGGACTTAGACATAATTTCACTCTCACAACATTATGGCTGGTTGGAAACAGTCCGAACCACAAATACCGGGTCCATGGTTCTGGCCATATACTGGGGGGACGGGGACGACTCCCATTAACCCCTGACTATACCGGGGATACGCTTATCACAATGCCTTACTGGTCTGTGCTGAAGCAGGGCATTCTGGCAGCCAAGTGGCTTGACCTTTATTAGTGAGCCTGGTTACCCCCTCTCGGAACCACAGACTTAGAAATCGCCAGCTCATATACAGTGCATAAAATAAATTTATATATATATACCCTTATACACCATTTTAATAAAAAATATCACAAAATTCTTCTAAGTCCCTCGGGAAGAGTGAAAGACGCGCACGTTCATTTTCAGAGCTCCTAGACCTTCCTATAAGAAGTTAGCCAAAAAGTAGCTTCGAAAAACGCTTAGGTTAAGTTTCAGAGTTGCTTCTAATGTACCGAAGCTGCACTTAGACATAATTTCACTCTCACAACATTATGGCTGGTTGGAGACAGTCCGAACCACAAATACCGGGTCCATGGTTCTGGCCATATACTGGGGGGACAGGGACGACTCCCATTAACCCCTGACTATACCGGGGATACGCTTATCACAATGACTTACTGGTCTGTGCTGAAGCAGGGCATTCTGGCAGCCAAGTTGCTTGACCTTTATTAGTGAGCCTGGTTACCCCCTCTCGGAACCACAGACTTAGAAATCGCCAGCTCATATACAGTGCATAAAATATATTTACAGTATATATATACCCTTATACACCATTTTAATAAAAAATATCACAAAATTCTTCTAAGTCCCTCGGGAAGAGTGAAAGACGCGCACGTTCATTTTCAGAGCTCCTAGACCTTCCTATAAGAAGTTAGCCAAAAAGTAGCTTCGAAAAACGCTTAGGTTAAGTTTCAGAGTTGCATCTAATGTACCGAAGCTGGACTTAGACATAATTTCACTCTCACAACATTATGGCTGGTTGGAGACAGTCCGAACCACAAATACCGGGTCCATGGTTCTGGCCATATACTGGGGGGACGGGGACGACTCCCATTAACCCCTGACTATACCGGGGATACGCTTATCACAATGCCTTACTGGTCTGTGCTGAAGCAGGGCATTCTGGCAGCCAAGTGGCTTGACCTTTATTAGTGAGCCTGGTTACCCCCTCTCGGAACCACAGACTTAGAAATCGCCAGCTCATATACAGTGCATAAAATAAATTTATATATATATACCCTTATACACCATTTTAATAAAAAATATCACAAAATTCTTCTAAGTCCCTCGGGAAGAGTGAAAGACGCGCACGTTCATTTTCAGAGCTCCTAGACCTTCCTATAAGAAGTTAGCCAAAAAGTAGCTTCGAAAAACGCTTAGGTTAAGTTTCAGAGTTGCTTCTAATGTACCGAAGCTGGACTTAGACATAATTTCACTCTCACAACATTATGGCTGGTTGGAGACAGTCCGAACCACAAGTACCGGGTCCATGGTTCTGGGCGTATACTGGGGGGACGGGGACGACTCCCATTAACCCCTGACTATACCGGGGATACGCTTATCACAATGCCTTACTGGTCTGTGCTGAAGCAGGGCATTCTGGCAGCCAAGTGGCTTGACCTTTATTAGTGAGCCTGGTTACCCCCTCTCGGAACCACAAACTTAGAAATCGCCAGCTCATATACAGTGCATAAAATAAATTTATATATATATACCCTTATACACCATTTTAATAAAAAATATCACAAAATTCTTCTAAGTCCCTCGGGAAGAGTGAAAGACGCGCACGTTCATTTTCAGAGCTCCTAGACCTTCCTATAAGAAGTTAGCCAAAAAGTAGCTTCGAAAAACGCTTAGGTTAAGTTTCAGAGTTGCTTCTCATGTACCAAAGCTGGACTTAGACATAATTTCACTCTCACAACATTATGGCTGGTTGGAGACAGTCCGAACCACAAATACCGGGTCCATGGTTCTGGCCATATACTGGGGGGACGGGGACGACTCCCATTAACCTCTGACTATACCGGGGATACGCTTATCACAATGCCTTACTGGTCTGTGCTGAAGCAGGGCATTCTGGCAGCCAAGTGGCTTGACCTTTATTAGTGAGCCTGGTTACCCCCTCTCGGAACCACAGACTTAGAAATCGCCAGCTCATATAAAGTGCATAAAATAAATTTATATATATATACCCTTAAACACCATTTTAATAAAAAATATCACAAAATTCTTCTAAGTCCCTCGGGAAGAGTGAAAGACGCGCACGTTCATTTTCAGAGCTCCTAGACCTTCCTATAAGAAGTTAGCCAAAAAGTAGCTTCGAAAAACGCTTAGGTTAAGTCTCAGAGTTGCATCTAATGTACCAAAGCTGGACTTAGACATAATTTCACTCTCACAACATTATGGCTGGTTGGAGACAGTCCGAACCACAAGTACCGGGTCCATGGTTCTGGGCGTATACTGGGGGGACGGGGACGACTCCCATTAACCCCTGACTATACCGGGGATACGCTTATCACAATGCCTTACTGGTCTGTGCTGAAGCAGGGCATTCTGGCAGCCAAGTGGCTTGACCTTTATTAGTTAGCCTGGTTACCCCCTCTCGGAACCACAAACTTAGAAATCGCCAGCTCATATACAGTGCATAAAATAAATTTATATATATATACCCTTATACACCATTTTAATAAAAAATATCACAAAATTCTTCTAAGTCCCTCGGGAAGAGTGAAAGACGCGCACGTTCATTTTCAGAGCTCCTAGACCTTCCTATAAGAAGTTAGCCAAAAAGTAGCTTCGAAAAACGCTTAGGTTAAGTTTCAGAGTTGCTTCTCATGTACCAAAGCTGGACTTAGACATAATTTCACTCTCACAACATTATGGCTGGTTGGAGACAGTCCGAACCACAAATACCGGGTCCATGGTTCTGGCCATATACTGGCGGGACGGGGACGACTCCCATTAACCCCTGACTATACCGGAGATACGCTTATCACAATGCCTTACTGGTCTGTGCTGATGCAGGGCATTCTGGCAGCCAAGTGGCTTGACCTTTATTAGTGAGCCTGGTTACCCCCTCTCGGAACCACAGACTTAGAAATCGCCAGCTCATATACAGTGCATAAAATATATTTATATATATACCCTTATACACAATTTTAATAAAAAATATCACAAAATTCTTCTAAGTCCCTCGGGAAGAGTGAAAGACGCGCACGTACATTTTCAGAGCTCCTAGACCTTTCTAGAAGAAGTTAGCCAAAAAGTATCTTCGAAAAACGCTTAGGTTAAGTTTCAGAGTTGCTTCTAATGTACCAAAGCTGGACTTAGACATAATTTCACTCTCACAACATTATGGCTGGTTGGAGACAGTCCGAACCACAAGTACCGGGTCCATGGTTCTGGCCATATACTGGGGGGACGGGGACGACTCCCATTAACCCCTGACTATACCGGAGATACGCTTATCACAATGCCTTACTGGTCTGTGCTGAAGCAGGGCATTCTGGCAGCCAAGTGGCTTGACCTTTATTAGTGAGCCTGGTTACCCCCTCTCGGAACCACAGACTTAGAAATCGCCAGCTCATATACAGTGCATAAAATATATTTATATATATACCCTTATACACAATTTTAATAAAAAATATCACAAAATTCTTCTAAGTCCCTCGGGAAGAGTGAAAGACGCGCACGTACATTTTCAGAGCTCCTAGACCTTTCTATAAGAAGTTAGCCAAAAAGTATCTTCGAAAAACGCTTAGGTTAAGTTTCAGAGTTGCTTCTAATGTACCAAAGCTGGACTTAGACATAATTTCACTCTCACAACATTATGGCTGGTTGGAGACAGTCCGAACCACAATCACCGGGTCCATGGTTCTGGGCGTATACTGGGGGGACGGGGACGACTCCCATTAACCCCTGACTATACCGGGGATACGCTTATCACAATGCCTTTGTGGTCTGTGCTGAAGCAGGGCATTCTGGCAGCCAATTGGCTTGACTTTTATTAGTGAGCCTGGTTACCCCCTCTCGGAACCACAGACTTAGAAATCGCCAGCTCACATACAGTGCATAAAATATATTTATATATATACCCTTATACATCATTTTAATAAAAAATATCACAAAATTCTTCTAAATCCCTCGGGAAGAGTGAAAGACGCGCACATTCATTTTCAGAGCTCCTAGACCTTCCTATAAGAAGTTAGCCAAAAAGTAGCTTCGAAAAACGCTTAGGTTAAGTTTCAGAGTTGCTTCTAATGTACTGAAGCTGGACTTAGACATAATTTCACTCTCACAACATTATGGCTGGTTGGAGACAGTCCGAACCACAAATACCGGGTCCATGGTTCTGGTCATATACTGGGGGGACGGGGACGACTCCCATTAACCCCTGACTATACCGGGGATACGCTTATCACAATGCCTTTCTGGTCTGTGCTGAAGCAGGGCATTCTGGCAGCCAATTGGCTTGACTTTTATTAGTGAGCCTGGTTACCCCCTCTCGGAACCACAGACTTAGAAATCGCCAGCTCATATACAGTGCATAAAATATATTTATATATATACCCTTATACATCATTTTAATAAAAAATATCACAAAATTCTTCTAAGTCCCTCGGGAAGAGTGAAAGACGCGCACGTTCATTTTCAGAGCTCCTAGACCTTCCTATAAGAAGTTAGCCAAAAAGTAGCTTCGAAAAACGCTTAGGTTAAGTCTCAGAGTTGCATCTAATGTACCAAAGCTGGACTTAGACATAATTTCACTCTCACAACATTATGGCTGGTTGGAGACAGTCCGAACCACAAGTACCGGGTCCATGGTTCTGGGCGTATACTGGGGGGAAGGGGACGACTCCCATTAACCCCTGACTATACCGGGGATACGCTTATCACAATGCCTTACTGGTCTGTGCTGAAGCAGGGCATTCTGGCAGCCAAGTGGCTTGACCTTTATTAGTGAGCCTGGTTACCCCCTCTCGGAACCACAAACTTAGAAATCGCCAGCTCATATACAGTGCATAAAATAAATTTATATATATATACCCTTATACACCATTTTAATAAAAAATATCACAAAATTCTTCTAAGTCCCTCGGGAAGAGTGAAAGACGCGCACGTTCATTTTCAGAGCTCCTAGACCTTCCTATAAGAAGTTAGCCAAAAAGTAGCTTCGAAAAACGCTTAGGTTAAGTTTCAGAGTTGCTTCTCATGTACCAAAGCTGGACTTAGACATAATTTCACTCTCACAACATTATGGCTGGTTGGAGACAGTCCGAACCACAAATACCGGGTCCATGGTTCTGGCCATATACTGGGGGGACGGGGACGACTCCCATTAACCTCTGACTATACCGGGGATACGCTTATCACAATGCCTTACTGGTCTGTGCTGAAGCAGGGCATTCTGGCAGCCAAGTGGCTTGACCTTTATTAGTGAGCCTGGTTACCCCCTCTCGGAACCACAGACTTAGAAATCGCCAGCTCATATAAAGTGCATAAAATAAATTTATATATATATACCCTTATACACCATTTTAATAAAAAATATCACAAAATTCTTCTAAGTCCCTCGGGAAGAGTGAAAGACGCGCACGTTCATTTTCAGAGCTCCTAGACCTTCCTATAAGAAGTTAGCCAAAAAGTAGCTTCGAAAAACGCTTAGGTTAAGTCTCAGAGTTGCATCTAATGTACCAAAGCTGGACTTAGACATAATTTCACTCTCACAACATTATGGCTGGTTGGAGACAGTCCGAACCACAAGTACCGGGTCCATGGTTCTGGGCGTATACTGGGGGGACGGGGACGACTCCCATTAACCCCTGACTATACCGGGGATACGCTTATCACAATGCCTTACTGGTCTGTGCTGAAGCAGGGCATTCTGGCAGCCAAGTGGCTTGACCTTTATTAGTGAGCCTGGTTACCCCCTCTCGGAACCACAAACTTAGAAATCGCCAGCTCATATACAGTGCATAAAATAAATTTATATATATATACCCTTATACACCATTTTAATAAAAAATATCACAAAATTCTTCTAAGTCCCTCGGGAAGAGTGAAAGACGCGCACGTTCATTTTCAGAGCTCCTAGACCTTCCTATAAGAAGTTAGCCAAAAAGTAGCTTCGAAAAACGCTTAGGTTAAGTTTCAGAGTTGCTTCTAATGTACCGAAGCTGGAATTAGACATAATTTCACTCTCACAACATTATGGCTGGTTGGAGACAGTCCGAACCACAAGTACCGGGTCCATGGTTCTGGGCGTATACTGGGGGGACGGGGACGACTCCCATTAACCCCTGACTATACCGGGGATACGCTTATCACAATGCCTTACTGGTCTGTGCTGAAGCAGGGCATTCTGGCAGCCAAGTGGCTTGACCTTTATTAGTGAGCCTGGTTACCCCCTCTCGGAACCACAAACTTAGAAATCGCCAGCTCATATACAGTGCATAAAATAAATTTATATATATATACCCTTATACACCATTTTAATAAAAAATATCACAAAATTCTTCTAAGTCCCTCGGGAAGAGTGAAAGACGCGCACGTTCATTTTTAGAGCTCCTAGACCTTCCTATAAGAAGTTAGCCAAAAAGTAGCTTCGAAAAACGCTTAGGATAAGTCTCAGAGTTGCATCTAATGTACAAAAGCTGGAATTAGACATAATTTCACTCTCACAACATTATGGCTGGTTGGAGACAGTCCGAACCACAAGTACTGGGTCCATGGTTCTGGGCGTATACTGGGGGGACGGGGACGACTCCCATTAACCCCTGACTATACCGGGGATACGCTTATCACAATGCCTTACTGGTCTGTGCTGAAGCAGGGCATTCTGGCAGCCAAGTGGCTTGACCTTTATTAGTGAGCCTGGTTACCCCCTCTCGGAACCACAAACTTAGAAATCGCCAGCTCATATACAGTGCATAAAATAAATTTATATATATATACCCTTATACACCATTTTAATAAAAAATATCACAAAATTCTTCTAAGTCCCTCGGGAAGAGTGAAAGACGCGCACGTTCATTTTCAGAGCTCCTAGACCTTCCTATAAGAAGTTAGCCAAAAAGTAGCTTCGAAAAACGCTTAGGTTAAGTTTCAGAGTTGCTTCTCATGTACCAAAGCTGGACTTAGACATAATTTCACTCTCACAACATTATGGCTGGTTGGAGACAGTCCGAACCACAAATACCGGGTCCATGGTTCTGGGCGTATACTGGGGGGACGGGGACGACTCCCATTAACCCCTGACTATACCGGGGATACGCTTATCACAATGCCTTACTGGTCTGTGCTGAAGCAGGGCATTCTGGCAGCCAAGTGGCTTGACCTTTATTAGTGAGCCTGGTTACCCCCTCTCGGAACCACAGACTTAGAAATCGCCAGCTCATATACAGTGCATAAAATAAATTTATATATATATACCCTTATTCACCATTTTAATAAAAAATATCACAAAATTCTTCTAAGTCCCTCGGGAAGAGTGAAAGACGCGCACGTTCATTTTCAGAGCTCCTAGACCTTCCTATAAGAAGTTAGCCAAAAAGTAGCTTCGAAAAACGCTTAGGTTAAGTTTCAGAGTTGCTTCTAATGTACCGAAGCTGGAATTAGACATAATTTCACTCTCACAACATTATGGCTGGTTTGAGACAGTCCGAACCACAAGTACTGGGTCCATGGTTCTGGGCGTATACTGGGGGGACGGGGACGACTCCCATTAACCCCTGACTATACCGGGGATACGCTTATCACAATGCCTTACTGGTCTGTGCTGAAGCAGGGCATTCTGGCAGCCAAGTGGCTTGACCTTTATTAGTGAGCCTGGTTACCCCCTCTCGGAACCACAGACTTAGAAATCGCCAGCTCATATAAAGTGCATAAAATAAATTTATATATATATACCCTTATACACCATTTTAATAAAAAATATCACAAAATTCTTCTAAGTCCCTCGGGAAGAGTGAAAGACGCGCACGTTCATTTTCAGAGCTCCTAGACCTTCCTATAAGAAGTTAGCCAAAAAGTAGCTTCGAAAAACGCTTAGGTTAAGTCTCAGAGTTGCATCTAATGTACCAAAGCTGGACTTAGACATAATTTCACTCTCACAACATTATGGCTGGTTGGAGACAGTCCGAACCACAAGTACCGGGTCCATGGTTCTGGGCGTATACTGGGGGGACGGGGACGACTCCCATTAACCCCTGACTATACCGGGGATACGCTTATCACAATGCCTTACTGTTCTGTGCTGAAGCAGGGCATTCTGGCAGCCAAGTGGCTTGACCTTTATTAGTGAGCCTGGTTACCCCCTCTCGGAACCACAGACTTAGAAATCGCCAGCTCATATAAAGTGCATAAAATAAATTTATATATATATACCCTTATACACCATTTTAATAAAAAATATCACAAAATTCTTCTAAGTCCCTCGGGAAGAGTGAAAGACGCGCACGTTCATTTTCAGAGCTCCTAGACCTTCCTATAAGAAGTTAGCCAAAAATTAGCTTCGAAAAACGCTTAGGTTAAGTTTCAGAGTTGCTTCTAATGTACCGAAGCTGGACTTAGACATAATTTCACTCTCACAACATTATGGCTGGTTGGAGACAGTCCGAACCACAAATACCGGGTCCATGGTTCTGGCCATATACTGGGGGGACGGGGACGACTCCCATTAACCCCTGACTATACCGGGGATACGCTTATCACAATGCCTTACTGGTCTGTGCTGAAGCAGGGCATTCTGGCAGCCAAGTGGCTTGACCTTTATTAGTGAGCCTGGTTACCCCCTCTCGGAACCACAGACTTAGAAATCGCCAGCTCATATAAAGTGCATAAAATAAATTTATATATATATACCCTTATACACCATTTTCATAAAAAATATCACAAAATTCTTCTAAGTCCCTCGGGAAGAGTGAAAGACGCGCACGTTCATTTTCAGAGCTCCTAGACCTTCCTATAAGAAGTTAGCCAAAAAGTAGCTTCGAAAAACGCTTAGGTTAAGTCTCAGAGTTGCATCTAATGTACCAAAGCTGGAATTAGACATAATTTCACTCTCACAACATTATGGCTGGTTGGAGACAGTCCGAACCACAAGTACTGGGTCCATGGTTCTGGGCGTATACTGGGGGGACGGGGACGACTCCCATTAACCCCTGACTATACCGGGGATACGCTTATCACAATGCCTTACTGGTCTGTGCTGAAGCAGGGCATTCTGGCAGCCAAGTGGCTTGACCTTTATTAGTGAGCCTGGTTACCCCCTCTCGGAACCACAAACTTAGAAATCGCCAGCTCATATACAGTGCATAAAATAAATTTATATATATATACCCTTATACACCATTTTAATAAAAAATATCACAAAATTCTTCTAAGTCCCTCGGGAAGAGTGAAAGACGCGCACGTTCATTTTCAGAGCTCCTAGACCTTCCTATAAGAAGTTAGCCAAAAAGTAGCTTCGAAAAACGCTTAGGTTAAGTTTCAGAGTTGCTTCTCATGTACCAAAGCTGGACTTAGACATAATTTCACTCTCACAACATTATGGCTGGTTGGAGACAGTCCGAACCACAAATACCGGGTCCATGGTTCTGGGCGTATACTGGGGGGACGGGGACGACTCCCATTAACCCCTGACTATACCGGGGATACGCTTATCACAATGCCTTACTGGTCTGTGCTGAAGCAGGGCATTCTGGCAGCCAAGTGGCTTGACCTTTATTAGTGAGCCTGGTTACCCCCTCTCGGAACCACAGACTTAGAAATCGCCAGCTCATATACAGTGCATAAAATAAATTTATATATATATACCCTTATTCACCATTTTAATAAAAAATATCACAAAATTCTTCTAAGTCCCTCGGGAAGAGTGAAAGACGCGCACGTTCATTTTCAGAGCTCCTAGACCTTCCTATAAGAAGTTAGCCAAAAAGTAGCTTCGAAAAACGCTTAGGTTAAGTTTCAGAGTTGCTTCTAATGTACCGAAGCTGGAATTAGACATAATTTCACTCTCACAACATTATGGCTGGTTGGAGACAGTCCGAACCACAAGTACTGGGTCCATGGTTCTGGGCGTATACTGGGGGGACGGGGACGACTCCCATTAACCCCTGACTATACCGGGGATACGCTTATCACAATGCCTTACTGGTCTGTGCTGAAGCAGGGCATTCTGGCAGCCAAGTGGCTTGACCTTTATTAGTGAGCCTGGTTACCCCCTCTCGGAACCACAGACTTAGAAATCGCCAGCTCATATAAAGTGCATAAAATAAATTTATATATATATATACCCTTATACACCATTTTAATAAAAAATATCACAAAATTCTTCTAAGTCCCTCGGGAAGAGTGAAAGACGCGCACGTTCATTTTCAGAGCTCCTAGACCTTCCTATAAGAAGTTAGCCAAAAAGTAGCTTCGAAAAACGCTTAGGTTAAGTCTCAGAGTTGCATCTAATGTACCAAAGCTGGACTTAGACATAATTTCACTCTCACAACATTATGGCTGGTTGGAGACAGTCCGAACCACAAATACCGGGTCCATGGTTCTGGCCATATACTGGGGGGACGGGGACGACTCCCATTAACCCCTGACTATACCGGGGATACGCTTATCACAATGCCTTACTGGTCTGTGCTGAAGCAGGGCATTCTGGCAGCCAAGTGGCTTGACCTTTATTAGTGAGCCTGGTTACCCCCTCTCGGAACCACAGACTTAGAAATCGCCAGCTCATATAAAGTGCATAAAATAAATTTATATATATATACCCTTATACACCATTTTAATAAAAAATATCACAAAATTCTTCTAAGTCCCTCGGGAAGAGTGAAAGACGCGCACGTTCATTTTCAGAGCTCCTAGACCTTCCTATAAGAAGTTAGCCAAAAAGTAGCTTCGAAAAACGCTTAGGTTAAGTTTCAGAGTTGCTTCTAATGTACCGAAGCTGGACTTAGACATAATTTCACTCTCACAACATTATGGCTGGTTGGAGACAGTCCGAACCACAAGTACCGGGTCCATGGTTCTGGGCGTATACTGGGGGGACGGGGACGACTCCCATTAACCCCTGGCTATACCGGGGATACGCTTATCACAATGCCTTACTGGTCTGTGCTGAAGCAGGGCATTCTGGCAGCCAAGTGGCTTGACCTTTATTAGTGAGCCTGGTTACCCCCTCTCGGAACCACAGACTTAGAAATCGCCAGCTCATATAAAGTGCATAAAATAAATTTATATATATATACCCTTATACACCATTTTAATAAAAAATATCACAAAATTCTTCTAAGTCCCTCGGGAAGAGTGAAAGACGCGCACGTTCATTTTCAGATCTCCTAGACCTTCCTATAAGAAGTTAGCCAAAAAGTAGCTTCGAAAAACGCTTAGGTTAAGTTTCAGAGTTGCTTCTAATGTACCGAAGCTGGACTTAGACATAATTTCACTCTCACAACATTATGGCTGGTTGGAGACAGTCCGAACCACAAATACCGGGTCCATGGTTCTGGCCATATACTGGGGGGACGGGGACGACTCCCATTAACCCCTGACTATACCGGGGATACGCTTATCACAATGCCTTACTGGTCTGTGCTGAAGCAGGGCATTCTGGCAGCCAAGTGGCTTGACCTTTATTAGTGAGCCTGGTTACCCCCTCTCGGAACCACAGACTTAGAAATCGCCGGCTCATATACAGTGCATAAAATAAATTTATATATATATACCCTTATTCACCATTTTAATAAAAAATATCACAAAATTCTTCTAAGTCCCTCGGGAAGAGTGAAAGACGCGCACGTTCATTTTCAGAGCTCCTAGACCTTCCTATAAGAAGTTAGCCAAAAAGTAGCTTCGAAAAACGCTTAGGTTAAGTTTCAGAGTTGCTTCTAATGTACCGAAGCTGGAATTAGACATAATTTCACTCTCACAACATTATGGCTGGTTGGAGACAGTCCGAACCACAAGTACTGGGTCCATGGTTCTGGGCGTATACTGGGGGGACGGGGACGACTCCCATTAACCCCTGACTATACCGGGGATACGCGTATCACAATGCCTTACTGGTCTGTGCTGAAGCAGGGCATTCTGGCAGCCAAGTGGCTTGACCTTTATTAGTGAGCCTGGTTACCCCCTCTCGGAACCACAGACTTAGAAATCGCCAGCTCATATAAAGTGCATAAAATAAATTTATATATATATATACCCTTATACACCATTTTAATAAAAAATATCACAAAATTCTTCTAAGTCCCTCGGGAAGAGTGAAAGACGCGCACGTTCATTTTCAGAGCTCCTAGACCTTCCTACAGTATAAGAAGTTAGCCAAAAAGTAGCTTCGAAAAACGCTTAGGTTAAGTTTCAGAGTTGCTTCTAATGTACCGAAGCTGGAATTAGACATAATTTCACTCTCACAACATTATGGCTGGTTGGAGACAGTCCGAACCACAAGTACTGGGTCCATGGTTCTGGGCGTATACTGGGGGGACGGGGACGACTCCCATTAACCCCTGACTATACCGGGGATACGCTTATCACAATGCCTTACTGGTCTGTGCTGAAGCAGGGCATTCTGGCAGCCAAGTGGCTTGACCTTTATTAGTGAGCCTGGTTACCCCCTCTCGGAACCACAGACTTAGAAATCGCCAGCTCATATAAAGTGCATAAAATAAATTTATATATATATACCCTTATACACCATTTTAATAAAAAATATCACAAAATTCTTCTAAGTCCCTCGGGAAGAGTGAAAGACGCGCACGTTCATTTTCAGAGCTCCTAGACCTTCCTATAAGAAGTTAGCCAAAAAGTAGCTTCGAAAAACGCTTAGGTTAAGTCTCAGAGTTGCATCTAATGTACCAAAGCTGGAATTAGACATAATTTCACTCTCACAACATTATGGCTGGTTGGAGACAGTCCGAACCACAAGTACTGGGTCCATGGTTCTGGGCGTATACTGGGGGGACGGGGACGACTCCCATTAACCCCTGACTATACCGGGGATACGCTTATCACAATTCCTTACTGGTCTGTGCTGAAGCAGGGCATTCTGGCAGCCAAGTGGCTTGACCTTTATTAGTGAGCCTGGTTACCCCCTCTCGGAACCACAGACTTAGAAATCGCCAGCTCATATACAGTGCATAAAATAAATTTATATATATATACCCTTATTCACCATTTTAATAAAAAATATCACAAAATTCTTCTAAGTCCCTCGGGAAGAGTGAAAGACGCGCACGTTCATTTTCAGAGCTCCTAGACCTTCCTATAAGAAGTTAGCCAAAAAGTAGCTTCGAAAAACGCTTAGGTTAAGTTTCAGAGTTGCATCTAATGTACCGAAGCTGGACTTAGACATAATTTCACTCTCACAACATTATGGCTGGTTGGAGACAGTCCGAACCACAAATACCGGGTCCATGGTTCTGGCCATATACTGGGGGGACGGGGACGACTCCCATTAACCCCTGACTATACCGGGGATACGCTTATCACAATGCCTTACTGGTCTGTGCTGAAGCAGGGCATTCTGGCAGCCAAGTGGCTTGACCTTTATTAGTGAGCCTGGTTACCCCCTCTCGGAACCACAGACTTAGAAATCGCCGGCTCATATACAGTGCATAAAATAAATTTATATATATATACCCTTATTCACCATTTTAATAAAAAATATCACAAAATTCTTCTAAGTCCCTCGGGAAGAGTGAAAGACGCGCACGTTCATTTTCAGAGCTCCTAGACCTTCCTATAAGAAGTTAGCCAAAAAGTAGCTTCGAAAAACGCTTAGGTTAAGTTTCAGAGTTGCTTCTAATGTACCGAAGCTGGAATTAGACATAATTTCACTCTCACAACATTATGGCTGGTTGGAGACAGTCCGAACCACAAGTACTGGGTCCATGGTTCTGGGCGTATACTGGGGGGACGGGGACGACTCCCATTAACCCCTGACTATACCGGGGATACGCTTATCACAATGCCTTACTGGTCTGTGCTGAAGCAGGGCATTCTGGCAGCCAAGTGGCTTGACCTTTATTAGTGAGCCTGGTTACCCCCTCTCGGAACCACAGACTTAGAAATCGCCAGCTCATATAAAGTGCATAAAATAAATTTATATATATATATACCCTTATACACCATTTTAATAAAAAATATCACAAAATTCTTCTAAGTCCCTCGGGAAGAGTGAAAGACGCGCACGTTCATTTTCAGAGCTCCTAGACCTTCCTACAGTATAAGAAGTTAGCCAAAAAGTAGCTTCGAAAAACGCTTAGGTTAAGTTTCAGAGTTGCTTCTAATGTACCGAAGCTGGAATTAGACATAATTTCACTCTCACAACATTATGGCTGGTTGGAGACAGTCCGAACCACAAGTACTGGGTCCATGGTTCTGGGCGTATACTGGGGGGACGGGGACGACTCCCATTAACCCCTGACTATACCGGGGATACGCTTATCACAATGCCTTACTGGTCTGTGCTGAAGCAGGGAATTCTGGCAGCCAAGTGGCTTGACCTTTATTAGTGAGCCTGGTTACCCCCTCTCGGAACCACAGACTTAGAAATCGCCAGCTCATATAAAGTGCATAAAATAAATTTATATATATATATACCCTTATACACCATTTTAATAAAAAATATCACAAAATTCTTCTAAGTCCCTCGGGAAGAGTGAAAGACGCGCACGTTCATTTTTAGAGCTCCTAGACCTTCCTATAAGAAGTTAGCCAAAAAGTAGCTTCGAAAAACGCTTAGGTTAAGTCTCAGAGTTGCATCTAATGTACCAAAGCTGGAATTAGACATAATTTCACTCTCACAACATTATGGCTGGTTGGAGACAGTCCGAACCACAAGTACTGGGTCCATGGTTCTGGGCGTATACTGGGGGGACGGGGACGACTCCCATTAACCCCTGACTATACCGGGGATACGCTTATCACAATTCCTTACTGGTCTGTGCTGAAGCAGGGCATTCTGGCAGCCAAGTGGCTTGACCTTTATTAGTGAGCCTGGTTACCCCCTCTCGGAACCACAGACTTAGAAATCGCCAGCTCATATACAGTGCATAAAATAAATTTATATATATATACCCTTATTCACCATTTTAATAAAAAATATCACAAAATTCTTCTAAGTCCCTCGGGAAGAGTGAAAGACGCGCACGTTCATTTTCAGAGCTCCTAGACCTTCCTATAAGAAGTTAGCCAAAAAGTAGCTTCGAAAAACGCTTAGGTTAAGTTTCAGAGTTGCATCTAATGTACCGAAGCTGGACTTAGACATAATTTCACTCTCACAACATTATGGCTGGTTGGAGACCGTCCAAACCACAAATACCGGGTCCATGGTTCTGGGCGTATACTGGGGGGACGGGGACGACTCCCATTAACCCCTGACTATACCGGGGATACGCTTATCACAATGCCTTTCTGGTCTGTGCTGAAGCAGGGCATTCTGGCAGCCAATTGGCTTGACTTTTATTAGTGAGCCTGGTTACCCCCTCTCGGAACCACAGACTTAGAAATCGCCAGCTCATATACAGTGCATAAAATATATTTATATATATCACCTTATACACCATTTTAATAAAAAATATCACAAAATTCTTCTAAGTCCCTCGGGAAGAGTGAAAGACGCGCACGTTCATTTTCAGAGCTCCTAGACCTTCCTATAAGAAGTTAGCCAAAAAGTAGCTTCGAAAAACGCTTAGGTAAATTTTCAGAGTTGCATCTAATGTACCGAAGCTGGACTTAGACATAATTTCACTCTCACAACATTATGGCTGGTTGGAGACAGTCCGAACCACAAATACCGGGTCCATGGTTCTGGCCATATACTGGGGGGACGGGGACGACTCCCATTAACCCCTGACTATACCGGGGATATGCTTATCACAATGCCTTACTGGTCTGTGCTGAAGCAGGGCATTCTGGCAGCCAAGTGGCTTGACCTTTATTAGTGAGCCTGGTTACCCCCTCTCGGAACCACAGACTTAGAAATCGCCAGCTCATATACAGTGCATAAAATATATTTATATATATACCCTTATACACCATTTTAATAAAAAATATCACAAAATTCTTCTAAGTCCCTCGGGAAGAGTGAAAGACGCGCACGTTCATTTTCAGAGCTCCTAGACCTTCCTATAAGAAGTAAGCCAAAAAGTAGCTTCGAAAAACGCTTAGGTTAAGTTTCAGAGTTGCATCTAATGTACCGAAGCTGGACTTAGACATAATTTCACTCTCACAACATTATGGCTGGTTGGAGACAGTCCGAACCACAAATACCGGGTCCATGGTTCTGGCCATATACTGGGGGGACGGGGACGACTCCCATTAACCTCTGACTATACCGGGGATACGCTTATCACAATGCCTTTCTGGTCTGTGCTGAAGCAGGGCATTCTGGCAGCCAATTGGCTTGACTTTTATTAGTGAGCCTGGTTACCCCCTCTCGGAACCACAGACTTAGAAATCGCCAGCTCATATACATGCATAAAATATATTTATATATATACCCTTATACACCATTTTAATAAAAAATATCACAAAATTCTTCTAAGTCCCTCGGAAAGAGTGAAAGACGCGCACGTTCATTTTCAGAGCTCCTAGACCTTCCTATAAGAAGTTAGCCAAAAAGTAGCTTCGAAAAACGCTTAGGTTAAGTTTCAGAGTTGCATCTAATGTACCGAAGCTGGACTTAGACATAATTTCACTCTCACAACATTATGGCTGGTTGGAGACAGTCCAAACCACAAATACCGGGTCCATGGTTCTGGGCGTATACTGGGGGGACGGGGACGACTCCCATTAACCCCTGACTATACCGGGGATACGCTTATCACAATGCCTTTCTGGTCTGTGCTGAAGCAGGGCATTCTGGCAGCCAATTGGCTTGACTTTTATTAGTGAGCCTGGTTACCCCCTCTCGGAACCACAGACTTAGAAATCGCCAGCTCATATACAGTGCATAAAATATATTTATATATATACCCTTATACACCATTTTAATAAAAAATATCACAAAATTCTTCTAAGTCCCTCGGGAAGAGTGAAAGACGCGCACGTTCATTTTCAGAGCTCCTAAACCTTCCTATAAGAAGTTAGCCAAAAAGTAGCTTCGAAAAACGCTTAGGTAAATTTTCAGAGTTGCATCTAATGTACCGAAGCTGGACTTAGACATAATTTCACTCTCACAACATTATGGCTGGTTGGAGACAGTCCGAACCACAAATACCGGGTCCATGGTTCTGGCCATATACTGGGGGGACGGGGGCGACTCCCATTAACCCCTGACTATACCGGGGATATGCTTATCACAATGCCTTACTGGTCTGTGCTGAAGCAGGGCATTCTGGCAGCCAAGTGGCTTGACCTTTATTAGTGAGCCTGGTTACCCCCTCTCGGAACCACAGACTTAGAAATCGCCAGCTCATATACAGTGCATAAAATATATTTATATATATACCCTTATACACCATTTTAATAAAAAATATCACAAAATTCTTCTAAGTCCCTCGGGAAGAGTGAAAGACGCGCACGTTCATTTTCAGAGCTCCTAGACCTTCCTATAAGAAGTTAGCCAAAAAGTAGCTTCGAAAAACGCTTAGGTTAAGTTTCAGAGTTGCTTCTAATGTACCAAAGCTGGACTTAGACATAATTTCACTCTCACAACATTATGGCTGGTTGGAGACAGTCCGAACCACAAGTACCGGGTCCATGGTTCTGGGCGTATACTGGGGGGACGGGGACGACTCCCATTAACCCCTGACTATACCGGGGATACGCTTATCACAATGCCTTACTGGTCTGTGCTGAAGCAGGGCATTCTGGCATCAAAGTAGCTTGACCTTTATTAGTGAGCCTGGTTACCCCCTCTCGGAACCACAGACTTAGAAATCGCCAGCTCATATACAGTGCATAAAATATATTTATATATATACCCTTATACACCATTTTAATAAATAATATCACAAAATTCTTCTAAGTCCCTCGGGAAGAGTGAAAGACGCGCACGTTCATTTTCAGAGCTCCTAGACCTTCCTAAAAGAAGTTAGCCAAAAAGTAGCTTCGAAAAACGCTTAGGTAAATTTTCAGAGTTGCATCTAATGTACCGAAGCTGGACTTAGACATAATTTCACTCTCACAACATTATGGCTGGTTGGAGACAGTCCGAACCACAAATACCGGGTCCATGGTTCTGGCCATATACTGGGGGGACGGGGACGACTCCCATTAACCCCTGACTATACCGGGGATATGCTTATCACAATGCCTTACTGGTCTGTGCTGAAGCAGGGCATTCTGGCAGCCAAGTGGCTTGACCTTTATTAGTGAGCCTGGTTACCCCCTCTCGGAACCACAGACTTAGAAATCGCCAGCTCATATAAAGTGCATAAAATAAATTTATATATATATACCCTTATACACCATTTTAATAAAAAATATCACAAAATTCTTCTAAGTCCCTCGGGAAGAGTGAAAGACGCGCACGTTCATTTTCAGAGCTCCTAGACCTTCCTATAAGAAGTTAGCCAAAAAGTAGCTTCGAAAAACGCTTAGGTTAAGTTTCAGAGTTGCTTCTAATGTACCGAAGCTGGACTTAGACATAATTTCACTCTCACAACATTATGGCTGGTTGGAGACAGTCCGAACCACAAATACCGGGTCCATGGTTCTGGCCATATACTGGGGGGACGGGGACGACTCCCATTAACCCCTGACTATACCGGGGATACGCTTATCACAATGCCTTACTGGTCTGTGCTGAAGCAGGGCATTCTGGCAGCCAAGTGGCTTGACCTTTATTAGTGAGCCTGGTTACCCCCTCTCGGAACCACAAACTTAGAAATCGCCAGCTCATATACAGTGCATAAAATAAATTTATATATATATATACCCTTATACACCATTTTAATAAAAAATATCACAAAATTCTTCTAAGTCCCTCGGGAAGAGTGAAAGACGCGCACGTTCATTTTCAGAGCTCCTAGACCTTCCTTTAAGAAGTTAGCCAAAAAGTAGCTTCGAAAAACGCTTAGGTTAAGTATCAGAGTTGCTTCTCATGTACCAAAGCTGGACTTAGACATAATTTCACTCTCACAACATTATGGCTGGTTGGAGACAGTCCGAACAACAAATGCCGGGTCCATGGTTCTGGCCATATACTGGGGGGACGGGGACGACTCCCATTAACCCCTGACTATACCGGGGATACGCTTATCACAATGCCTTACTGGTCTGTGCTGAAGCAGGGCATTCTGGCAGCCAAGTGGCTTGACCTTTATTAGTGAGCCTGGTTACCCCCTCTCGGAACCACAGACTTAGAAATCGCCAGCTCATATACAGTGCATAAAATAAATTTATATATATATACCCTTATTCACCATTTTAATAAAAAATATCACAAAATTCTTCTAAGTCCCTCGGGAAGAGTGAAAGACGCGCACGTTCATTTTCAGAGCTCCTAGACCTTCCTATAAGAAGTTAGCCAAAAAGTAGCTTCGAAAAACGCTTAGGTTAAGTTTCAGAGTTGCTTCTCATGTACCAAAGCTGGACTTAGACATAATTTCACTCTCACAACATTATGGCTGGTTGGAGACAGTCCGAACCACAAATACCGGGTCCATGGTTCTGGCCATATACTGGGGGGACGGGGACGACTCCCATTAACCCCTGACTATACCGGGGATATGCTTATCACAATGCCTTACTGGTCTGTGCTGAAGCAGGGCATTCTGGCAGCCAAGTGGCTTGACCTTTATTAGTGAGCCTGGTTACCCCCTCTCGGAACCACAGACTTAGAAATCGCCAGCTCATATACAGTGCATAAAATATATTTATATATATACCCTTATACACCATTTTAATAAAAAATATCACAAAATTCTTCTAAGTCCCTCGGGAAGAGTGAAAGACGCGCACGTTCATTTTCAGAGCTCCTAGACCTTCCTATAAGAAGTTAGCCAAAAAGTAGCTTCGAAAAACGCTTAGGTTAAGTTTCAGAGTTGCTTCTAATGTACCAAAGCTGGACTTAGACATAATTTCACTCTCACAACATTATGGCTGGTTGGAGACAGTCCGAACCACAAGTACCGGGTCCATGGTTCTGGGCGTATACTGGGGGGACGGGGACGACTCCCATTAACCCCTGACTATACCGGGGATACGCTTATCACAATGCCTTACTGGTCTGTGCTGAAGCAGGGCATTCTGGCATCAAAGTAGCTTGACCTTTATTAGTGAGCCTGGTTACCCCCTCTCGGAACCACAGACTTAGAAATCGCCAGCTCATATACAGTGCATAAAATATATTTATATATATACCCTTATACACCATTTTAATAAATAATATCACAAAATTCTTCTAAGTCCCTCGGGAAGAGTGAAAGACGCGCACGTTCATTTTCAGAGCTCCTAGACCTTCCTAAAAGAAGTTAGCCAAAAAGTAGCTTCGAAAAACGCTTAGGTAAATTTTCAGAGTTGCATCTAATGTACCGAAGCTGGACTTAGACATAATTTCACTCTCACAACATTATGGCTGGTTGGAGACAGTCCGAACCACAAATACCGGGTCCATGGTTCTGGCCATATACTGGGGGGACGGGGACGACTCCCATTAACCCCTGACTATACCGGGGATATGCTTATCACAATGCCTTACTGGTCTGTGCTGAAGCAGGGCATTCTGGCAGCCAAGTGGCTTGACCTTTATTAGTGAGCCTGGTTACCCCCTCTCGGAACCACAGACTTAGAAATCGCCAGCTCATATAAAGTGCATAAAATAAATTTATATATATATACCCTTATACACCATTTTAATAAAAAATATCACAAAATTCTTCTAAGTCCCTCGGGAAGAGTGAAAGACGCGCACGTTCATTTTCAGAGCTCCTAGACCTTCCTATAAGAAGTTAGCCAAAAAGTAGCTTCGAAAAACGCTTAGGTTAAGTTTCAGAGTTGCTTCTAATGTACCGAAGCTGGACTTAGACATAATTTCACTCTCACAACATTATGGCTGGTTGGAGACAGTCCGAACCACAAATACCGGGTCCATGGTTCTGGCCATATACTGGGGGGACGGGGACGACTCCCATTAACCCCTGACTATACCGGGGATACGCTTATCACAATGCCTTACTGGTCTGTGCTGAAGCAGGGCATTCTGGCAGCCAAGTGGCTTGACCTTTATTAGTGAGCCTGGTTACCCCCTCTCGGAACCACAAACTTAGAAATCGCCAGCTCATATACAGTGCATAAAATAAATTTATATATATATATACCCTTATACACCATTTTAATAAAAAATATCACAAAATTCTTCTAAGTCCCTCGGGAAGAGTGAAAGACGCGCACGTTCATTTTCAGAGCTCCTAGACCTTCCTTTAAGAAGTTAGCCAAAAAGTAGCTTCGAAAAACGCTTAGGTTAAGTATCAGAGTTGCTTCTCATGTACCAAAGCTGGACTTAGACATAATTTCACTCTCACAACATTATGGCTGGTTGGAGACAGTCCGAACCACAAATGCCGGGTCCATGGTTCTGGCCATATACTGGGGGGACGGGGACGACTCCCATTAACCCCTGACTATACCGGGGATACGCTTATCACAATGCCTTACTGGTCTGTGCTGAAGCAGGGCATTCTGGCAGCCAAGTGGCTTGACCTTTATTAGTGAGCCTGGTTACCCCCTCTCGGAACCACAGACTTAGAAATCGCCAGCTCATATACAGTGCATAAAATAAATTTATATATATATACCCTTATTCACCATTTTAATAAAAAATATCACAAAATTCTTCTAAGTCCCTCGGGAAGAGTGAAAGACGCGCACGTTCATTTTCAGAGATCCTAGACCTTCCTATAAGAAGTTAGCCAAAAAGTAGCTTCGAAAAACGCTTAGGTTAAGTTTCAGAGTTGCTTCTCATGTACCAAAGCTGGACTTAGACATAATTTCACTCTCACAACATTATGGCTGGTTGGAGACAGTCCGAACCACAAATACCGGGTCCATGGTTCTGGCCATATACTGGGGGGACGGGGACGACTCCCATTAACCCCTGACTATACCGGGGATATGCTTATCACAATGCCTTACTAGTCTGTGCTGAAGCAGGGCATTCTGGCAGCCAAGTGGCTTGACCTTTATTAGTGAGCCTGGTTACCCCCTCTCGGAACCACAGACTTAGAAATCGCCAGCTCATATACAGTGCATAAAATATATTTATATATATACCCTTATACACCATTTTAATAAAAAATATCACAAAATTCTTCTAAGTCCCTCGGGAAGAGTGAAAGACGCGCACGTTCATTTTCAGAGCTCCTAGACCTTCCTATAAGAAGTAAGCCAAAAAGTAGCTTCGAAAAACGCTTAGGTTAAGTTTCAGAGTTGCATCTAATGTACCGAAGCTGGACTTAGACATAATTTCACTCTCACAACATTATGGCTGGTTGGAGACAGTCCGAACCACAAATACCGGGTCCATGGTTCTGGCCATATACTGGGGGGACGGGGACGACTCCCATTAACCTCTGACTATACCGGGGATACGCTTATCACAATGCCTTTCTGGTCTGTGCTGAAGCAGGGCATTCTGGCAGCCAATTGGCTTGACTTTTATTAGTGAGCCTGGTTACCCCCTCTCGGAACCACAGACTTAGAAATCGCCAGCTCATATACATGCATAAAATATATTTATATATACAGTATACCCTTATACACCATTTTAATAAAAAATATCACAAAATTCTTCTAAGTCCCTCGGGAAGAGTGAAAGACGCGCACGTTCATTTTCAGAGCTCCTAGACCTTCCTATAAGAAGTTAGCCAAAAAGTAGCTTCGAAAAACGCTTAGGTTAAGTTTCAGAGTTGCATCTAATGTACCGAAGCTGGACTTAGACATAATTTCACTCTCACAACATTATGGCTGGTTGGAGACAGTCCAAACCACAAATACCGGGTCCATGGTTCTGGGCGTATACTGGGGGGACGGGGACGACTCCCATTAACCCCTGACTATACCGGGGATACGCTTATCACAATGCCTTTCTGGTCTGTGCTGAAGCAGGGCATTCTGGCAGCCAATTGGCTTGACTTTTATTAGTGAGCCTGGTTACCCCCTCTCGGAACCACAGACTTAGAAATCGCCAGCTCATATACAGTGCATAAAATATATTTATATATATACCCTTATACACCATTTTAATAAAAAATATCACAAAATTCTTCTAAGTCCCTCGGGAAGAGTGAAAGACGCGCACGTTCATTTTCAGAGCTCCTAGACCTTCCTATAAGAAGTTAGCCAAAAAGTAGCTTCGAAAAACGCTTAGGTAAATTTTCAGAGTTGCATCTAATGTACCGAAGCTGGACTTAGACATAATTTCACTCTCACAACATTATGGCTGGTTGGAGACAGTCCGAACCACAAATACCGGGTCCATGGTTCTGGCCATATACTGGGGGGACGGGGACGACTCCCATTAACCCCTGACTATACCGGGGATATGCTTATCACAATGCCTTACTGGTCTGTGCTGAAGCAGGGCATTCTGGCAGCCAAGTGGCTTGACCTTTATTAGTGAGCCTGGTTACCCCCTCTCGGAACCACAGACTTAGAAATCGCCAGCTCATATACAGTGCATAAAATATATTTATATACATACCCTTATACACCATTTTAATAAAAAATATCACAAAATTCTTCTAAGTCCCTCGGGAAGAGTGAAAGACGCGCACGTTCATTTTCAGAGCTCCTAGACCTTCCTATAAGAAGTTAGCCAAAAAGTAGCTTCGAAAAACGCTTAGGTTAAGTTTCAGAGTTGCTTCTAATGTACCGAAGCTGGACTTAGACATAATTTCACTCTCACAACATTATGGCTGGTTGGAGACAGTCCGAACCACAAATACCGGGTCCATGGTTCTGGCCATATACTGGGGGGACGGGGACGACTCCCATTAACCCCTGACTATACCGGGGATACGCTTATCACAATGCCTTACTGGTCTGTGCTGAAGCAGGGCATTCTGGCAGCCAAGTGGCTTGACCTTTATTAGTGAGCCTGGTTACCCCCTCTCGGAACCACAGACTTAGAAATCGCCAGCTCATATAAAGTGCATAAAATAAATTTATATATATATACCCTTATACACCATTTTAATAAAAAATATCACAAAATTCTTCTAAGTCCCTCGGGAAGAGTGAAAGACGCGCACGTTCATTTTCAGAGCTCCTAGACCTTCCTATAAGAAGTTAGCCAAAAAGTAGCTTCGAAAAACGCTTAGGTTAAGTTTCAGAGTTGCTTCTAATGTACCGAAGCTGGAATTAGACATAATTTCACTCTCACAACATTATGGCTGGTTGGAGACAGTCCGAACCACAAGTACTGGGTCCATGGTTCTGGGCGTATACTGGGGGGACGGGGACGACTCCCATTAACCCCTGACTATACCGGGGATACGCTTATCACAATGCCTTACTGGTCTGTGCTGAAGCAGGGAATTCTGGCAGCCAAGTGGCTTGACCTTTATTAGTGAGCCTGGTTACCCCCTCTCGGAACCACAGACTTAGAAATCGCCAGCTCATATAAAGTGCATAAAATAAATTTATATATATATACCCTTATACACCATTTTCATAAAAAATATCACAAAATTCTTCTAAGTCCCTCGGGAAGAGTGAAAGACGCGCACGTTCATTTTTAGAGCTCCTAGACCTTCCTATAAGAAGTTAGCCAAAAAGTAGCTTCGAAAAACGCTTAGGTTAAGTCTCAGAGTTGCATCTAATGTACCAAAGCTGGAATTAGACATAATTTCACTCTCACAACATTATGGCTGGTTGGAGACAGTCCGAACCACAAGTACTGGGTCCATGGTTCTGGGCGTATACTGGGGGGACGGGGACGACTCCCATTAACCCCTGACTATACCGGGGATACGCTTATCACAATGCCTTACTGGTCTGTGCTGAAGCAGGGCATTCTGGCAGCCAAGTGGCTTGACCTTTATTAGTGAGCCTGGTTACCCCCTCTCGGAACCACAGACTTAGAAATCGCCAGCTCATATACAGTGCATAAAATAAATTTATATATATATACCCTTATTCACCATTTTAATAAAAAATATCACAAAATTCTTCTAAGTCCCTCGGGAAGAGTGAAAGACGCGCACGTTCATTTTCAGAGCTCCTAGACCTTCCTATAAGAAGTTAGCCAAAAAGTAGCTTCGAAAAACGCTTAGGTTAAGTTTCAGAGTTGCTTCTAATGTACCGAAGCTGGAATTAGACATAATTTCACTCTCACAACATTATGGCTGGTTGGAGACAGTCCGAACCACAAATACCGGGTCCATGGTTCTGGCCATATACTGGGGGGACGGGGACGACTCCCATTAACCCCTGACTATACCGGGGATACGCTTATCACAATGCCTTACTGGTCTGTGCTGAAGCAGGGCATTCTGGCAGCCAAGTGGCTTGACCTTTATTAGTGAGCCTGGTTACCCCCTCTCGGAACCACAGACTTAGAAATCGCCAGCTCATATAAAGTGCATAAAATAAATTTATATATATATACCCTTATACACCATTTTAATAAAAAATATCACAAAATTCTTCTAAGTCCCTCGGGAAGAGTGAAAGACGCGCACGTTCATTTTCAGAGCTCCTAGACCTTCCTATAAGAAGTTAGCCAAAAAGTAGCTTCGAAAAACGCTTAGGTTAAGTTTCAGAGTTGCTTCTAATGTACCGAAGCTGGACTTAGACATAATTTCACTCTCACAACATTATGGCTGGTTGGAGACAGTCCGAACCACAAATACCGGGTCCATGGTTCTGGCCATATACTGGGGGGACGGGGACGACTCCCATTAACCTCTGACTATACCGGGGATACGCTTATCACAATGCCTTTCTGGTCTGTGCTGAAGCAGGGCATTCTGGCAGCCAATTGGCTTGACTTTTATTAGTGAGCCTGGTTACCCCCTCTCGGAACCACAGACTTAGAAATCGCCAGCTCATATACATGCATAAAATATATTTATATATATACCCTTATACACCATTTTAATAAAAAATATCACAAAATTCTTCTAAGTCCCTCGGAAAGAGTGAAAGACGCGCACGTTCATTTTCAGAGCTCCTAGACCTTCCTATAAGAAGTTAGCCAAAAAGTAGCTTCGAAAAACGCTTAGGTTAAGTTTCAGAGTTGCATCTAATGTACCGAAGCTGGACTTAGACATAATTTCACTCTCACAACATTATGGCTGGTTGGAGACAGTCCAAACCACAAATACCGGGTCCATGGTTCTGGGCGTATACTGGGGGGACGGGGACGACTCCCATTAACCCCTGACTATACCGGGGATACGCTTATCACAATGCCTTTCTGGTCTGTGCTGAAGCAGGGCATTCTGGCAGCCAATTGGCTTGACTTTTATTAGTGAGCCTGGTTACCCCCTCTCGGAACCACAGACTTAGAAATCGCCAGCTCATATACAGTGCATAAAATATATTTATATATATACCCTTATACACCATTTAAATAAAAAATATCACAAAATTCTTCTAAGTCCCTCGGGAAGAGTGAAAGACGCGCACGTTCATTTTCAGAGCTCCTAGACCTTCCTATAAGAAGTTAGCCAAAAAGTAGCTTCGAAAAACGCTTAGGTTAAGTTTCAGAGTTGCATCTAATGTACCGAAGCTGGACTTAGACATAATTTCACTCTCACAACATTATGGCTGGTTGGAGACAGTCCAAACCACAAATACCGGGTCCATGGTTCTGGGCGTATACTGGGGGGACGGGGACGACTCCCATTAACCCCTGACTATACCGGGGATACGCTTATCACAATGCCTTTCTGGTCTGTGCTGAAGCAGGGCATTCTGGCAGCCAATTGGCTTGACTTTTATTAGTGAGCCTGGTTACCCCCTCTCGGAACCACAGACTTAGAAATCGCCAGCTCATATACAGTGCATAAAATATATTTATATATATCACCTTATACACCATTTTAATAAAAAATATCACAAAATTCTTCTAAGTCCCTCGGGAAGAGTGAAAGACGCGCACGTTCATTTTCAGAGCTCCTAGACCTTCCTATAAGAAGTTAGCCAAAAAGTAGCTTCGAAAAACGCTTAGGTAAATTTTCAGAGTTGCATCTAATGTACCGAAGCTGGACTTAGACATAATTTCACTCTCACTACATTATGGCTGGTTGGAGACAGTCCGAACCACAAATACCGGGTCCATGGTTCTGGGCGTATACTGGGGGGACGGGGACGACTCCCATTAACCCCTGACTATACCGGGGATACGCTTATCACAATGCCTTTCTGGTCTGTGCTGAAGCAGGGCATTCTGGCAGCCAATTGGCTTGACTTTTATTAGTGAGCCTGGTTACCCCCTCTCGTAACCACAGACTTAGAAATCGCCAGCTCATATACAGTGCATAAAATATATTTATATATATACCCTTATACATCATTTTAATAAAAAATATCACAAAATTCTTCTAAGTCCCTCAGGAAGAGTGAAAGACGCGCACGTTCATTTTCAGTGCTCCTAGACATTCCTATAAGAAGTTAGCCAAAAAGTAGCTTCGAAAAACGCTTAGGTTAAGTTTCAGAGTTGCTTCTAATGTACCAAAGCTGGACTTAGACATAATTTCACTCTCACAACATTATGGCTGGTTGGAGACAGTCCGAACCACAAGTACCGGGTCCATGGTTCTGGGCGTATACTGGGGGGACGGGGACGACTCCCATTAACCCCTGACTATACCGGGGATACGCTTATCACAATGCCTTACTGGTCTGTGCTGAAGCAGGGCATTCTGGCATCAAAGTAGCTTGACCTTTATTAGTGAGCCTGGTTACCCCCTCTCGGAACCACAGACTTAGAAATCGCCAGCTCATATACAGTGCATAAAATATATTTATATATATACCCTTATACACCATTTAAATAAAAAATATCACAAAATTCTTCTAAGTCCCTCGGGAAGAGTGAAAGACGCGCACGTTCATTTTCAGAGCTCCTAGACCTTCCTATAAGAAGTTAGCCAAAAAGTAGCTTCGAAAAACGCTTAGGTTAAGTTTCAGAGTTGCATCTAATGTACCGAAGCTGGACTTAGACATAATTTCACTCTCACAACATTATGGCTGGTTGGAGACAGTCCAAACCACAAATACCGGGTCCATGGTTCTGGGCGTATACTGGGGGGACGGGGACGACTCCCATTAACCCCTGACTATACCGGGGATACGCTTATCACAATGCCTTTCTGGTCTGTGCTGAAGCAGGGCATTCTGGCAGCCAATTGGCTTGACTTTTATTAGTGAGCCTGGTTACCCCCTCTCGGAACCACAGACTTAGAAATCGCCAGCTCATATACAGTGCATAAAATATATTTATATATATCACCTTATACACCATTTTAATAAAAAATATCACAAAATTCTTCTAAGTCCCTCGGGAAGAGTGAAAGACGCGCACGTTCATTTTCAGAGCTCCTAGACCTTCCTATAAGAAGTTAGCCAAAAAGTAGCTTCGAAAAACGCTTAGGTAAATTTTCAGAGTTGCATCTAATGTACCGAAGCTGGACTTAGACATAATTTCACTCTCACAACATTATGGCTGGTTGGAGACAGTCCGAACCACAAATACCGGGTCCATGGTTCTGGCCATATACTGGGGGGACGGGGACGACTCCCATTAACCCCTGACTATACCGGGGATATGCTTATCACAATGCCTTACTGGTCTGTGCTGAAGCAGGGCATTCTGGCAGCCAAGTGGCTTGACCTTTATTAGTGAGCCTGGTTACCCCCTCTCGGAACCACAGACTTAGAAATCGCCAGCTCATATACAGTGCATAAAATATATTTATATATATACCCTTATACACCATTTTAATAAAAAATATCACAAAATTCTTCTAAGTCCCTCGGGAAGAGTGAAAGACGCGCACGTTCATTTTCAGAGCTCCTAGACCTTCCTATAAGAAGTTAGCCAAAAAGTAGCTTCGAAAAACGCTTAGGTTAAGTTTCAGAGTTGCATCTAATGTACCGAAGCTGGACTTAGACATAATTTCACTCTCACAACATTATGGCTGGTTGGAGACAGTCCAAACCACAAATACCGGGTCCATGGTTCTGGGCGTATACTGGGGGGACGGGGACGACTCCCATTAACCCCTGACTATACCGGGGATACGCTTATCACAATGCCTTTCTGGTCTGTGCTGAAGCAGGGCATTCTGGCAGCCAATTGGCTTGACTTTTATTAGTGAGCCTGGTTACCCCCTCTCGTAACCACAGACTTAGAAATCGCCAGCTCATATACAGTGCATAAAATATATTTATATATATACCCTTATACATCATTTTAATAAAAAATATCACAAAATTCTTCTAAGTCCCTCAGGAAGAGTGAAAGACGCGCACGTTCATTTTCAGTGCTCCTAGACATTCCTATAAGAAGTTAGCCAAAAAGTAGCTTCGAAAAACGCTTAGGTTAAGTTTCAGAGTTGCTTCTAATGTACCAAAGCTGGACTTAGACATAATTTCACTCTCACAACATTATGGCTGGTTGGAGACAGTCCGAACCACAAGTACCGGGTCCATGGTTCTGGGCGTATACTGGGGGGACGGGGACGACTCCCATTAACCCCTGACTATACCGGGGATACGCTTATCACAATGCCTTACTGGTCTGTGCTGAAGCAGGGCATTCTGGCATCAAAGTAGCTTGACCTTTATTAGTGAGCCTGGTTACCCCCTCTCGGAACCACAGACTTAGAAATCGCCAGCTCATATACAGTGCATAAAATATATTTATATATATACCCTTATACACCATTTAAATAAAAAATATCACAAAATTCTTCTAAGTCCCTCGGGAAGAGTGAAAGACGCGCACGTTCATTTTCAGAGCTCCTAGACATTCCTATAAGAAGTTAGCCAAAAAGTACCTTCGAAAAACGCTTAGGTTAAGTTTCAGAGTTGCTTCTAATGTACCAAAGCTGGACTTAGACATAATTTCACTCTCACAACATTATGGCTGGTTGGAGACAGTCCAAACCACAAATACCGGGTCCATGGTTCTGGGCGTATACTGGGGGGACGGGGACGACTCCCATTAACCCCTGACTATACCGGGGATACGCTTATCACAATGCCTTTCTGGTCTGTGCTGAAGCAGGGCATTCTGGCAGCCAATTGGCTTGACTTTTATTAGTGAGCCTGGTTACCCCCTCTCGGAACCACAGACTTAGAAATCGCCAGCTCATATACAGTGCATAAAATATATTTATATATATCACCTTATACACCATTTTAATAAAAAATATCACAAAATTCTTCTAAGTCCCTCGGGAAGAGTGAAAGACGCGCACGTTCATTTTCAGATCTCCTAGACCTTCCTATAAGAAGTTAGCCAAAAAGTAGCTTCGAAAAACGCTTAGGTAAATTTTCAGAGTTGCATCTAATGTACCGAAGCTGGACTTAGACATAATTTCACTCTCACAACATTATGGCTGGTTGGAGACAGTCCGAACCACAAATACCGGGTCCATGGTTCTGGCCATATACTGGGGGGACGGGGACGACTCCCATTAACCCCTGACTATACCGGGGATATGCTTATCACAATGCCTTACTGGTCTGTGCTGAAGCAGGGCATTCTGGCAGCCAAGTGGCTTGACCTTTATTAGTGAGCCTGGTTACCCCCTCTCGGAACCACAGACTTAGAAATCGCCAGCTCATATACAGTGCATAAAATATATTTATATATATACCCTTATACACCATTTTAATAAAAAATATCACAAAATTCTTCTAAGTCCCTCGGGAAGAGTGAAAGACGCGCACGTTCATTTTCAGAGCTCCTAGACCTTCCTATAAGAAGTAAGCCAAAAAGTAGCTTCGAAAAACGCTTAGGTTAAGTTTCAGAGTTGCATCTAATGTACCGAAGCTGGACTTAGACATAATTTCACTCTCACAACATTATGGCTGGTTGGAGACAGTCCGAACCACAAATACCGGGTCCATGGTTCTGGCCATATACTGGGGGGACGGGGACGACTCCCATTAACCTCTGACTATACCGGGGATACGCTTATCACAATGCCTTTCTGGTCTGTGCTGAAGCAGGGCATTCTGGCAGCCAATTGGCTTGACTTTTATTAGTGAGCCTGGTTACCCCCTCTCGGAACCACAGACTTAGAAATCGCCAGCTCATATACATGCATAAAATATATTTATATATATACCCTTATACACCATTTTAATAAAAAATATCACAAAATTCTTCTAAGTCCCTCGGAAAGAGTGAAAGACGCGCACGTTCATTTTCAGAGCTCCTAGACCTTCCTATAAGAAGTTAGCCAAAAAGTAGCTTCGAAAAACGCTTAGGTTAAGTTTCAGAGTTGCATCTAATGTACCGAAGCTGGACTTAGACATAATTTCACTCTCACAACATTATGGCTGGTTGGAGACAGTCCAAACCACAAATACCGGGTCCATGGTTCTGGGCGTATACTGGGGGGACGGGGACGACTCCCATTAACCCCTGACTATACCGGGGATACGCTTATCACAATGCCTTTCTGGTCTGTGCTGAAGCAGGGCATTCTGGCAGCCAATTGGCTTGACTTTTATTAGTGAGCCTGGTTACCCCCTCTCGGAACCACAGACTTAGAAATCGCCAGCTCATATACAGTGCATAAAATATATTTATATATATACCCTTATACACCATTTTAATAAAAAATATCACAAAATTCTTCTAAGTCCCTCGGGAAGAGTGAAAGACGCGCACGTTCATTTTCAGAGCTCCTAGACCTTCCTATAAGAAGTTAGCCAAAAAGTAGCTTCGAAAAACGCTTAGGTAAATTTTCAGAGTTGCATCTAATGTACCGAAGCTGGACTTAGACATAATTTCACTCTTACAACATTATGGCTGGTTGGAGACAGTCCGAACCACAAATACCGGGTCCATGGTTCTGGCCATATACTGGGGGGACGGGAACGACTCCCATTAACCCCTGACTATACCGGGGATACGCTTATCACAATGCCTTTCTGGTCTGTGCTGAAGCAGGGCATTCTGGCAGCCAATTGGCTTGACTTTTATTAGTGAGCCTGGTTACCCCCTCTCGTAACCACAGACTTAGAAATCGCCAGCTCATATACAGTGCATAAAATATATTTATATATATACCCTTATACATCATTTTAATAAAAAATATCACAAAATTCTTCTAAGTCCCTCAGGAAGAGTGAAAGACGCGCACGTTCATTTTCAGTGCTCCTAGACATTCCTATAAGAAGTTAGCCAAAAAGTAGCTTCGAAAAACGCTTAGGTTAAGTTTCAGAGTTGCTTCTAATGTACCAAAGCTGGACTTAGACATAATTTCACTCTCACAACATTATGGCTGGTTGGAGACAGTCCGAACCACAAGTACCGGGTCCATGGTTCTGGGCGTATACTGGGGGGACGGGGACGACTCCCATTAACCCCTGACTATACCGGGGATACGCTTATCACAATGCCTTACTGGTCTGTGCTGAAGCAGGGCATTCTGGCATCAAAGTAGCTTGACCTTTATTAGTGAGCCTGGTTACCCCCTCTCGGAACCACAGACTTAGAAATCGCCAGCTCATATACAGTGCATAAAATATATTTATATATATACCCTTATACACCATTTAAATAAAAAATATCACAAAATTCTTCTAAGTCCCTCGGGAAGAGTGAAAGACGCGCACGTTCATTTTCAGAGCTCCTAGACCTTCCTATAAGAAGTTAGCCAAAAAGTAGCTTCGAAAAACGCTTAGGTTAAGTTTCAGAGGTACTTCTAATGTACCAAAGCTGGACTTAGACATAATTTCACTCTCACAACATTATGGCTGGTTGGAGACAGTCCGAACCACAAGTACTGGGTCCATGGTTCTGGGCGTATAATGGGGGGACGGGGACGACTCCCATTAACCCCTGACTATACCGGGGATACGCTTATCACAATGCCTTACTGGTCTGTGCTGAAGCAGGGCATTCTGGCATCCAAGTGGCTTGACCTTTATTAGTGAGTCTGGTTACCCCCTCTCGGAACCACAGACTTAGAAATCGCTAGCTCATATACATGCATAAAATAGATTTATATATATACCCTTATACACCATTTTAATAAAAAATATCACAAAATTCTTCTAAGTCCCTCGGGAAGAGTGACTGACGCGCACGTTCATTTTCAGAGCTCCTAGACCTTCCTATAAGAAGTTAGCCAAAAAGTAGCTTCGAAAAACGCTTAGGTTAAGTCTCAGAGTTGCATCTAATGTACCAAAGCTGGACTTAGACATAATTTCACTCTCACAACATTATGGCTGGTTGGAGACAGTCCGAACCACAAATACCGGGTCCATGGTTCTGGCCATATACTGGGGGGACGGGGACGACTCCCATTAACCCCTGACTATACCGGGGATACGCTTATCACAATGCCTTACTGGTCTGTGCTGAAGCAGGGCATTCTGGCAGCCAAGTGGCTTGACCTTTATTAGTGAGCCTGGTTACCCCCTCTCGGAACCACAGACTTAGAAATCGCCAGCTCATATAAAGTGCATAAAATAAATTTATATATATATACCCTTATACACCATTTTAATAAAAAATATCACAAAATTCTTCTAAGTCCCTCGGGAAGAGTGAAAGACGCGCACGTTCATTTTCAGAGCTCCTAGACCTTCCTATAAGAAGTTAGCCAAAAAGTAGCTTCGAAAAACGCTTAGGTTAAGTTTCAGAGTTGCTTCTAATGTACCGAAGCTGGACTTAGACATAATTTCACTCTCAC
The DNA here is from genome assembly GCF_040206685.1 of Ascaphus truei. Classification (NCBI taxonomy): domain Eukaryota; kingdom Metazoa; phylum Chordata; class Amphibia; order Anura; family Ascaphidae; genus Ascaphus; species Ascaphus truei. The sequence continues at coordinate 264,170,862 of NC_134484.1, forward strand.
AACATTATGGCTGGTTGGAGACAGTCCGAACCACAAATACCGGGTCCATGGTTCTGGCCATATACTGGGGGGACGGGGACGACTCCCATTAACCCCTGACTATACCGGGGATACGCTTATCACAATGCCTTACTGGTCTGTGCTGAAGCAGGGCATTCTGGCAGCCAAGTGGCTTGACCTTTATTAGTGAGCCTGGTTACCCCCTCTCGGAACCACAGACTTAGAAATCGCCAGCTCATATAAAGTGCATAAAATAAATTTATATATATATACCCTTATACACCATTTTAATAAAAAATATCACAAAATTCTTCTAAGTCCCTCGGGAAGAGTGAAAGACGCGCACGTTCATTTTCAGAGCTCCTAGACCTTCCTATAAGAAGTTAGCCAAAAAGTAGCTTCGAAAAACGCTTAGGTTAAGTTTCAGAGTTGCTTCTAATGTACCGAAGCTGGACTTAGACATAATTTCACTCTCACAACATTATGGCTGGTTGGAGACAGTCCGAACCACAAATACCGGGTCCATGGTTCTGGCCATATACTGGGGGGACGGGGACGACTCCCATTAACCCCTGACTATACCGGGGATACGCTTATCACAATGCCTTACTGGTCTGTGCTGAAGCAGGGCATTCTGGCAGCCAAGTGGCTTGACCTTTATTAGTGAGCCTGGTTACCCCCTCTCGGAACCACAGACTTAGAAATCGCCAGCTCATATAAAGTGCATAAAATAAATTTATATATATATACCCTTATACACCATTTTAATAAAAAATATCACAAAATTCTTCTAAGTCCCTCGGGAAGAGTGAAAGACGCGCACGTTCATTTTCAGAGCTCCTAGACCTTCCTATAAGAAGTTAGCCAAAAAGTAGCTTCGAAAAACGCTTAGGTTAAGTTTCAGAGTTGCTTCCAATGTACCGAAGCTGGACTTAGACATAATTTCACTCTCACAACATTATGGCTGGTTGGAGACAGTCCAAACCACAAATACCGGGTCCATGGTTCTGGGCGTATACTGGGGGGACGGGGACGACTCCCATTAACCCCTGACTATACCGGGGATACGCTTATCACAATGCCTTTCTGGTCTGTGCTGAAGCAGGGCATTCTGGCAGCCAATTGGCTTGACTTTTATTAGTGAGCCTGGTTACCCCCTCTCGTAACCACAGACTTAGAAATCGCCAGCTCATATACAGTGCATAAAATATATTTATATATATACCCTTATACATCATTTTAATAAAAAATATCACAAAATTCTTCTAAGTCCCTCAGGAAGAGTGAAAGACGCGCACGTTCATTTTCAGTGCTCCTAGACATTCCTATAAGAAGTTAGCCAAAAAGTAGCTTCGAAAAACGCTTAGGTTAAGTTTCAGAGTTGCTTCTAATGTACCAAAGCTGGACTTAGACATAATTTCACTCTCACAACATTATGGCTGGTTGGAGACAGTCCGAACCACAAGTACCGGGTCCATGGTTCTGGGCGTATACTGGGGGGACGGGGACGACTCCCATTAACCCCTGACTATACCGGGGATACGCTTATCACAATGCCTTACTGGTCTGTGCTGAAGCAGGGCATTCTGGCATCAAAGTAGCTTGACCTTTATTAGTGAGCCTGGTTACCCCCTCTCGGAACCACCGACTTAGAAATCGCCAGCTCATATACAGTGCATAAAATATATTTATATATATACCCTTATACACCATTTAAATAAAAAATATCACAAAATTCTTCTAAGTCCCTCGGGAAGAGTGAAAGACGCGCACGTACATTTTCAGAGCTCCTAGACCTTCCTATAAGAAGTTAGCCAAAAAGTAGCTTCGAAAAACGCTTAGGTTAAGTTTCAGAGGTACTTCTAATGTACCAAAGCTGGACTTAGACATAATTTCACTCTCACAACATTATGGCTGGTTGGAGACAGTCCGAACCACAAGTACCGGGTCCATGGTTCTGGGCGTATAATGGGGGGACGGGGACGACTCCCATTAACCCCTGACTATACCGGGGATACGCTTATCACAATGCCTTACTGGTCTGTGCTGAAGCAGGGCATTCTGGCATCCAAGTGGCTTGACCTTTATTAGTGAGTCTGGTTACCCCCTCTCGGAACCACAGACTTAGAAATCGCTAGCTCATATACATGCATAAAATAGATTTATATATATACCCTTATACACCATTTTAATAAAAAATATCACAAAATTCTTCTAAGTCCCTCGGGAAGAGTGAAAGACGCGCACGTTCATTTTCAGAGCTCCTAGACCTTCCTATAAGAAGTTAGCCAAAAAGTAGCTTCGAAAAACGCTTAGGTTAAGTCTCAGAGTTGCTTCTAATGTACCGAAGCTGGACTTAGACATAATTTCACTCTCACAACATTATGGCTGGTTGGAGACAGTCCGAACCACAAATACCGGGTCCATGGTTCTGGCCATATACTGGGGGGACGGGGACGACTCCCATTAACCCCTGACTATACCGGGGATACGCTTATCACAATGCCTTACTGGTCTGTGCTGAAGCAGGGCATTCTGGCAGCCAAGTGGCTTGACCTTTATTAGTGAGCCTGGTTACCCCCTCTCGGAACCACAGACTTAGAAATCGCCAGCTCATATAAAGTGCATAAAATAAATTTATATATATATACCCTTATACACCATTTTAATAAAAAATATCACAAAATTCTTCTAAGTCCCTCGGGAAGAGTGAAAGACGCGCACGTTCATTTTCAGAGCTCCTAGACCTTCCTATAAGAAGTTAGCCAAAAAGTAGCTTCGAAAAACGCTTAGGTTAAGTTTCAGAGTTGCTTCCAATGTACCGAAGCTGGACTTAGACATAATTTCACTCTCACAACATTATGGCTGGTTGGAGACAGTCCAAACCACAAATACCGGGTCCATGGTTCTGGGCGTATACTGGGGGGACGGGGACGACTCCCATTAACCCCTGACTATACCGGGGATACGCTTATCACAATGCCTTTCTGGTCTGTGCTGAAGCAGGGCATTCTGGCAGCCAATTGGCTTGACTTTTATTAGTGAGCCTGGTTACCCCCTCTCGTAACCACAGACTTAGAAATCGCCAGCTCATATACAGTGCATAAAATATATTTATATATATACCCTTATACATCATTTTAATAAAAAATATCACAAAATTCTTCTAAGTCCCTCAGGAAGAGTGAAAGACGCGCACGTTCATTTTCAGTGCTCCTAGACATTCCTATAAGAAGTAAGCCAAAAAGTAGCTTCGAAAAACGCTTAGGTTAAGTTTCAGAGTTGCATCTAATGTACCGAAGCTGGACTTAGACATAATTTCACTCTCACAACATTATGGCTGGTTGGAGACAGTCCGAACCACAAATACCGGGTCCATGGTTCTGGCCATATACTGGGGGGACGGGGACGACTCCCATTAACCTCTGACTATACCGGGGATACGCTTATCACAATGCCTTTCTGGTCTGTGCTGAAGCAGGGCATTCTGGCAGCCAATTGGCTTGACTTTTATTAGTGAGCCTGGTTACCCCCTCTCGGAACCACAGACTTAGAAATCGCCAGCTCATATACATGCATAAAATATATTTATATATATACCCTTATACACCATTTTAATAAAAAATATCACAAAATTCTTCTAAGTCCCTCGGAAAGAGTGAAAGACGCGCACGTTCATTTTCAGAGCTCCTAGACCTTCCTATAAGAAGTTAGCCAAAAAGTAGCTTCGATAAACGCTTAGGTTAAGTTTCAGAGTTGCTTCTAATGTACCAAAGCTGGACTTAGACATAATTTCACTCTCACAACATTATGGCTGGTTGGAGACAGTCCGAACCACAAATACCGGGTCCATGGTTCTGGCCATATACTGGGGGGACGGGGACGACTCCCATTAACCCCTGACTATACCGGGGATACGCTTATCACAATGCCTTACTGGTCTGTGCTGAAGCAGGGCATTCTGGCAGCCAAGTGGCTTGACCTTTATTAGTGAGCCTGGTTACCCCCTCTCGGAACCACAGACTTAGAAATCGCCAGCTCATATACAGTGCATAAAATATATTTATATATATACCCTTATACACCATTTTAATAAAAAATATCACAAAATTCTTCTAAGTCCCTCGGGAAGAGTGAAAGACGCGCACGTTCATTTTCAGAGCTCCTAGACCTTCCTATAAGAAGTTAGCCAAAAAGTAGCTTCGAAAAACGCTTAGGTTAAGTTTCAGAGTTGCTTCTAATGTACCAAAGCTGGACTTAGACATAATTTCACTCTCACAACATTATGGCTGGTTGGAGACAGTCCGAACCACAAGTACCGGGTCCATGGTTCTGGGCGTATACTGGGGGGACGGGGACGACTCCCATTAACCCCTGACTATACCGGGGATACGCTTATCACAATGCCTTACTGGTCTGTGCTGAAGCAGGGCATTCTGGCATCAAAGTAGCTTGACCTTTATTAGTGAGCCTGGTTACCCCCTCTCGGAACCATAGACTTAGAAATCGCCAGCTCATATACAGTGCATAAAATATATTTATATATATACCCTTATACACCATTTAAATAAAAAATATCACAAAATTCTTCTAAGTCCCTCGGGAAGAGTGAAAGACGCGCACGTTCATTTTCAGAGCTCCTAGACCTTCCTATAAGAAGTTAGCCAAAAAGTAGCTTCGAAAAACGCTTAGGTTAAGTTTCAGAGGTACTTCTAATGTACCAAAGCTGGACTTAGACATAATTTCACTCTCACAACATTATGGCTGGTTGGAGACAGTCCGAACCACAAGTACCGGGTCCATGGTTCTGGGCGTATAATGGGGGGACGGGGACGACTCCCATTAACCCCTGACTATACCGGGGATACGCTTATCACAATGCCTTACTGGTCTGTGCTGAAGCAGGGCATTCTGGCATCCAAGTGGCTTGACCTTTATTAGTGAGTCTGGTTACCCCCTCTCGGAACCACAGACTTAGAAATCGCCAGCTCATATACATGCATAAAATAGATTTATATATATACCCTTATACACCATTTTAATAAAAAATATCACAAAATTCTTCTACGTCCCTCGGGAAGAGTGAAAGACGCGCACGTTCATTTTCAGAGCTCCTAGACCTTCCTATAATAAGTTAGCCAAAAAGTAGCTTCGAAAAACGCTTAGGTTAAGTTTCAGAGTTGCATCTAATGTACCGAAGCTGGACTTAGACATAATTTCACTCTTACAACATTATGGCTGGTTGGAGACAGTCCGAACCACAAATACCGGGTCCATGGTTCTGGCCATATACTGGGGGGACGGGAACGACTCCCATTAACCCCTGACTATACCGGGGATACGCTTATCACAATGCCTTTCTGGTCTGTGCTGAAGCAGGGCATTCTGGCAGCCAATTGGCTTGACTTTTATTAGTGAGCCTGGTTACCCCCTCTCGTAACCACAGACTTAGAAATCGCCAGCTCATATACAGTGCATAAAATATATTTATATATATACCCTTATACATCATTTTAATAAAAAATATCACAAAATTCTTCTAAGTCCCTCGGGAAGAGTGAAAGACGCGCACGTTCATTTTCAGTGCTCCTAGACATTCCTATAAGAAGTTAGCCAAAAAGTAGCTTCGAAAAACGCTTAGGTTAAGTTTCAGAGTTGCTTCTAATGTACCAAAGCTGGACTTAGACATAATTTCACTCTCACAACATTATGGCTGGTTGGAGACAGTCCGAACCACAAGTACCGGGTCCATGGTTCTGGGCGTATACTGGGGGGACGGGGACGACTCCCATTAACCCCTGACTATACCGGGGATACGCTTATCACAATGCCTTACTGGTCTGTGCTGAAGCAGGGCATTCTGGCATCAAAGTAGCTTGACCTTTATTAGTGAGCCTGGTTACCCCCTCTCGGAACCACAGACTTAGAAATCGCCAGCTCATATACAGTGCATAAAATATATTTATATATATACCCTTATACACCATTTAAATAAAAAATATCACAAAATTCTTCTAAGTCCCTCGGGAAGAGTGAAAGACGCGCACGTTCATTTTCAGAGCTCCTAGACCTTCCTATAAGAAGTTAGCCAAAAAGTAGCTTCGAAAAACGCTTAGGTTAAGTCTCAGAGTTGCATCTAATGTACCAAAGCTGGACTTAGACATAATTTCACTCTCACAACATTATGGCTGGTTGGAGACAGTCCGAACCACAAATACCGGGTCCATGGTTCTGGCCATATACTGGGGGGACGGGGACGACTCCCATTAACCCCTGACTATACCGGGGATACGCTTATCACAATGCCTTACTGGTCTGTGCTGAAGCAGGGCATTCTGGCAGCCAAGTGGCTTGACCTTTATTAGTGAGCCTGGTTACCCCCTCTCGGAACCACAGACTTAGAAATCGCCAGCTCATATAAAGTGCATAAAATAAATTTATATATATATACCCTTATACACCATTTTAATAAAAAATATCACAAAATTCTTCTAAGTCCCTCGGGAAGAGTGAAAGACGCGCACGTTCATTTTCAGAGCTCCTAGACCTTCCTATAAGAAGTTAGCCAAAAAGTAGCTTCGAAAAACGCTTAGGTTAAGTTTCAGAGTTGCTTCTAATGTACCGAAGCTGGACTTAGACATAATTTCACTCTCACAACATTATGGCTGGTTGGAGACAGTCCGAACGACAAATACCGGGTCCATGGTTCTGGCCATATACTGGGGGGACGGGGACGACTCCCATTAACCCCTGACTATACCGGGGATACGCTTATCACAATGCCTTACTGGTCTGTGCTGAAGCAGGGCATTCTGGCAGCCAAGTGGCTTGACCTTTATTAGTGAGCCTGGTTACCCCCTCTCGGAACCACAGACTTAGAAATCGCCAGCTCATATAAAGTGCATAAAATAAATTTATATATATATACCCTTATACACCATTTTAATAAAAAATATCACAAAATTCTTCTAAGTCCCTCGGGAAGAGTGAAAGACGCGCACGTTCATTTTCAGAGCTCCTAGACCTTCCTATAAGAAGTTAGCCAAAAAGTAGCTTCGAAAAACGCTTAGGTTAAGTTTCAGAGTTGCTTCTAATGTACCGAAGCTGGAATTAGACATAATTTCACTCTCACAACATTATGGCTGGTTGGAGACAGTCCGAACCACAAGTACTGGGTCCATGGTTCTGGGCGTATACTGGGGGGACGGGGACGACTCCCATTAACCCCTGACTATACCGGGGATACGCTTATCACAATGCCTTACTGGTCTGTGCTGAAGCAGGGAATTCTGGCAGCCAAGTGGCTTGACCTTTATTAGTGAGCCTGGTTACCCCCTCTCGGAACCACAGACTTAGAAATCGCCAGCTCATATAAAGTGCATAAAATAAATTTATATATATATACCCTTATACACCATTTTCATAAAAAATATCACAAAATTCTTCTAAGTCCCTCGGGAAGAGTGAAAGACGCGCACGTTCATTTTTAGAGCTCCTAGACCTTCCTATAAGAAGTTAGCCAAAAAGTAGCTTCGAAAAACGCTTAGGTTAAGTCTCAGAGTTGCATCTAATGTACCAAAGCTGGACTTAGACATAATTTCACTCTCACAACATTATGGCTGGTTGGAGACAGTCCGAACCACAAATACCGGGTCCATGGTTCTGGCCATATACTGGGGGGACGGGGACGACTCCCATTAACCCCTGACTATACCGGGGATACGCTTATCACAATGCCTTACTGGTCTGTGCTGAAGCAGGGCATTCTGGCAGCCAAGTGGCTTGACCTTTATTAGTGAGCCTGGTTACCCCCTCTCGGAACCACAGACTTAGAAATCGCCAGCTCATATAAAGTGCATAAAATAAATTTATATATATATACCCTTATACACCATTTTAATAAAAAATATCACAAAATTCTTCTAAGTCCCTCGGGAAGAGTGAAAGACGCGCACGTTCATTTTCAGAGCTCCTAGACCTTCCTATAAGAAGTTAGCCAAAAAGTAGCTTCGAAAAACGCTTAGGTTAAGTTTCAGAGTTGCTTCTAATGTACCGAAGCTGGACTTAGACATAATTTCACTCTCACAACATTATGGCTGGTTGGAGACAGTCCGAACCACAAGTACCGGGTCCATGGTTCTGGGCGTATACTGGGGGGACGGGGACGACTCCCATTAACCCCTGACTATACCGGGGATACGCTTATCACAATGCCTTACTGGTCTGTGCTGAAGCAGGGCATTCTGGCAGCCAAGTGGCTTGACCTTTATTAGTGAGCCTGGTTACCCCCTCTCGGAACCACAGACTTAGAAATCGCCAGCTCATATAAAGTGCATAAAATAAATTTATATATATATACCCTTATACACCATTTTAATAAAAAATATCACAAAATTCTTCTAAGTCCCTCGGGAAGAGTGAAAGACGCGCACGTTCATTTTCAGAGCTCCTAGACCTTCCTATAAGAAGTTAGCCAAAAAGTAGCTTCGAAAAACGCTTAGGTTAAGTTTCAGAGTTGCTTCTAATGTACCGAAGCTGGACTTAGACATAATTTCACTCTCACAACATTATGGCTGGTTGGAGACAGTCCGAACCACAAATACCGGGTCCATGGTTCTGGCCATATACTGGGGGGACGGGGACGACTCCCATTAACCCCTGACTATACCGGGGATACGCTTATCACAATGCCTTACTGGTCTGTGCTGAAGCAGGGCATTCTGGCAGCCAAGTGGCTTGACCTTTATTAGTGAGCCTGGTTACCCCCTCTCGGAACCACAGACTTAGAAATCGCCAGCTCATATACAGTGCATAAAATAAATTTATATATATATACCCTTATTCACCATTTTAATAAAAAATATCACAAAATTCTTCTAAGTCCCTCGGGAAGAGTGAAAGACGCGCACGTTCATTTTCAGAGCTCCTAGACCTTCCTATAAGAAGTTAGCCAAAAAGTAGCTTCGAAAAACGCTTAGGTTAAGTTTCAGAGTTGCTTCTAATGTACCGAAGCTGGAATTAGACATAATTTCACTCTCACAACATTATGGCTGGTTGGAGACAGTCCGAACCACAAGTACTGGGTCCATGGTTCTGGGCGTATACTGGGGGGACGGGGACGACTCCCATTAACCCCTGACTATACCGGGGATACGCTTATCACAATGCCTTACTGGTCTGTGCTGAAGCAGGGCATTCTGGCAGCCAAGTGGCTTGACCTTTATTAGTGAGCCTGGTTACCCCCTCTCGGAACCACAGACTTAGAAATCGCCAGCTCATATAAAGTGCATAAAATAAATTTATATATATAAATACCCTTATACACCATTTTAATAAAAAATATCACAAAATTCTTCTAAGTCCCTCGGGAAGAGTGAAAGACGCGCACGTTCATTTTCAGAGCTCCTAGACCTTCCTATAAGAAGTTAGCCAAAAAGTAGCTTCGAAAAACGCTTAGGTTAAGTTTCAGAGTTGCTTCTAATGTACCGAAGCTGGAATTAGACATAATTTCACTCTCACAACATTATGGCTGGTTGGAGACAGTCCGAACCACAAGTACTGGGTCCATGGTTCTGGGCGTATACTGGGGGGACGGGGACGACTCCCATTAACCCCTGACTATACCGGGGATACGCTTATCACAATGCCTTACTGGTCTGTGCTGAAGCAGGGCATTCTGGCAGCCAAGTGGCTTGACCTTTATTAGTGAGCCTGGTTACCCCCTCTCGGAACCACAGACTTAGAAATCGCCAGCTCATATAAAGTGCATAAAATAAATTTATATATATATATACCCTTATACACCATTTTAATAAAAAATATCACAAAATTCTTCTAAGTCCCTCGGGAAGAGTGAAAGACGCGCACGTTCATTTTCAGAGCTCCTAGACCTTCCTACAGTATAAGAAGTTAGCCAAAAAGTAGCTTCGAAAAACGCTTAGGTTAAGTTTCAGAGTTGCTTCTAATGTACCGAAGCTGGAATTAGACATAATTTCACTCTCACAACATTATGGCTGGTTGGAGACAGTCCGAACCACAAGTACTGGGTCCATGGTTCTGGGCGTATACTGGGGGGACGGGGACGACTCCCATTAACCCCTGACTATACCGGGGATACGCTTATCACAATGCCTTACTGGTCTGTGCTGAAGCAGGGAATTCTGGCAGCCAAGTGGCTTGACCTTTATTAGTGAGCCTGGTTACCCCCTCTCGGAACCACAGACTTAGAAATCGCCAGCTCATATAAAGTGCATAAAATAAATTTATATATATATACCCTTTACACCATTTTAATAAAAAATATCACAAAATTCTTCTAAGTCCCTCGGGAAGAGTGAAAGACGCGCACGTTCATTTTTAGAGCTCCTAGACCTTCCTATAAGAAGTTAGCCAAAAAGTAGCTTCGAAAAACGCTTAGGTTAAGTCTCAGAGTTGCATCTAATGTACCAAAGCTGGAATTAGACATAATTTCACTCTCACAACATTATGGCTGGTTGGAGACAGTCCGAACCACAAGTACTGGGTCCATGGTTCTGGGCGTATACTGGGGGGACGGGGACGACTCCCATTAACCCCTGACTATACCGGGGATACGCTTATCACAATGCCTTACTGGTCTGTGCTGAAGCAGGGCATTCTGGCAGCCAAGTGGCTTGACCTTTATTAGTGAGCCTGGTTACCCCCTCTCGGAACCACAAACTTAGAAATCGCCAGCTCATATACAGTGCATAAAATAAATTTATATATATATACCCTTATACACCATTTTAATAAAAAATATCACAAAATTCTTCTAAGTCCCTCGGGAAGAGTGAAAGACGCGCACGTTCATTTTCAGAGCTCCTAGACCTTCCTATAAGAAGTTAGCCAAAAAGTAGCTTCGAAAAACGCTTAGGTTAAGTTTCAGAGTTGCTTCTCATGTACCAAAGCTGGACTTAGACATAATTTCACTCTCACAACATTATGGCTGGTTGGAGACAGTCCGAACCACAAATACCGGGTCCATGGTTCTGGGCGTATACTGGGGGGACGGGGACGACTCCCATTAACCCCTGACTATACCGGGGATACGCTTATCACAATGCCTTACTGGTCTGTGCTGAAGCAGGGCATTCTGGCAGCCAAGTGGCTTGACCTTTATTAGTGAGCCTGGTTACCCCCTCTCGGAACCACAGACTTAGAAATCGCCAGCTCATATACAGTGCATAAAATAAATTTATATATATATACCCTTATTCACCATTTTAATAAAAAATATCACAAAATTCTTCTAAGTCCCTCGGGAAGAGTGAAAGACGCGCACGTTCATTTTCAGAGCTCCTAGACCTTCCTATAAGAAGTTAGCCAAAAAGTAGCTTCGAAAAACGCTTAGGTTAAGTTTCAGAGTTGCTTCTAATGTACCGAAGCTGGAATTAGACATAATTTCACTCTCACAACATTATGGCTGGTTGGAGACAGTCCGAACCACAAGTACTGGGTCCATGGTTCTGGGCGTATACTGGGGGGACGGGGACGACTCCCATTAACCCCTGACTATACCGGGGATACGCTTATCACAATGCCTTACTGGTCTGTGCTGAAGCAGGGCATTCTGGCAGCCAAGTGGCTTGACCTTTATTAGTGAGCCTGGTTACCCCCTCTCGGAACCACAGACTTAGAAATCGCCAGCTCATATAAAGTGCATAAAATAAATTTATATATATATACCCTTATACACCATTTTAATAAAAAATATCACAAAATTCTTCTAAGTCCCTCGGGAAGAGTGAAAGACGCGCACGTTCATTTTCAGAGCTCCTAGACCTTCCTATAAGAAGTTAGCCAAAAAGTAGCTTCGAAAAACGCTTAGGTTAAGTCTCAGAGTTGCATCTAATGTACCAAAGCTGGACTTAGACATAATTTCACTCTCACAACATTATGGCTGGTTGGAGACAGTCCGAACCACAAATACCGGGTCCATGGTTCTGGCCATATACTGGGGGGACGGGGACGACTCCCATTAACCCCTGACTATACCGGGGATACGCTTATCACAATGCCTTACTGGTCTGTGCTGAAGCAGGGCATTCTGGCAGCCAAGTGGCTTGACCTTTATTAGTGAGCCTGGTTACCCCCTCTCGGAACCACAGACTTAGAAATCGCCAGCTCATATAAAGTGCATAAAATAAATTTATATATATATACCCTTATACACCATTTTAATAAAAAATATCACAAAATTCTTCTAAGTCCCTCGGGAAGAGTGAAAGACGCGCACGTTCATTTTCAGAGCTCCTAGACCTTCCTATAAGAAGTTAGCCAAAAAGTAGCTTCGAAAAACGCTTAGGTTAAGTTTCAGAGTTGCTTCTAATGTACCGAAGCTGGACTTAGACATAATTTCACTCTCACAACATTATGGCTGGTTGGAGACAGTCCGAACCACAAATACCGGGTCCATGGTTCTGGCCATATACTGGGGGGACGGGGACGACTCCCATTAACCCCTGACTATACCGGGGATACGCTTATCACAATGCCTTACTGGTCTGTGCTGAAGCAGGGCATTCTGGCAGCCAAGTGGCTTGACCTTTATTAGTGAGCCTGGTTACCCCCTCTCGGAACCACAGACTTAGAAATCGCCAGCTCATATACAGTGCATAAAATAAATTTATATATATATACCCTTATTCACCATTTTAATAAAAAATATCACAAAATTCTTCTAAGTCCCTCGGGAAGAGTGAAAGACGCGCACGTTCATTTTCAGAGCTCCTAGACCTTCCTATAAGAAGTTAGCCAAAAAGTAGCTTCGAAAAACGCTTAGGTTAAGTTTCAGAGTTGCTTCTCATGTACCAAAGCTGGACTTAGACATAATTTCACTCTCACAACATTATGGCTGGTTGGAGACAGTCCGAACCACAAATACCGGGTCCATGGTTCTGGCCATATACTGGGGGGACGGGGACGACTCCCATTAACCCCTGACTATACCGGGGATACGCTTATCACAATGCCTTACTGGTCTGTGCTGAAGCAGGGCATTCTGGCAGCCAAGTGGCTTGACCTTTATTAGTGAGCCTGGTTACCCCCTCTCGGAACCACAGACTTAGAAATCGCCAGCTCATATAAAGTGCATAAAATAAATTTATATATATATACCCTTATACACCAT